>NC_082401.1:12801196-12910988 GCF_031168955.1 Gadus macrocephalus | reverse complement strand
CACGTGGGCGTGGTCTGACGTATGGGGGACTAGTCTTTGTAGACGCAGCCTGCAGCCAATCATATCGCTTCCCGCTAACAAAGCGATGTGCGGATATAAATTCAAAAGATCGGAGACTAAAAACAATCCTATCGATTCCACATTTCTTTAAAAAATTATAACAGCCGGTTTGTTCCGCTTCTTCCTGCTTCTTATTACAAAATGGATCCAGTAGTCGCGTGGAGTGTATTTGCATAACCGCGATCTGATTGGCCGACGGATCCGTCGCTGCCTGAAAAGTTGAACATTTCTCAACTTTTTGACCCAGGCCACGGAGCCGACGGAACGGACGGACCCACAATGCATTTCGAGAGCGCCCCGTGCAAAGACAATGAGCTCCGTCGACGCACGGAGGTAGTGTGACTGTGAGGTGCGGACCACGGCCGCCCGTCGGAGGGTCAGACTCGGGGTGTTAATTGAGTCCGTCTGGCAGAACCCTTTAGAACACTGAAACCGCCTTCTCAGCCCCCGTCCTCCCACCGACCAATCAACACACGGCCTTTGATAAGTGGGAGCGTTCTGTCCAATAGTACGTTGGAGAGGAACGCTGCGGGAGCTGTGGAAGGAAAATACCTGTAAGCTGTTAATCGTCACCTCCATCTGGCTCTGATCAGGGGAGATCTGAGCTCAAGAGGCGTGCGTGTGTGTGTGTGTGTGTGTGTGTGTGTGTGTGTGTGTGTGTGTGTGTGTGTGTGGTTCTATCCCCCTCATATCTCTTCACCTTGGCTGGGGGATGGGGGGGAAGTGTGAGGAACCAATGAGAAGAGCCACTGAGTCTCTCTCCCCTTGCCTCAGACTGGATCTGCATCCCTGAGCCTTCGATGTAGCCGTTAAAACCCCTCAGACGCCGCTTCCTCTCTCCCGGATTAGCCCCACCTGTAATCTGCTGGTCTGATGCTCACTGGACGGGCCGAGTATCAATCAGGGACGCCCGAGATGTCATCCGGTAAACGGAACGACATTGATGTGCACCTCCCACGAGTTGGTCTCTGTGTTGTCGTGAGAGAGCTGACTTTATGTCGGGGATGAGATCCAGACACCGACAGGAGAATGTAGGCCGAGATCTATCAGTGTTTATTGAGTATTGAGCAGTACTGTTCTTCTCCATGCCTCACCCATACCTCCCCGTACCTCCCTACACCCCCCTACACCTCCCATACCTCCCTACACCCCCCTACACCTCCTACACCTCCCTACACCTCCCTACACCTCCCCATACCTCCCATACCTCCCCATACCTCCCCATACCTCCCCATACCTCCCCGTACCTCCCTATACCTCCCCGTACCTCCCTATACCTCCCCATACCTCCCTACACCTCCCTACACCTCCCTACACCTCCCTACACCTCCCTACACCTCCCCATACCTCCCTACACCTCCCTACACCTCCCTACACCTCCCTACACCTCCCTATACCTCCCCATACCTCCCCATACCTCCCCGTACCTCCCCGTACCTCCCCGTACCTCCCTATACCTCCCTACACCTCCCTACACCTCCCTACACCTCCCTATACCTCCCTATACCTCCCCATACCTCCCCATACCTCCCCATTACCCCCTATACCTCCCTATTCCTCCCCGTACCTCCTCATTCCTCCCTCTTCCTCCATTGTTATTGGTTCTCCTGCTCAGATGACAGAGATTAGCGTCCAGGAAGCTGGACTCACTAAGACCAGACAATAGCCAGGATCAGACTCTATCTGGTGTGTCTGTCACAGCTGACAGGACCCAGCAGTCTGCTGTTCAGAGGCTTAAAAGGCCACGGAGCAAGACAGAGATGGAAAGTATTTATTCAAATGCTGTTATGGTCATAATCATGTTTATTTATAGGTTAATTTAGACGGCCACTAAGCCCTCACTGAAGGAGCTTCCATTACTTTTTATTTTTCATTAGAAATAACCTGGATGATGACCATCGTTCTGTAGTCTGTGTTCACTGCTCTGTTCAAACGTAATCGTTTGCCGAACGAGTCACTGGAGCAGACAGAGTAATAAGCCCTGCTCTTAAAACGATTATTCTAAAAGCATAAAGCGAATCACTGTGTTGCTCAGAAAGACCCTTGGAGACTCTCAGAGTACTCTCCTCACTCCTGGCCCCGTAGGGCCGGGTCGGTACCTTCCTGGAAGTGAAGGTGCCACAGCAGCATGGGTCACACTAAGGACTGCTGTCGGGGCCTTTTCTTATTAAGGTGTTTTCTTACGGATGTGAGTCAGGGCACCTTGTGGTGTGTAATCGTTTGTTTTGGTTTCTGTTCGTTTCCTGTGAAAGCTTTCATTTCCCCCCGTGGTCTTTGACGGGCTATATGTGTCCTGTTTTCTTTCTTAAAAGTCGTTTTATTTTTGTTTCGAAAAAACATCTGCTTGATGTTTTGTTCTCCTGATCTCTGAACACGGCGCAGAACAGAACTCGGACACGGCTTTACGGGATGTCTTCCTGTGAGCGCCTTGCAACTGACTTCCAACACTTCCAACCGTTTTGCAACAAAACAGACATTTTATGTCTTTTTATAGTACATGTGAAGGATAGAAAAATATATACATATATATGAATCAATACAAAATATCTTCACTATATATGTTCACTATATTCTTGTGGCTCCAATAATAAAGGACTGTTGTACATCATTTCAAACAAGGATTATAACCAAGAGCTGGTGAGCTACTGAAGCCTTTTGTGTACGCTACATACTGACCTCAGTTTGTAGCGTATGGGGCGTGGTCCTGTCCAATAGGGCGTGGTCCTGTCCAATGGGGTGTGGTTCTGGCCTATAGGGCGTGGTCCTGTCCAATGGGGCGTGGTCCTGTCCAATGGGGCGTGGTCCTGTCCAATGGGGCGTGGTCCTGTCCAATGGGGCGTGGTCATGTCCTATTGGCTGTGGTCCTGTCCTATAGGGCGTGGTCCTGTCCTATAGGCGTGGTCCTGTCCCATAAAGTGTGTCTCTACTAAGTGTCTCTACTAAGTGTGTCTCGACAAGTGTCTCTACTAAGTGTGTCTCTACTAAGTGTCTCTACTAACCTTTACATCTCGAGGGGAGGAGGGCCCCTACTCCCCACTCATCGCTTCCCTTTCACTCTCGCAGAAGAATGGAATAATATTTACTAGAGCGTCTCTCAGCCACCCCGTCCAGCTGGGGCCACTCACCGTTAGCGCTCGTAGAAGTCATCTATCAAACGTTTTTTGGAAAGATGCCTTTTTGTTTGTCTATAGATATCGCCGTGTGGATTTCACTCTGTTTGGGGACGATGGCACTCTGTAGCACTCTGTTGGAGGAGGATAGCACTGTAGCCCTCTGTCAGTGTTACTTTGTTGCACACAAGTGTTATTATCATCAGTGTTATTATTTTTTTAAGGATGCATAAACGATGGTTTCCTTTTGCAGATCTCCACACTAAGGCGCCAGGGACGGACTGTGTACCCCACGGTGCCCGAGAACGCAGAGGGGCGGGCCCAGAGTCTGTTCGTCCAGGAGGTAAGACCTCACAGCAGAGGAGAAGCAAGCTGCCCTCACAATAAACCTGTTATATATACTATATCCTATATGACTCTCTAGCCGGTGTGCAGGCGGTGTGTTGACGAGAGGTGGGTATTCATACACATTCCACACATGTCAGGAAGTCGGGCAATCTTGGCGATGGAAAGCCCTCACGTCGCTCGAGTTCCTGAAGAATCTCCTCGGAGTTGATTTGATTTCCCAACCGGAGACGGCTCCCATTCCACGTCAGGGCCGTGATGCATGACGTCGTTGCCTCAGTGTTTTATTGTTCAGTACCAGGCAACTGGGCCCATTACGGCCCCATCGCTGGCCCCGGCCCAGGCCGTGTCAGCCTTCGTTTTCACTCCAAGAAGTGAAGTAACCGCGCTGGACGTCCGTTTGTTTATGGTGCGCTCTGCGCGTGTCAGGTGGTTATGAGGTCACCTCTCGCTCTGCGGTATTTAAAGGTTGAGCTGCGCTCCAGATCGCTGCCCGTGGAAGTGTGAAATGAGCATGGCTCAGATGGTGGATTTCCCGTCACGCGCGTGCGGTGCCGTGGAGCGTGTCGTTGCTTCCCTGCGCCTCCTGGTGTCTTGACCATAGAGGAGGGCCACAGCCAGGGGCCGACCTCCTCTGAGAGGGAGCATTGGATCGCTGTTGTAGGAATATAAGCCTTTGATTACACCTTTTAAAAGACCGATGTAAAGAGGTTACCTCTGCGCCGGCTAGGAGCAGAAGGTCCATATCCACCGCTAAGAGTCTTTATCTTTACATTAATAAAGGAAGTGGTTTGTGTAATAACCAATGATACATGGATAATGAAATGTATAGAGAGGCTTCAGTTACACTTAAAGGTGAGTGGTCTCGATCGCCTTCCTCCCAGTACACCCAGCAGCACCAGCAGAACATGTCAGAGAACCTGAGGACGTTCATGACTCGCCACGTAGAAGATAGTGAAGCTGGCCTGTTATTTATGTGTGTGTGTGTGTGTGTATGTGTGTTTGTGCATTTTTCTGTTTCTGTGTTTGTGCCTGCGTGTGTGTTGTGTGTGTGTTTACTTGTGTGAGTGTGTCTGTTTGTGTATGTACTTTTGTGTGTGTGTGTGTGTGTGTGTGTGTGTGTGTGTGTGTGTGTGTGTGTGTGTGTGTGTGTGTGTGTGTGTGTGTGTGTGTGTGTGTGTGTGTGTGTGTGTGTGTGTGTGTGTGACATCAGCCTGTGAACAGCTGTGCCGACCGACCCAGTGGGAACGCCTCTGGTTCCATCAACCCCCCCGATCACGTTACAGTTTAGGCTCCTCCAATCAGAGGGAGGCTTTCAACATCACGCATGACACCATAGATCTCACCAGGCATCGCATACCACCCAGAGAGAGAGAGAGAGAGAGAGAGAGAGAGAGAGAGAGAGTGAGAGAGAGATGGAGGGAGGGAGGGAGGGGAAGAGGAGGATAGAGAGAGAGAGAGAGAGAGAGAGAGAGAGAGAGAGAGAGAGAGAGAGAGAGAGAGAGAGAGAGAGAGAGAGAGAGAGAGAGAGAGAGAGAGAGAGAGAGAGAGAGAGAGAGAGAGAGAGAGAGAGAGAGAGAGAGAGAGAGAGATCCTGACCAGGCCTCTGAGGAATGTGCTTATGCTCAGGTTTAAACGTATCCAAGGCTTAATCATTTGGCCCATTTTCTTCTTGGCTCACAGTCATTTGACTGTAATAATGCAATAAAATAATGCCCAGGTCAGCTCCGCTCACCAAGTTAAGTGCTTTGAGTGGCATGAAAAAGCCCTTTATAAATGCAATTAATTATTAGGATTAGGACAAAGAAAAGCTGCTGTGTCAGGCTCCTAAACACAAACCTTTTAAAGGTGGCTGCTTCCTTTTATTCATCCATTGGTTCATTCATTGGTTCATTCATTCACCCATCCATCCATCCATTCATTCATTGCTTCACTCTATGCTTTTTCCAGTGCATCAGGACCTACAACTCAGACTGGCATGTTGTCAACTACAAGTATGAGGACTATTCCGGGGACTTTCGGCAGATTCCAAAGTAAGTCTGTCACCACGGTCACCATGGTAACCAGGTCGGTGTGTCATGGCGCCCCCCCCGCCAGGCGCGTCGGGGACGGGTTCCAGGTGTGTCCCGAGGATGCCTGAGATGTCTGCGGCACGCACACACGTCTGCCCTGACACACGCACATTCAGCAACACACACACACACACACACACACACACACACACACACACGTTACCTTTGTTCCTGACTGACTAAGTGCTGCAGTCGGGGAAGCGCACATTTGCTGTAAGTCACAGCAACACAACAATAGTGAGTTTCCTTTTTTCACCACCCTGTCAGGAAAACATGGTCCCTGTCTGGATCCGTCAACGCTCCTTCTGTTGAACACCCCCCCCCCCATCCCCCCACACCGTCACCCTGCTATTGTTCTAGAGACGTGGCTCTGAAGTACCGGTTGGATCATGTTGTCACTGTTTGGATTTAACTTCAGGGAAGTTGGAGCAAACAAGACGTTGCTTTCCTTGTGCTAAAGTCAAACACATTTTGGGACTTGGACTTTATACCCAGCACCCTCTTTGTGTCGTTTCATGTCCCTGATTCAGTTTTATTAAAGTTTTAGAGATAAGATGTAACAAAAAAGAACACTACAGATTAAATCGTTTAATGTTGAATCGTTTGTTTCACTACCAAGGTTGCTGGTTCCATCCCCTTAGAGCTTAGACGATGTGTCTCACGTCCTAATAATGTCTGTCTTTTACCCTGACATTATTTATTTTAAGTGAATTATGTTCCAGTTAGATTCTGTGTAAAGTTAAGGCTAGTGTCATAAATTATGATTTTTAAACCAACTGGCATTTCCTCTTGTATGTGTGTCAACAGCAAAGTCTCCCGACCAGAGAAGCTGGCCGTCCACGTGTTCGAGGTGGACGAGGACGTGGATAAAGATGAGGTGAGGAGGCTCTTAATCACCAGCAGCTCTCAGGAAGGCTCACAACGATCTAGACCAGTGTTTCCCAAACCTTTTTTCTGGGGACCCATTTTTACAAACCAACTACAAACCATCGTGGCCCAATATAATTTTTTTTACAATACTGTCAAAAACATGCTTCTTGTTGAAAGTTTTTTTTTCATGCCGAACATGTAGGGCTTGTGTTTAAGGGCAGCTATATATCAAACAGTCAATAAATCAATCAATTCGAACAGTCAACATTAATCAATTGGTTAATCCCATAAATTAAGATAAAATAAAACTTTATTAATCCCCCGGGGGGGGGAGAAATTCGGGGGCTTCAGCAACAAGAAGTAAGAACGTGTTGAAACTTTAAAGATAGATGCCAATATAGTGTCAAAATTTTTTTTTACATTTTTTTTTTTTTTACAGAAATCAGTCGATCCCATTCTTTGGGAAGGACTGATTTAGACACTCAAATCCGTCTGTTAGTTCAAAAGTAATGACACTAGTAGAGGACAGAACTAGAAGCGTTTTCTCCAAAGTGCCTCCTTCTCCTCCTCACTGCTCTTCACTGAGTGGTCGGGCGTCTTCATGGAAAATGTAACAGAGAACTCACCCCACCTCGCTGACCATATGTGTGAAACAAACACGACATCCATGTGACGTCCCAGCATGCACACACATGCTGAACACACACACACAGACACACACGACAAACGCACGCACGCACATTCAACAACAGCAATCCTCAGAGCTAGAGGAAACACATGGATCTCTTCTATGTGTTGTTTTCTACATCTGGTTGTGGAGGAAGTGCTCTGGAACACGCGGCGTTGACGGGTCATCAGAGGTCATCAGGGGTCACAGGGTCCCCTGCAGAGCGCCACAACGCACCAGACGGGCGTGGCACGCAATCAGAGGGAGTAGGGAGAGTCTGTCCCATATCAACCCCTGACTCACATCCTCTCTCTTTCTCTGTCTCTCTCCGTCTCTGTCTGCCTATGTCTCTGTCTCTCTGTCTCTCTGTCTGTCTGTCTCTCTGTCTCTCTGTCTCTCTGTCTCTCTGTCTCTCTGTCTGTCTGTCTCTCTGTCTCTCTGTCTCTCTGTCTCTCTGTCTCTCTGTCTCTCTGTCTCTCTGTCTGTCTGTCTCTCTGTCTCTCTGTCTCTCAGTCTCTCAGTCTCTCAGTCTCTCAGTCTCTCTGTCTGTCTGTCTCTCTGTCTGTCTGTCTGTCTGTCTGTCTGTCTGTCTCTCTGTCTCTCTGTCTGTCTGTCTCTCTGTCTGTCTGTCTCTCAGTCTCTCTTTCTCTGTCTCTCTCTCTATCTGTCTGTCTGTCTGTCTGTCTGTCTGTCTGTCTGTCTGTCTGTCTGTCTGTCTGTCTGTCTGTCTGTCTGTCTGTCTGTCTGTCTGTCTGTCTGTCTGTCTGTCTGTCTGTCTCTCTCTCTGTCTCTCTGTCTGTCTGTCTGTCTGTCTGTCTGTCTGTCTGTCTGTCTGTCTGTCTGTCTGTCTCTCTCTATGTCTGACTCTCTCTATGTCTGACTCTCTCTATGTCTGACTCTCTCTATGTCTGACTCTCTCTATGTCTGACTCTCTATCTCTGTCTGTCTGTCTCTCTCTCTGTCTATCTCTCTCTCTATGTGTCTGTCTGTCTCTCTCTCTGTGTCTGTCTGTCTTTATCTCTTTCTCTTGATCTCTCTCTCCTAAACACATACTGCTGAATAAGTTATCAAACTAGAGGGCTCTCTTTCTTTCTGGCATTCTCTTTATCTGTCTTGGTGAAAGAGGAGAGACTCAGGGACTGAACTCAATCGTACACAGGATTGATCTCTTTTCTGGTTAACATATTCCTGGACACACTATCTGGGAAATAGAATAAACAGAAGGTTGAACATTTTAGATAAAGTGTAAAGTCGGTTTTGGGAACCTCTCACCTACTGTGTGTGTGTGTGTGTGTGTGTGTGTGTGTGTGTGTGTGTGTGTGTGTGTGTGTGTGTGTGTGTGTGTGTGTGTGTGTGTGTGTGTGTGTGTGTGTGTGTGTGTGTGTGTGTGTGTATTCTCTTTAACAAATTCCATTTTGAACGTTCACAACTTTATGTGAGGCAAATCTGTATTGAGACAGGGAGAAGCCAGGGATTTGTCACCCTCTCTTTGGACCGTGTGTGTGTGTGTGTGTGTGTGTGTTCTCGGGTGTGTGTGCTCCTCCTTGGGGACTAGTCTGGGTTGTCTAGCACATGATGAAAAGAAGCAGAGCCATGAATCTTTCCAGACGCGCCCTTAGACCCCCCCCCCCCCCTCTGCTCAATGAAAAGAAATACCAGCAGATGATTGCATATTGAAAACCCATTTGCAACGAGTGTCGTTTTCCACTGCAGTACAGAGCCGGTACCGGTATTTCCTCATAAAAGGAGAGCCGATGTCAACCACGATGAAGCTTCTCAGCTGAAACCCCTATCCTCCATTCCCTTCGATACTAACGGACACAACCCATCACTCTGATGTTGCAGACAGGTTGGATTAGAAAGTTAGTTTTATTATCTGTGGCGTGCGACCTCGTTCAGTCCTAGTGCTGAGGAGCTCAGATGTCCGGGACGTCGGGTTATCTGCGAGATGGGGGGGTTTGTTTGGACTTGGTGTCCGGGTTTATTTTAATGTTCTGCTTGTTTGGAGGCGGCTAGGCCCCCGCTTATATTAAGAGTCAACTTCCATCGGCGCAGCCTCCAACCTGGGAATCCCCACAACACCATGATAGCTTCCCAAGAAATTTGAACTTTGAACTTCCTTTAAGATAGCCCTCAAAATGAACTGCAGATCTGCACAAAGCGTGGAGTGATGTGTGGTTTTCCCAAAAGGCCTCGATAACGACCACAACCTCCGCTCCACTCTCCTCGACCTACGGGGTCACAGCCAGGAACGCTGCATGGATGTGTGGGTCTCTTGAGAGGGATTGATGAGTTTGAGTAATCCGGGGGCTTTTTCCAGTTACCGAGAATGTAACAAATGAGTGTACGAAAACTAAAAGGGTCGCAATCCTCACCAGTAGATTGACTTTCATGAGTCAAAGTTACACACTGCTGAAAAGTCCCTGTGAGTCGGAGCCAGTCCACCTGCTCCTCCAGTCGGAGGTGTTGGAAGGATGTGCTGATCATGGTGTTCAGCCACTCTGCTCTCCATGGGTATAAGGGCGCATTCACACTACATGCGTCCGTCGACGGATGACCGAGAGCGTGTCTGACGTATGGGGGAGTAATCTTTATAGGAGCAGCCTGCAGCCAATCAAATCGAATCCCGCTACAAAGCCCATGTGTGGATATAAATACAAAAGATGACACAAACAACAGGTGACTAAAACAATCCTATCGATACCACATTTCTTTAAAATAATAAAACGGCCGTATTTTTCCTGCTTCTTCCTGCTTGTTATAGCAAAATAGATCCAGTAGTCGCGTGGAGTGTATTCGCATAACCGCGATCTGATTGGCCGACGGATCCGTCGCTGCCTGAAAAGTAAAAAAAAATCTTAGCTTTTTGTCGCAGGCCACGGAGCCGACAGAACGGACGGACCCCCTAGGCCTTTCGAGATCGTCCCGTGCAAAGTCAATGAGTTCCGTTGACGGACGGAGGGTAGTGTGAATGCGCCCTGACTGTGTTGGTTCTCCTGCAGGACACGGCGTCGCTGGGATCCCAGAAGGGAGGCATCACGAAGCACGGCTGGCTGCACAAAGGCAACATGAACAGCGCCATCAGCGTCACCATGAGGGTAAGAGACTGACGGAGCAGGACGTGACTAGGCCCAGACACACTGACGGAGAACCCCAAAAGGGGCGTCCTCGCGTAGGTTGTCGAACACAGCTTTTTTGACCGGGTACGATGTAGACACACTGTGGTACGTGTGGGCAGTTTGTTCAAAGACACCAGGAGTTTCCTACCCTTTCTGTTTCCTCCTCGTCTCTGCTTGAGCGGTAATTGAAATGGAATAATTCCTGCAAATCTCGGCCTACACACGATACAGGTCTAACTGGGTCGTCTTGAAGATAAGATCACCCCTCGAGTAGCCCATCTTTGACTGATGCCAAATATTCGCAGATACCAGAACACTTAACCAGATTCTGATTTAATCATTCAGGTGGTGTTGTTGGCCAATCGGAGGCGATGGAAGCCAAATGCATCGGTCGCAAACTAGCCATTTCATCTCTGCAAACACACCGTGTCCACATTTAGTTTTAAATATATATAAACTAAACCGGCCCTTACTGGTGTCAAGTTCTTAGAACAATGATGTGAAGTTTGTGTTCTCTCCGAGAACAAGAAGATCAACAAGAAGATGTAGATATTGATCAGTTTCTTTGTGAGGGGAAGATTGTTATGTCCTGTAATTCAAATCCTTTGTTTTCCCATCTCTCACCAATGTTTTTCCGATGCTATCTCGGGCTGGATCCTGGCCTCTCGTCTCCCCGTTGTAATGCCCTCTCGTCTGGCCTTGATTTCAGTCCTTCAAGCGGCGGTACTTCCATCTGACCCAACTGGGCGACGGCTCCTACAACCTCAACTTCTACAAGGATGAGAAGATCTCCAAGGAGCCCAAAGGAACCATCTTCCTGGACTCCTGTATGGGCGTCATCCAGGTACAGTCCCGTTCCGTACCGATGGAGGAGGTCAAAGTTAAACCCAAACAAACAACCTCCTGCCCTTCATATGCTACACACGCACACACACGCGCATACACACACACACATACACACTTATCCATACACGTATGCATACACACACACATGCAAGCATGCATTCACTCACACACACACACACACACACACACAAACTCACACACACGCAAACAGACTCAACCACGCAAATAGACACACACACACATGCAGGCACACTTGCACAAAAGCTAACAGAGACACGCAAACAGACACGCATGCAAGCGCACAAACATGCAATCACACACACACACACACAGACACTCAAACAGACACACACAAACAGCACAAACAGACACACACACACACTCACAGCGCGCAGTACACATGATCCCATATGCTACACACGCACAGACACGCGCATACACACACACACACACATACAAGCATGCATTCACTCACACACACACACACACACACACGTACACGCACGCGCGTGCGCAAACAGACTCAAGCACGCAAAAAGACACAGACCCACACATACACGCACACTTGCACAAAAGCTAACAGACACGCAAACAGACACACACAAATGCAAGCACACACACACACACACTCAAACCGACACACACAAACACATGCAAACACACACAAACACAGAGCGCAAGCACACCCCCCCCCCCCCCCCCCCCTCCCTCCCTGGAGGGTCTCTCTCGTATCGCCGCTGAAGCCCAGCGCTGCAGATGTTCTCCACGACGCACTGGGCGTCCGCGCCAGATGCTGACACGTGGAAAAGCAGCGTTCTGCTTCCGTGGTTCTCCACCTGGTGGACGTGGAGCCAGGGCTGAGCGTGCTGTCGCTGCGTTACAGAGGACGTGACGTGGTGTTGGACGGGGACATGTTCCTGGCCAGCTTCAGAACATCTCCCACCCCCACACTGTTCTAATGGGCCGCAACCAGAATCCATCCAATCTGTGTTTCTGAGGACATGGGTGTGTCAGAGGATATTTCTGTGTTTATGGGGTGTTGGAGGTCGGAGGGCTTCAGGGCGGGGGTTGAGATGGACGTGGGGGAGAGTAGAGGCTAGAGATGACTCAGAGGTCGTCCAGTAGTTAGCCAAACATACAGCGGACTCTGTTTGGACACCTTGTACTGTACTGATGACCAATCATGTAGCTCTCGTCCCCAGATACACCCCGTCACTGGTTGTGGATCTGCTTCTCTTAACGTACCATCCTAGTGTATGGTGTGATGACACACTCATACACTGCCTGCAGATGTAGCTTTTGTAACCTCTGTTTCTTTACGAGCTAATTCAAACAGCATGGACGCACAGAAACACATGCAGAAATACAAACACTCAGGGACGAGTTGTCCTTAAGCAACTCACCACGAAAAACCCTGTCAAAACCCTGTGTACCACCGTACACCAATGGCACCTGAACATGTACATATACAGTATATACCAAACACAATGTGACCGGCAGTTGGTCCACGGGGCCTGGGTTTCTCCATTTGTCTCTCCCACCTTCTCCTCAGAGCTATCTCCAGCCGCCCCCCCCCCTCCTCCAAGCCACACTATGAACTCCCCTCCCAACCACACGGTGTCCCCGACTGTCTTCCAGTAACCTGGACTTCTATGTGGTGTATGCCTTCGGTTTATACGTTTAACGAACAATACCGGTCAGGGTGAACAAACCATTGCGGCCTCAGTCAAACATCCGTTCCTGATGTCATCCGTCAGAGCGACCGACTCGTTTCGTTGAGAGCAGTTGGCGTGAACGCGCCGACCACACATGTAAACACTAGCGGTAACACTGTGGTCTCGGTGGAGGGCATTTAGCAAACTAAGACTCGCTGTTATGCCGTCCACAAACCGCATCAAAGTCCGCTTGATGGCTGCTTTCACTGACGGATGTTGACGTGAAGCCGGGAGAGACGGTGACCCCGGTGATGACCCTGACCGCTACGGCCCTTTAAGATACCCCACAGTCCTCGACAGCTTCCTGTCTGTAGGTCCTGCTAGGTGAGGCAGAGATGAGAATGACCTCTGAGAGTGAGATAATCTTGGACCCCAGAGAGCATGTGGACCTCGGAGAGGATGATGACCTCTGACCCCAGAGGGCATGATGACCTCTGACCTCAGAGAGGATGATAACATTTGACCCCAGAGGGCATGATGACTTCTGACCCCAGAGGGCATGATGACCTCTGACCCCAGAGGGCATGATGACCTCTGACCCCAGAGGGCATGATGACCTCTGACCCCAGAGGGCATGATGACCTCTGAACCCAGAGGGCATGATGACCTGTAAACCATAAGCTCAGGGGGAGTTTCGGTGTCCCTGGTTCGTGTTGGGTTGTATTAGGCCGCGTTTCAAAATGAGATTCCTTTCCCCTCTGTTGCCTGTCAGGCGTCATAATGCGTCCCCTGTCGATCCCTCCTGTCTGATTCCCCTCCCGACGCCCCCGGTCGTTCTCGTGTGTTTACTCAGCCCGCCTGCAGCCGCCGTTCCCCCGCCCAGACACTCCCCAACGCCGCTCCCACGCGTTAGCCCCGCTAACAATAGTCAGTAGATCAGTTAGGTAGTTATTCAGTTAGTTAGTTGGTTGTAACTTGGTACTCTATTGATCCCCAAGAACATCAACTATAACCACATTCATAACAATAGCTCTAACAACTGCAATGACTATAACCATATGCGTAACTCAAATAATAACATAACCAAAACCAAACAAAAGATGACTGGCCTCCTGATGGACGTCTCTGACGAACGTTTTACTGGAAGACTCGTAGCATTGTCCGCGCTGTACCAGAAGTGAGCTACGATAGCTCTCCTGTGTTTAAAGCCAAATCAGCAGCTGGGATAAAGTTTAGCCGCCAACACGCTCAGGATGCTAAGGATCAGGTTATACTTGGACACCGCCAAACGTCCTGGTGGATGCAGGTCAAAGTTCCATTCTGCCGTTCCATAGTTTTTGCCTCCATCAGCAGCTCTTCTTAGAAGACTCCTCAAACTCTGAGCTGGCTGTCATCTCACACATATGGAAGCACTCTGCTCTCCTTCTCCCTGCTCCCCCAACTCTCTGTGGATGGGAACCATAGCTGGGTCGGGGCGTCTACATCCACCACACATCAGAACACTGCGACGGTCCTTTACACATTTCATTGGGAAAACGTGGATTTTGGAGGTGGCTTTTTGGCAGTTCCTCATTTACATTACATACATTCACAGTCATGCACAAATGCATTCAACATATTCATACAGTATTCGGTTTTCTTGGTCATAGTTGGAGTACAACAATGGCCTCTGTGAACGCTGATGAGCATTCCTTAGGAGAAGGCCTTTAGTGAGTGTGTTGCCACACATCCCAGCCACCGGCCTCCTGCTGTGCTCCAGTGGCCGTCGGCCATATCCCCGCGTGCCATTGGACGCTTTGATGGAAACATTCTTCCTAAAGTGCCATAATCCCACTCCGAAGAATAGAGAAACTCGGGCTGATTAATCATGGAATACTTGGCAGGCACGTGACCTCCCACCTTTAGAACAACAAACATCTCTCCCTCTCTGGTGTGCAGCACTCCCCCCCCTGTGTGTGGTCTGGTTATTGTAGGAAGGCAGCGGTAGAACCCGCAGTGAAACCCGGTAAGCCTCGCAGACCACCGCTCTGAGCCCACCTATCTCCTGCTGTTATCTCCTCCCGTGCGTCGGGGTACCGACGGGAATCGGCCGGAGCTCCTCAGACGATCCGGCGACTCTGGAGTTGACGAAGCAATACGTACTGCGATACGTTTTCTCTCCTTGGGTTCTTCGTGGTGTTCTTGTCACGTTGGGTTTTCGGTTCTACAGTTCCACCGTTTGTTGGTAAATAAAAGTGGAAACACAGAACAGAACAAGGTGGATGCAAATGGACTTTAGGCTAATACACTGCAGCGCCCTCTATAGGACAATACCGTACATTTCCTTCCACTGAGATAATGTTGTGTTTCAAATGGACTATTATGTTGCACTTTTCTAACCAGTGGCCACTCAAAGCGCTTTACGATATTTCCTCCCATTCAGCCATTCATGCACACATGCACACGTGCACACACCGATGGCGGAGTTATTCATGCAAGGGGACAGCCAGCTCGAGGATGAGGTGTCTCACTCAGGGACACCTCAACACTAGCAGGAGCCGGGGATCGAACTAGCAACCTTTCGGTTACACGTCAAACCGCCCTCTGACTGCATCTGTTGGTTTATTAAAGGATGTATCTTGTATACCTGACGATACAGTACTGCAGAAGTGCGATGCTCTCATCGGTCCCTGTGTCCCCGCCCTGATTGTGTGTGTGTGTGTGTGTGTGTCTCCGTGCAGAACACCAAGGTGCGGCGGTTCGCCTTCGAGCTGAAGATGCAGGACAAGAGCACCTACCTGCTGGCGGCGGAGGGGGAGGGCGAGATGGAGGAGTGGGTGGCCACCCTCAACAAGATCCTCCACAGCAGCTTCGAGGTCGCCATGCAGGACAAGAGGAACGGGGACCTCCACGACGGTGGGTGGCCGTGTGTGTGTGTGTGTGGTGTGTGGGGGGGGGGGGGGGGGAGTAGGGGTGTCTGGGGGGAGTAGGGGTGTGTGGGGTGGGGGGTTTCTCTGGCGGGTAGGAAGAGGTTTGTGTATGAGGAGCAATGTGTCTGGTGTGTGTGTGTGTGTGTGTGTGTGTGTGTGTGTGTGTGTGTGTGTGTGTGTGTGTGTGTGTGTGTGTGTGTGTGTGCGCGCATCTGTGTATAGGGTGTGTGTGTGTGTGCACACGTGTGGTTGGGTGACAGCCCTGTGCTTCATGGCTGCCTGTGTGTTTATGTTTCCATTACCACTTAGAATATTACCGTCCTCTTCCTTGGAAAATGCACTCATCAGACGAGTGTCAGAGAAAAATGTCTTCAAAAGAATAGCAATATTAGGACTTTCTTAACAAACAGTTTAGAATAACGTGGACGTCCATCACCCGCGTCAGTCTTTATGCTCCTCTTAAGCTGTTCTTCATGGAGCAGAGTTGTGGTTCAGATGACGACACGCACAAGGGGAGAACCACTGTTTGGGTGATCCTAGCTTTACTGGCTCGTCACGGGTAGACCGGCGCATAATGAAACCGCGACGGCAGGATAAACAGCTTTGCTTGTTTATGCGTCTGATTCAAAGTGGTTCCTCCACACCTTCATCCACCCGCCGAGACTTCACTTTCCATCCGTGTCTAGCGAGACCACCCAGGTGTCGGTCTAACCCTCCCCCCCCCGGTCTCACCATGGAAGCCCCTCAGAGGAAGCCGTCTGACTGGCTTCAGGCTAACACAGCCTGGCTTATCTCCTCGCTCCTGTGTTTCATTAATCACACCGTGGAAGGGGAATGGGTGCAGCCAGCACCCCGCACAACCTGACCTGACCCCCCCCCCCCCCCCCCCTAGCCCACACACACTGACGTCTAGGTGGGGGTGGGGGGGGGGTTGGGGGAGGAGGGGTGCTCTGTCCCAGCACCCTAACAGCTCAGCCTCTGCTAACCCCCGACTGATCCCTTCCACACAATTGCTGTTTAGCGAGTCCAAAACGTCAGACTTGGCGTGTCTCGGCTGCGGCTTGCTGCTTCAACACCGTTGACTTACCAGCCGCCACCCTTTTTGTTGCTCTGTCCACTTAACTCTTCTTCTTTATCTCCTCCGTAGACGACGAGATGGGGAAGTCGGACAGCTCCTCTGGGAGCATGGACAGCTTCCAGGTAGGTTGTCACAACCGTCCTCTGGTTGAACACTTCATCAGGGACATTATGGATGTGTTCTGGATGTTTGTCTCAGTACCATTCTAAGGTTCAACCTGAGACTGGACATCTCTCCACGGTCTTTGAATGATAAGCGTAGCACATTTGAATTCATAAACCATACTTAAAACAACCCACACACTATATAAACACACTAGTGGTCGTTGGCACGTTGTTATTATGGCAGCTGTCTTAAAAATGTAACACATTCCCCCTTAATATCAATGTGGCACATCATCATTTCTTCCGCTGGGTTTGAGGTGCATACGGACAGAACTGATATCCTGTCAGGGCCGTGGCCGACAGGTCAGGGTTACCATAACGTCTGGAGGCCTGCTGCCGTGTGGACAGCTGGATGTGTTGCACGGCTCCCCACCGCAGTCTCTACCGGAGCCCCCTTCTCTTTAACCCCTGGACCCGTCGGGCCCCCCGTTTATGTCGGCTCGTAAAACACAACACCTTACTTCCAGACGCACACACAATGTGCAGGGCTGTCCTGACGATGATAAAATCTGTTGCGCATGAAAAGGTGCACCGGCGAGCAAACTGAAATGTAACGCGTGTGGCGTCCTCAGAGCGCGCGGGACATCGAATCCAAGATGAGGAACGAGACCAGGTTCAAGCTGTTCACCCTGGACCCCGACACGCAGGTAAAGGAAACGCAGAGCGCGGAGGAGGACGTTTATCTCATCCCCCGCGACGACCCCCGGAGCACTCAGCCTTCTCCTCTTTCCTCCGTTTGACAGAAACTGGACTTCTCGGGGATCGAGCCGGACGGGAAACCGTTTGAGGAGAAGTTTGGGAAGCGCATCCTCGTGAACTGCAACGACCTCTCCTTCAACCTGCAGAGCTGCGTGGCGGAGAACGAAGAGGGGCCAACCACCAACGTAAGCAGGATGGGTCGTCCGTCTCTGTTGTCATGGCAGCGATCGATGGCCCGTGCATTACGCCCGCTCACCACTCTAGCTAATGAGCTTAGCGCGGGGGGGGGGGGGAGGAAGTGATGGTACGGGCTCCATCCCATCAGCATCTGTCTCGCCAAGAGATGAGGTTGGCATGGTTACCGGCTCATCGTGGTATAAGTCGTCTAGTGTTGTCCCGACTCGACACTTAAGTACTTTAGTGTCACCGCAGACACAAAAAAGGCTCTTTGTGTTTTGACATGAATTATGTGGTACGAGTTGACTAGACAGGCAACATTAACAACTTCTTCCCTGGGAGATTCTGTCGTTCGTTTCTCAGCGGTCGGTTCTCCTTCTGTTCCTTCTTCAGGTGGAGCCGTTCTACGTCACCCTGTCCCTGTTCGACATCCAGAACAGCAGGAAGATCTCCTCAGACTTCCACGTGGACCTCAACCACCCCTCCGTCAGGGGCATGCTGCCCAATAACGGCAGCCACTACATCAACGGGGGCGGGGACTCTGTCCACGGAGCGCAGCGATTGGTCCACGGTGTTCCCGAGGCGGCCATGCAGTACCCCAGAAAGGTACACTCATCATGAATCCAGGATGGATGATTCATATCTGAGTTTATCAGTACAACGTTGTTGGAGAACCCGAGCTCTAAATGTTATCTTTGAGAGCTCCATCCCTAGTTATCAGCCTTATTTGCTCAAATTCAAGATCACTTTCTGCAGATCTGAGCAGCGTTCTCACGGGACACACACCAAACACACACACCAACACACACCTAACACACCCACCACGCTGGGCTCTACCCTCCTCACCAAAAGCAGTTTTTCGTGGCGATGAGCGTTATCCCGTCCGTCCCGTCCGTCTGGATTCCTGATTACGGTCGTTTGATGTCTGGCGTCTTCTGAGCGGGACGTGTTCTCCCTCCCCAGGGGGTGTTCTCGGTGACCTGCCCCCACCCGGAGATCTTCCTGGTGGCGCGCGTGGAGAAGATCCTGCAGGGAGGGATCACCCACTGTGCAGAGCCCTACATGAAGAGCTCCGACTCCACCAAGGTGAGGAGGGGCAGGGGGAACACATGCATACACATACATACACACGCTTTCCCATCTACAAACACATGCTCACACATACACACACTTATACACACACAAATGCTCACGCACACACATACACAGGCTCACACATACACACACACATGCTCACGCACACACACACACACGCACACACATATGTGCTTCTCATCTGCTTTTTTACACATGCTCAGCGGATAGGAATGAGTTTCCACATGATAAGGGATCAGGGTCTAACTGGTAAAAGTATAGGGCCAAGTGAACACACTTACATACACACACACACACACACACACACAGACAAGTACACACACACGTACTACACACACACACACGTACACACAAACGTACAAAAACAAAGAATACAAACATTGGCCTTGGCAGTTCAGCCGGGGTCGTGACCCCTCTGGGGGCTAGGCAGTACTGTCGGGGTCGTGACCCCTCAGGGGGCGAGGCAGTTCAGCCGGGGTCGTGACCCCTCTGGGGGCTAGGCAGTACAGTCGGGGTCATGACCCCTCTGGGGGCTAGGCAGTACAGCATCAGTGGGCATCAACATAAGTCAGTAATTCGATGCTGATCCGATTTGCACGTCGTTGGGATTGGAGTCTCTTTATCTCGGTCGGCCAAAGAATGCTTCTCTGTGTGCCCAAGACGAGTATCTCCTCTGGGCTCCTGTATGTGTCTGTGTTGTGATTGGCTGCCATGTTTCAGCTCTTTGGTTTAAACATGGGTGCCAATGTTAGGCGGGAAGCTGAAAACCATCTGTTTCCCGTTGGGTAAAGCTTTTGTCTCTCTCTCTGTCTCTCTCTCCCACTGTTCATTGTCCATCTACGTCTCTCTCTCTCTCTACCTCTCTACCTCTCTCTCTCTACCGCTCTCCCTCTCTCTACCTCTCTCTCTTCCTCTCTTCCTCTCTCTCTCTCTCTCTCTCTTTCTCTCTCTACCTCTCTACCTCTCTCTCTCTCTCTCTCTCTACCTCTCTCTCTACCTCTCTCTCTCTACCTCTCTACCTCTCTCTCTACCTCTCTCTCTCTACCTCTCTACTGCTCTCTCTCTCTACCTCTCTCTCTCTCCACTAGGTGGCGCAGAAGGTTCTGAAGAATGCCAAGTGGGCGTGCAACCGGCTGGGGCATTACAGAATGCCTTTTGCCTGGGCAGCGAGGTATTGAACCAGCACACCAGGGGTTTAATGTGGATTTGGGGTAATTGGGTTCAAATGTGGACCCAACTGGGTTAGAGTTGGGTTAGGGTTACACAACAGCGTTACACAACAGTGCGTAAAGATAACATGTAACCTCATGTTCTGCTGCCTTTCTTGGCAAGGTCTCACTTCAAAATGTTCTTTTATATCTCAAGATACGAACTAAAGTTAGTAAAAAAAAAGGTACAACAATAAAAGATGATATAATGACCTTTAGTAATAATAATCGAGTGAAGACCAGCGTGCAGTGGGAGATGATGTCAGGCTGCCCCACTCTGACCCCTCACCTCTGACCCCTCTCCGCTGACCTTTGACCCCTGTCCTCCAGGCCTCTGTTTAAAGACGCTTCCGGGACGCTGGACAAGAGTGCGCGCTTCTCGGCGCTGTACCGGCAGGACAGCAACAAGCTGTCCAACGACGACATGTTCAAACTGCTGGCCGACTTCAGGAAGTGAGCCCTGTTAATGTTAACATCTCAACCTACTGTAGGCGTTGTTGTAGTCCACAACAGGAGCAGCTATTTTTAATGTTAACATCTGAACGTAATGTGATCCTGTTGGCTTCAAGAGCGTGTCTCTACAGCGCTTCAGTAATAATAATAATAATAATAATAGATTCAATTTATATAGCGCTTTTCTCACACTCAAAGCGCTTGCACTCAAAGACCCTTGCAGAGGATATATCATGGATGATATTAACATGCCCTTGTTTCTCGTCTTGTACTCACATGTCGTCTCGCATGTCTAAATGCTCTGTGACCAATGCGAAGGAAGTTCCTAACAATTTGAATTGAATCGGTTAACTTGACGGTGTTAGTCTCAGGTCAGCTGTTGGGTTAGGTGTAGCCAGCCACTGAAGCCTCGAGCAGCGTCTCACCATCCAGTGTAAATGTGATAACCTGAAGGTTAGCGTTCAGTGTCTCCCCTCCTCTCCCCCCAGTCTTATGATGAGTTCTTATCTGCTGTCCTCCCCCAGACCTGAGAAGATGGCCAAGCTCCCGGTGATCCTGGGGAACCTGGACGTCACCATCGACAGCGTGGCTCCCGACCTCACCAGTGAGTGCTCCGGTTACTGCCTGCTGATGGACCAAGAGCAAGAGGAACGCCATATCTACCCTGCTCTGAGGGATCACTGTCTGCGTTAAGATATTCTGCTCTCTCTCTCTCTCTCTCTCTCTCTCTCTCTCTCTCTCTCTCTCTCTCTCTCTCTCTCTCTCTTTCCCCCCCCCTCTCTCTCTCTCTCTGTGTCTCAGACTGCGTTACCTCGTCCTACATTCCCGTGAAGTCGTTCGATAACGGCGAGAAGGCCAACATCCTGTTTGAGGTGGAGGAGTTTGTTCCGAGCATCGCTAAGTGCTCCCAGCCGTTCACCACCTACAACAACCACCTGTACGTGTACCCCCGGCAGCTCAAGTACGACGGGCAGAAGGCCTTTGCCAAGGTATGCAGATCCACCGTCTTAATGACGAAGTGCATCGTTATAGAATTACTGTATAATCGTACCCTTACTGTACCGAGAGTGATATATTTTTGTTTCTCCTCTTCCGACAAATAATTATTCGCGAATACTTATATAAATAATTTCACGTGAATAAATGGTTGCATTTGGTTCCTATGTAAAACAATGTCACGTGGTCATACACACCGTTTGTAAAAAGAAAACGACGTGACAGGCGGCATAGTGCAGTGGGTTCCAGGGTGACGTTCTGCTGAAGGTCAGCTGTTTCCCCCGGGGGCTCCTCTTGGTGACCCCCAACGGAGCGGACCCCCAGCGTGGCCCACAGCTCACTGCCTCTGCTCTGTCCGTCCGTCCGCAGGCCAGGAACATCGCCGTGTGCATCGAGGTCAAGGACTCTGACGAGGAGGACGCTCTGCCGCTGAAGGTGAACACCAACGCAGCAGGGAAACGCAAAAGTGGCAGTGCCTGCAGAGATTGTGCAACATTCCAAAATATTTAAATAAGATGACAAATAGAATACAAATAAGAAATAAAATAACAATTAAACAAATTAGCCCTATATAGAATACAAATCTGTAACAGTTTAAAAAATACAAATGTGCGAAATACAATAATAGAGTTGTAGGTAGTCTGTTATATCTTTTGTCTGCGTGTGTGCATGAGTGACAACCGTCCGTCTGTCCCACAGTGTATCTACGGGCGGCCGGGGGGGCAGCTGTTCACCAAGAGCGCCTTAGCTGCAGTGCTCCACCACCAACACAACCCCGAGTTCTACGACGAGGTGAGGTGCCCTCCCATCTCCCCGTCACCCTGTGCCCTCTCTCGGTCATCACAGTGATGAGCGGGATGTAGTTCTGTCAAAGGGTGTTGAAGGGAATTCAACTCGCTCCAGAGGTTTTGAAGATATTTCTACTCACCCGATTCTCAATGAAGGTTTTGTTACTTTCCCACCGAGTTGTCGAGATTGTTCCATGTTCTCCAGCTAGCTTTTACTATCAGAGAAGTATGTCTGTCTGTCTGTCTGTCTGTCTGTCTGTCTGTCTGTCTGTCTGTCTGTCTGTCTGTCTGTCTGTCTGTGTGTGCGTGTGCGTGTGCGTGTGTGCGTGCGGAGGAACGCATGAAGCACCAACGAGACTGCAGTGTTTTAAAGTTGTAATCTGCTCCTCCTTCAGTTCAAGATCGAGCTGCCGACCCAGCTCCACGAGAGGCACCACCTGCTCTTCACCTTCTACCACGTCAGCTGTGACAGCAACAGCAAGGCCAGCACCAAGAAGAGGGACATGGTGGAGACCCAAGGTACGCGACGCACTGAACCCATCCCTCACTGAGGACCTAAATGTTGGGATGATGACATCAATGTGTTTAAACGAGCTCTGGACAACCCTCATGGGACAGGATATTCTATCAGTAAGCCAAAAGGTTCTGGGTTTGAAACCCAATGTTTACAATGATGGTAAGCACCTTTGAGCAAGATGTCCCCCCCCCCTGACCTACTCATTGATTAATGAAAAGAATAGCCACTGACAGCGGCTTTGTAGAAAAGCGTCAGCGGGATCCCAGAGTAGTGAGTAAACAGGTGCTGTCCTATCCTGTGTTCGTCTGTGACGCTGTGATGACTGACCCCCCCCCCCCCCCCCCCCACCCCAGTGGGCTACGCCTGGATCCCCCTGCTGAAGGACGGCCGGATGATCATGAACGAGAGCCAGGCCTCCGTGGCCTCCAGCCTGCCCGCCGGCTACCTCAGCGGCCAGGACGGAGCCACCAAGGTAGGGGAGCCGAGGGGGGCCGAGGGGGGCCGAGGGGGGCCGAGGGGAGCGGAGGGGGGCCGAGGGGGGCCGAGGGGAGCCGAGGACTCCCCGGGTCGGTTGACGGGGCAGAGGGGACCCGGGTAGAGTGACCTCTGGTCAGGGTGGCTGGAAGAACTCCAGGAGCTCACGGGCAGACACGCGCACACACAACCCAAACATGCAGGTGTGCGTGTGCACGCAACAAAATGCCGCGCACACATACCATCGATGTAGTTGATGTGTTATCTGTTATGTGTGGACCCCAGAGAGACCAGCTGACTACAGCGTCTGTCAGCTAATAGGGACCCGGTCATTAACAAATCAACACACATGCACGCACGCACACACGTACAGAAACACACCCACACAAAATCAATGCGCATGCACAATCAGTGACAATTCAAAAGTGTATGGGGGGGAGTAATAATTGAGGGGGTACTACCATGAAGCAACTCAATTTGAGAGCATTACTAACAAGCATTGTTGTTGTTGTTGTTGTGATGTTAGCACTCCGGCCCTGACGTCAAGTGGGTGGACGGAGGCAAGCCGCTCTTCAAGGTGTCCACTCACCTGGTCTCCACCGTGTACACCCAGGTCAGCCACGTCCCTCTATACGCCAGTCTAGACTCTAGAGCTACTTCAGTACCTTCTACAACTTCTGGGTCCAGAGCCTAAAGCCACCTCTCCCCTCTCCTCTCCCCTTTCCCCCCTCCTCTCCCCTCCCCCCTCCTCTCTCCTCTCCCCCCTCCTCTCCCCTCTCCTCTCCCCTTTCCCCCCTCCTCTCCCCTCCCCCCTCCTCTCTCCTCTCCCCCCTCCTCTCCCCTCTCCTCCCCCCTCCTTTCCCCTCCCTCCTCAACCCTCCTCTCCCCCCTCTCCCCTCTCCCCTCCCCCCCCTCTCCCCTCTTCCCTCTCGTCTCCCCCTCCTCTCCCTCTTCTCCCCTCTCGTCTCCCCCTCCTCTCCCCTCTCCCCACTCCTCTCCCCTCTCGTCTCCCTCTTCTCGCCTCTCGTCTCCCCCTCCTCTCCCTCTTCTCCCCTCTCGTCTTTGCTCCTCTCCCCTCTCCTCTCCCCCCTCTCCCCTCCCCTCTCCTCTCCCCTCTCCTCTCCCCTCTCCTCTCCCCCCTCTCCCCTCTCCTCTCCCCTCTCCTCTCCCCCCTCTCCCCTCTCCTCTCCCCTCTCCTCTCCCCCCTCTCCCCTCCCCTCTCCTCTCCCCTCTCCCCTCCCCTCTCCTCTCCCCTCTCCTCTCCCCCCTCTCCCCTCTCCTCTCTCCTCTCCTCTCCCCCCTCTCCCCTCCCCTCTCCTCTCCCCTCTCCTCTCCCCCCTCTCCCCCCTCATCTCCATCTCCAGGATCAGCATCTGCACAACTTCTTCCAGCACTGTCAGAGCGCCGCAGCCCAGCCGCCCACGTCTGGGGGGGAGCTGGTCAAGTACCTGAAGGTAGGCCCCCCTCCCGGCCGCGGAGCCGTGGAGCTACGCTAACAAGGGCGCTCCTGATGGAGTGACGCACATGGGCGCACACACACGCACACACAGAAAAGCCCGATGATAAACAGTCCCGGCCCGCAGGCCGCTGTCGTCCTCCCCCCCCCCCCCCCCCCTCGCCCTGGTTGGTTTCTTTTTATCTCTCCATCTGTGTTCGGCCGTTTGTCCGCGGCTGGTTGTTTATGCGGGGGGGGGGGGGGGGGTGGGGGTTCCTGATATCCCCTCGCTGAGGGCCGGGGCCCTTTGTCCCCCGGTACTGAACCAACACGGGGGGGGGGGTAGGGGGCGGCGTGACCTCCCGGGCTCCTCCAACGTAAACATCAAAGTGCACTGGAACAATAGGCAGGCCGTGACCGCGGGGGGTCAGAGCGGCCCGCGGGCGGTCCGTACCGTCTGTTTCCCGCCTTGGCCGACCTCGGGCCAGCGTCCGGCGCGGGGAGCGGGCAGGATGTGGTCCACGTCCTCGCCGCGGCCGTAAAGCTCTCCGCGGTGGCTCCCGTGCAGCTGGGGCGAGCGTCCTTCTGCCTTATTGCCTTCCTGCCGCCTCCCCTGGCGTCGCTTCACCCCCCCGCGTCCGCTAGGGGAGGGGAACAGCGGCAGGAAGCGGGAGCTTCCCCTCTGTGATTGCATCCACTCTGGGCCAAACGGGCAGTCAAGATCCACTCTGTTTTACCGTGTGTGTGTGTGTGTGTGTGTGTGTGTGTGTGTGTGTGTGTGTGTGTGTGTGTGTGTGTGTGTGTGTGTGTGTGTGTGTGTGTGTGTGTGTGTGTGTGTGTGGACCTTTTCGCCCTATCATGTTGAATCTCATTCCTATCTGTGGAGCATGTCTAACAGGTCCCATCCGTTCATATCAGTGACTGAAACGTTTACATCCACCCCAGGATGCGATCATTCCCAATACACACTTCAAATTCCAGGATCATTAACACACGACCTCTGAATGTGTCCTCACAACGCCCTTCGGTGACCTTGCCCTCCCTGTACAGTTGGATAGTCATTACACACATTGATTTTTTTTAAAAGTGTGTTGATATTTTTGTTCCATATTGTTGTTTGTATTTTCCTCCTGTACTTTATGTAGTTTTATGTACTTTGAGTCCTGAGAATAAGAACAGCTTCATTAATAAAACGTATTATCTTCATCACCGTCCTGTTGGTCCTGATGTGTTCCGCCTGACTCCTCCCCCTCAGAGTCTCCACGCCATGGAGAGCCACGTGATGATCAACTTCCTGCCCACCGTGCTCAACCAGCTGTTCAGGGTTCTGACGGCGGCCTCCAACGAGGAGGTGGCGGTCAACGTCACGCGGTACGCCTTCATCCTCCTCAGACACCTTCATCACTTTAGCTTCTTCCTCCTCAGACACCTCATAGCTTCAACTTTAACTCCTGAAGACACTCTTATGGGGGGGATGTTCATCATTAGACTCAACTGAAGACTTATTTCAAGCTTGAAATAATGCAAATATAATAGATAATCAAATGGATGAGATAATATGAAAGATGTAAGTCCTTAAAGACACTTATTTATTTTAGAATTCAAGACATTTTCATATTTTGACATATACATGGAGCTACTTAGATGTAGCTGTTTTAGTTGACTAAGGAAGGTGATGGTTGGTTTCTCCCATGTTTTAGTGTCGAGGTTTGTAACTGATGTGTGTTTTTACGGCTGGCCTGCAGAGTGATGATCCACATCGTGGCTCAGTGCCATGAGGAGGGGCTGGAGCACTACCTGAGGTCCTACGTCAAGGTAACGCAGCCCTTGCCTCCACCAACACCTCCCCACGACTCCCCCAAACTCCCACCGACTCTCAGCCACCGACACGCAGAGATGTCCTTTAATGTGGCCCTTAATGTGCATACTTATTGTAAGTCGCGTTGGATAAAAGCGTCTGCTAAATGTCCTGGATGTAATCGAAAGGTAAATGTCCCGTCCTCCTGCGCTGCAGTTTGTGTTCAAGACGGAGTCGTTCACGGCGTCCACCACCGCCCGGTTGGTCCACGAGGAGCTGGCCAAGGCCATGACGGCCATCCTGAAGCCGTCCACAGACTTCCTCACCAGCAACAAGCTGCTGAAGGTGAGAGGCCGACGCGCGGCACACTGCTCCCGGGGGAGGACGGCTCTCTGCTCCCCCCCCAGAGAGGACTGGGTCGGTCCCAGGGGCGGAACTACAGGACGGTTTAAACAGAGAAATACTAAATAAATCAACCGATATGCAAAGAACGTCAGAAAATATATATATAGATGTAAATGCATTCAAAATGTGGGTGGTAGAAAGAGAGAATGCTGATAGAGATTGAACCACTGTTGAGTGGTTGAATACCCTATTAATTATGCAATAAGTTACGATACAGTATTAACTCTCCATCGTCTTCACCCCTCTCTCCCAGTACTCCTGGTATTTCTTCGAGGCGCTGGTGAAGTCCATGGCCCAGTACCTGATCGAGAGCGGTAAAGTGAAGGTACGTGGCAGGCACCTGTGATGTGATCTGACTCACGCCGTGCTCCCTGTTGACTCGGCGGCTGCAATCAGTCTCCGCTTCCTGCCGGAGCTCAGCCCGAGTTCACCGCGTGCCTGGACCTGTGAGGCCACCACAGTATCCACAGCCTCAGATAACACCCCCCCCCCCCCCCCCCCCCTCCAGGCATGCATGCTCTATAACCCACAACATTCCTTCAGATAATTTACCCCACCGAGCCACCCTGTGTAATCTCCACTGTGCTAGGAACAAACTCATTCTCCCACAATGCAATGGGGTTCCACTATACTATTTACTATTTACAAATGTAGTCCTTTTTGCCCAAACTGATTGCTAGCAGCATGTAGGGCCAAGGGCTTCTGTCTAGCTCCTGTGATTAACATCACCTGACTCACCCTGTTTAGCCCTTTCACATTATATTATTATGAAATTAAAGATGCTGTAAACCTAAGGAACAATCGTGTACTAATATGACTTCCTGGTTGCGTTATAGCTGTCACACCAATTGTGTCATTACATGAAATCCTGGTTGTGTAATAACATGACTTCCTGGTTAATAACATGACTTCCTGGTTGTGTAACAACATGACTTCCTGGTTGGTTAATAACATGACTTCCTGGTTGGTTAATAACATGACTTCCTGGTTGTGTAACAACATGACTTCCTGGTTGTGTAACAACATGACCTCCTGGTTGGTTAATAACATGACTTCCTGCCGGTTCCCCCCCCAGCTGTCGAGGAACCAGCGGTTCTCGGCGTCCTTCCACCACACGGTGGAGACGCTGGTCAACATGATGATGCCCCACGTGACCCAGAAGTACAAAGACAACCTGGACGCCGCCCGCAACGCCAACCACAGCCTGGCCGTCTTCGTCAAGGTGAGGCTCCCTCCAACACCAGCTTGTAGATCGTGATTTGGGATGATTTAGAAGCACCATACGTGTGTGCGTAAAGCGTATACATTGTATGATACTGACTGAGGTACACAGAGGTCACCGAGGATTCTGTTTTTGTCGTTGACACGGTTTGTGTTTATGTTGCAGCGGTGTTTCACACTGATGGACCGAGGCTTCGTCTTCAAGCAGATCAACAACTACATTCACTGCTTCATGCCCGGTGACCCCAAGGTAAGGAGCCCACTCACCCAGTTCCTCATCCGTTCACTCACCCAGCTCCTCATCCATTCACTCACCCAGCCCCTCATCCATTCACTCACCCAGCCCCTCATTCACTCACCCAGCTCCTCATCCATTCACTCACCCAGCCCCTCATCCATTCACTCACCCAGCCCCTCATTCCCTCACCCAGCCCCTCATCCGTTCACTCACCCAGCCCCTCATTCACTCACCCAGCCCCTCATCCGTTCACTCACCCAGCCCCTCATTCACTCACCCAGCTCCTCATCCATTCACTCACCCAGCCCCTCATTCACTCACTCAGCTCCTCATTCACTCACCCAGCCCCTCATTCCCTCACCCAGCCCCTCATCCATTCACTCACCCAGCCCCTCATTCACTCACCCAGCCCCTCATTCACTCACCCAGCCCCTCATTCACTCACCCAGCCCCTCATTCACTCACCCAGCCCCTCATTCACTCACCCAGCCCCTCATTCACTCACCCAGCCCCTCATTCATTCATTCATTCACTCCTCTGCCGAGTAATTAAAAAGCATGATTAGAACGTGCAGTGATAATATCTGCATCTTTTTAGTCTCCGCAGAATGTTTTTAGAGGTTATCGTTTTGCTTTTTAATCCTAATTGTTACTATATTAAAGCTGTGTTTTTGTGTTATATTTTTTGTACCCAGACCTTATTTGAGTTCAAGTTTGAGTTCCTGCGCGTCATCTGCAACCACGAGCATTACGTCCCCCTCAACCTGCCCATGCCCTTCGGCAAGGGGCGGATACAGAGGTTCCAAGGTGAGGAGGGATCTGAACAGCTTCCGGTGAACTCATGACTTAGTGTTGCTTGTGTTATGTGATCAAATCCCCCAATGCTCACGCCACTGTGGTGGACATGGACGCTTTCATGTAATCCCTCATCAAAAGTTATCCCTCATATTGAGTACACATCATTTCACCATCACATAAATCAGATACATGAGATACATAAAAAACATACGATGCATACGAAACATGTTCTGTTTTTACGTCTGTTTTCACAGAGTTGACAGTTCTGTTATCCTCTCCCTCTCTCCTCACACATAGCTTTACTAGCGCCTAGCATGGAGGCCTTTGACGCTCCAGTAGGTAGGTGAGAAGCAGGAGGCTGGTTGTTCATAGAGTGAAATTAAAAAGCTAAAATAATCTAGGAACTGTTCCCAAAACACTAAGCAGAGCTCGGATGATTCCCTGAACACATTTAATCAGCGCAGTGATAACGCTTACGCTCAGAATGTTCTGTGCTACAAACGCTGCGTTTAGTTGTGCATAGATCAATTGATATTGCTGAATCTACAACTGTGATTTGGCTCGTTTGTGTGAGACAACGGCTTGTGGTTTGGCTGTGTTCAGGATTCATGAGGTGATTGTAACAGCAATAACCCCGGGATTTGATGTCTTTGCTTTAATTATCTGCATACAATATGTGAGTTAATATGGACTCAATCTGATGAATAGATTTCATTCTGGATATTTTACTTAATTTGATTTGTTTACCTTGTGATTTCTGTTTTGTTTGAAACACTGTTTAAAGCACTCATGAGCAAATCGATTTCTGTAATTTGATTGATACGTTTTTAACTTGTGTAAGACGTTATGAACTGCATTCACTCAAGCATCAAAACGATATTCCTTAAAGCACAAATCATCAGAGCCAAGAATCCTAATCAGTGTTTCTTCTTTAACACGTTTTAACCCGTAGTTACCCTCGTACTAACCCGGGTGGCGTTCACTCCCCAACAAACACATTCTCCATGACGGCTCTAACCACCGCCATCTTGTGTTTGTCGTCAACACTAATCTCCGCCTCTAACTGCATCTCCTCCCTGAGCGTCTGGAGAGCTCCTCCTCCTCTGGAGAGCTCCGCCTCCTCTGGAGAGCTCCTCCTCCTCTGGAGAGCTCCGCCTCCTCTGCACCGCCTCTCAACAGCGCTGTGTTCCTCCTCCGCCCCTCAGACCTCCAGCTGGACTACTCCCTGACGGAGGACTTCTGCCGGAACCACTTCCTGGTTGGGCTCCTCCTCCGGGAGGTGGGCGGGGCCCTGCAGGAGTTCCGGGAGATCCGGGGGATCTCCATCCACGTACTCAAGAGCCTGATGATCAAGCACACCTTCGACGACCGCTACACCAACAAGGTGGGGCTCCCCCCCGCTGCCTCCCCCCTGGGGTTCTATGACCCCTCAAGGTTAGGGTTTAGTTAACGGTCCCAGGTGTCAGTGTGATTAGCCGTCACAAGCCGTTTTGAAAATCTGCCCCTTATGACATCAAAAGTGGGCGTGCCCACCTAGATGTATGACGGCTAGACGAGCAACGTATGCTACAGTCCTCTGCGTAGGCTGGTTGACTGATCTATCCAGCACACATCTAGTTGGACACGCCAACTTGTGATGTCATATGAGGCAGATTTCCATACTGCTTGTAAGGCTAATCACACTCACACCTGGTGGCATCATGTCATGGGACCTTTAGTGCTGCTGTAGGTCAGTGGTCACCATTCATGTGTGCACGAATGGGTGAATGTTGGGCAGTATTGAAAAGCGCTTTGAGTGGCCGCTGGTTAGAAAAGAGCTGCAAAAATGCGGTCCTTTTACCATGAAGGGAAGGTTGACAGTTGTAAAGAGAGACAGGAGATGAATGGACGATTTTGAAACTAAATAACCCCAAAGAAAACGTCCCTGTTGCATCACACACCTGTGATGAAAGGCAAGATGGATTCCCTGAACCTGTCAGGGAAGAGATGCCTTTATTGGTCAGAAAGGTGCTTGGAGCGGTCCAAAAAAATCGAAATTGTTGCAAAGAGATGAAGGCATCAACATTAAATAGATATTATCACAGAGCATTTCACTCACTAAAAGCTGACGGATAGATAAAGCCTTTGTAGCAAATGACACTCTAATTACTGTTGTTAAATCTTGCCTACAGCACATGAAAGCCTCTCGTTTTTTTTTTTATAGAGTCAGCAAGCCAGACTAGCCACTCTCTATCTGCCCTTGTTTGGCCTGCTGCAAGAGAACGTCAACAGACTGAACGTGAAGGAAGTCACCCCATTCAGCGTCAACCACTCCAACAACGTAAGGGCGCCATCTTGTGGTGGTACATCGACACTACAGGCAAATGAAGTGACAATGTTTTCGTTCTTGGCCTTGATTCTGCTTGTTTTTGTTTCAGAATGGCAGAGACGATAACCTTTCGGGCAATGCCCTGATGACCCCTCCCAGGTCCAGCACTTTTCTGGACAACAGTTTACACAAAGATGTGTTTGGAGTCATCTCTGGCACTGGTGGGTTTAAACAGGACGGAGAAATCTAGACGCTTTTTATTTACTTTATTTTATTGGAGTTTGTGCCTTTTTTGACAGGGCAAATTAATTAGTCTTGCCACCACTCCATCTCACTATGTTGGAGGTTTAGTCACACTAGGCAAATAAAGTGACCGAATTGTTTTGTTCTTGGCTTAGATTTTGCACAGTCACACTAGTGTTACTAATGTGGAGGTTTAATCAAACTAGTGTTACTAAGGTGGAGGTTTAGTCACTAGTGTTACTAAGATGGAGGTTTAGTCACACTAGTGTTACTACCCTGGAGGTTTAGTCACTAGTGTTACTAATGTGGAGGTTTAGTCAAACTAGTGTTACTAAGGTGGAGGTTTAGTCAAACTAGTGTTACTAAGGTGGAGGTTTAGTCACTAGTGTTACTAAGGTGGCGGCTTAGTCACACTAGTGTTACTACCGTGGAAGTTTAGTCAAACTAGTGTTACTAAGGTGGAGGTTTAGTCAGACTAGTGTTACTACGGAGGAGGTTTAGTCACTAGTGTTACTACGGTGGAGGTTTAGTCAGACTAGTGTCACTACGGTGGAGGTTTAGTCAGACTAGTGTTACTACGGAGGAGGTTTAGTCACTAGTGTTACTACGGTGGAGGTTTAGTCAGACTAGTGTCACTACGGTGGAGGTTTAGTCAGACTAGTGTCACTACGGTGGAGGTTTAGTTAGACTAGTGTCACTACGGTACGGTGGAGGTTTACTCACTAGTGTTACTAAGGCGGAGGTTCAGTCACACTGGCGTTGTTCTCCCCCCAGCCTCTCCTCACACCTCCTCCACCCCCAACATCAACCTGGTCCGCAACGCCGACTCGCGCGGCTCCCTCATCAGCACCGACTCCGGCAGCAGCCTGACGGAGAAGCACCACGACAAGGCCAGCTCCCTGGACAAGGTGAGTCCCAGCACCGGGACCGAAGCATCCTCCATACAAACGTCGTGCTGTGACTGATGAACTCGTGTTGAACGCCTCCCCCAGGAAAATGTGTTTCTTGTGTTGGCATCGAGTACAAGAACACGTGATCACACATGCTGCCATTAGGCGATTGGCTGAGGGCGCCGAAAGGAACGTTACTCTGACTGTAACCCTAACCATTCACCCCCCCCCCCCCCCCCCCCACCCCCCCGGCACGGGCAGAGGGAGTTTGTACGGCGCCACTCTGTCAATGTCCTGCGCTTCCTCGCGGACGCAGAGGAGCTCGCGCTCGCCAAGCGTGCCAAACGCATCACCATGGACTTCTCGATGCTGTCGGCCCCCCGGCTGCTGGCGGGCCCCACCCCCCCACCCGTCATTCCTCTTCAAGTATAACCATACCCCCCTCCGACCCCGCCCTGAAAAAGGACGCATCCGTCTCTTTTTTAGCGTTTTCAGCCTCACTCATTCTTCCTCAGCGAAGGGAACGACTCTCGGAGAATTCTCCCCCGCAGCGAGGAGGGAGAATGACTGAATCCCAGCTGGGAATCTCCCAGCGTCTGTGTGTGTGTGTGTGTTTTTATTCCTGTGTGTGTGTGTGTGTGTGTGTGTGTGTGTGTGTGTGTGTGTGTGAATTCTGTGTTTGCCTTTCGCTTTCGAGCCCTTTCTTTGCCAGATGATCTCCAGGCAGGGTCGTGTGTTTTATCCGGTGCCACGGACTGGAGCTGCTGTCGTGTAATCAAACTGCCTTCTTATCGGCCTTTCTGCGGCTATCTGGCCTCCCAGATGTCCTCGTTAGGACGCACACTGACGGGGATCTATCTGCACTCTCAGAACCCCTCCTCTCGTGTGACGTTGCGTTCTAAACCTGGACGACGGATCTGAGAGCGGCCGCAGGGATAAGGATATATTTACTTTATTAGAGGTGGAACATGGCTGGTTTGGAGAGAGTAGGGAGTGGGCGGGATCAGAGAGATGGGTTAAGTACCCTTAAGTATCCTTAAGTACCCTTAATTGTGTGGTTATTACTTTGGTTTTGGTCTCGGGCGGACCTTTCAAGGTTCTTTGTGACGCTCAGATTGTCGATTTTTGCAGATTTTCCTTTGCAAATACGGAGTGGAAGCAATAAAATGCATCCATAAATATATTTAACATCCATGATGGCATCATTCTAAATCGGAATGTTTGCTTTTCGCCATAGCAGCGTCACACTGCGGCCAATCAGAATCCAGCGTGGGCCGCAGCCGCATGAAGGCCAGCCCTCTCTCTGCTCATGGTTTCCATGAAGTCATCTCCAGTGGGTTACCTCGTCTAGACCGCTGGCAAACAAACGCACTTCGTCCCCCCCACCCCCCCCCCCCCCCCCCCCCCCCCCTGCCCCTGTGGTAGAGCTGCTGCTGCCTGCTGGCTCTCCTCTGATTGCTTTGGACCGATTGTAGACCACTTCTAGACCTCTCATTTAAAGCCTCTTCTCCTTGCGTAGCGCCCTGCTGTAGGCCTGACTCTGGGGTAGATCCCGCGGAGGTCAGATCCCGGGCCCGGTGTTGTAAACGTTGTGCTCTGCGCTGACGTGCCACCGGTAGATGGATAGAGCTGCTGACACCAGGTTGTGAAGCGTTGTGATATGATCTCCTCTCTCGGCGTCTCCGCTGGACGCTCATGGACTGCCCTCCGTCTCATCCGGCGGTGCTTTTGGTCCTGAAGTTGAACACATTATGATCGGTTTGTTCAGTTCTATGACCAAATCATTGCACTGTGGTGAGCCGGATCATCCATGGATGTTTTAATCAGATTGTAGGTTTACATTTTCGCCCCCCTTAGGTGGCAAATGATTCAATGATAATGCATAATTTACTGATTCTTAATACAAACCTCTCTTACAAATTAAAACTTTGGGAGGACTTCAATACGTTGATCTGATCTCCCAATTTAAACAGCTTTAGTGAAATCATTCTTCCACTCGTAACTATGGCAGAGTCTCCTGCCGATGTGAACAGTGTTGTCGTGGTTCCTCCAACCTCCCTGACTGATGTCTGATGTCTCCGTCCGCCCAGAACCAGCCGGCCTCCACCCTGGGCAGCTGCCTGCTTCGCAGTGACAAGCTGGAGCAGGCGGAGATCAAGAACCTCCTCATGTGCTTCCTCCATGTCCTCAAGAGCATGTCCGAAGGTAGGAGGAACCCTCTCTCTCTGGTTCAGTCTCGAAGGGGTCTTATGTTCGCCCGGCGGCCATCTTGGTTCCAAACGGAGGGAGTTTGGGGAACTTGTTCACCTGGCGGCCATCTTGGATCCAAACGGATGGAGTTTGGGGAACTTGTTCACCGACTGAAAGCTCGGTGAATCTGAAATCAATTAATCAAACCGTTCTTCCCGTTCCAGATGCTCTGTTCACCTACTGGAGCAAGGCCTCGGCGGTCGAGTTGATGGACTTTTTCACTCTCGTCGAGTAAGGGAGACTTCGGTTCTTACTGTGAATGATTCTGGTAACATGCCAGGTCGCGAGGTCGGTTGAGGTGTATTAAAACGTGTGTTTTCTTCTTTGTTTCCCTTAGAGTTTGCCTCCATCAGTTCAGATACATGGGGAAGAGATACATCGCCAGGTAACGTGCGCGCAGCCTCAATCTGATGCCTTTATGAATTACTGATATATGGTAATGTTATGGCAAAACATATGCATTTACATTATAAAGATAATAGAATCTGAAAAGTATCAAGAATGAATTTATGGAAATATCCCTCTGATTATACATCCGATGTTACATTGTGCTTGCAATTATAGTCTCTTATTCTTCCAGTATAGAAAGTAAAGTCTAATGTGTGTGTGCTCACTGTGTAACCGTTTAAAGATATGCTCCCTGTGTCATCATGTGTGTATGTAAACCACGCTAGCCATTAGCGGTAGCGTCTCTATTGTAAATCCGGCCCCAGTGCACTATGCCGTCTCTGCCCCACACTCTGGGGTCCCCCCCCCCGCTGAGGGCTTTGGGGGGTGTCCACTCTCTCTAACCCTCCCACCCCTCTCTCCATCTCTATTCACCCTAACTGCTGGCAAGTTGTAACATGTTGAGCTAAGGGCGGGCCCTGCCCCCCTCCTTCTGGGGTAAGACTAGCGTCTGGAACGGCCGGACTCTCCTTTCTCTCCACTAGCGCATGCCTTCTTCTGTTGCGTGCCGTGATGCTGTGACCTGCGTGTGTGTTGGAGTGTGCTGCTGTGAGGTGTGGTGTGTGTTGGCGTGTGTTGCTGTGAGGTGTGTGTGTGTGTGTGTTGGCGTGTGCTGCTGTGAGGTGTGGTGTGTGTTGGCGTGTGTTGCTGTGAGGTGTGTGTGTGTGTTGGCGTGTGTTGCTGTGAGGTGTGGTGTGTGTTGGAGTGTGTTGCTGTGAGGTGTGTGTGTGTTGGAGTGTGTTGCTGTGAGGTGTGTGTGTGTGTTGGAGTGTGTTGCTGTGAGGTGTGTGTGTGTTGGAGTGTGTTGCTGTGAGGTGTGGTGTGTGTTGGCGTGTGTTGCTGTGAGGTGTGTGTGTTTTGGAGTGTGTTGCCGTGCGGTGATGCTGTGAGGTGTGTTGGAGTGTGTTGCTGTGAGGTGTGTGTGTGTTGGAGTGTGTTGCTGTGAGGTGTGGTGTGTGTTGGAGTGTGTTGCTGTGAGGTGTGTGTGTGTTGGAGTGTGTTGCTGTGAGGTGTGTGGTGTGTGTTGGAGTGTGTTGCTGTGAGGTGTGTGTGTGTGTGTGTTGGAGTGTGTTGCTGTGAGGTGTGTGTGTGTTGGCGTGTGTTGCTGTGAGGTGTGTGTGTTTTGGAGTGTGTTGCTGTGAGGTGTGTGTGTGTTGGAGTGTGTTGCTGTGAGGTGTGTGTGTGTTGGAGTGTGTTGCTGTGAGGTGTGGTGTGTGTTGGAGTGTGTTGCTGTGAGGTGTGGTGTGTGTTGGAGTGTGTTGCTGTGAGGTGTGGTGTGTGTTGGAGTGTGTTGCCGTGCGGTGACGCTGTGAGTTGTGGTGTGTTGCTGTGAGGTGTGTGTGTGTTGGAGTGTGTTGCTGTGAGGTGTGGTGTGTGTTGGAGTGTGTTGCTGTGAGGTGTGTGTGTGTTGGAGTGTGTTGCTGTGAGGTGTGTGTGTGTTGGAGTGTGTTGCTGTGAGGTGTGTGTGTGTTGGAGTGTTGCATGGCTTGCCCTGTTTCGGAGGCCTGGGCCGCCTGTCTCTGCTGATATGGCCGTGGCTCTTATCTGGTCCAACCCGCATGCTGCTCCCCCTGTCATCCCGTCTATCAGAGCCTTGAGGGGTTCCCACGATGCACGGAGACTAGCTGTCATGTTTGTCAGAAATGCGCAAACAAGTCTTGTGTAATGTTGGGCTGAAGCTTTTAGTATGGGTGTTGACGTACACACAGAATCCTAGAGGCTAACTCCACCATATCTAGGACTACTTTTTGCCTATTTCAGTATAATACTCAAATACACTTTATGAATTGTAAATATTGTTAAATATAATTGTACCTATGTCAATCTGATATGTAATTGTATAGAGTTTTATATTAATGTTATCTCTAAGGATAAAGATTTTATTTTATTCAAACTGCTTCCCCATTAGATCTATTTCTTGACAACATATTTTTGTCCCGTGTGGGGTTTCTGCGGGAAGATTTAGCCCCCCCCCGCATGACGAAGCCAAGCCCGGCTGTCCCCCCTCCCACTCCTCTGACCGTTACCTGTTTCCTGTTTCCACGTCAGGAACCAGGATGGGGGGGCGGGACCCGTTGCTCACGAGCGGAAGGCTCAGACTCTGCCCGTGTCCCGCAGCAGGGCGGGATGATGCATGCCCGCTTACAGCAGCTCAGCAGCCTGGATAACTCTCACACTTTTAACCACAGTAAGTCGCCCTCCATCCCTCCTGTAACACGCGTCTAACCGCAGAAAGACACGCTCCATCCACCCATTCATATCATCTTCATCCTCATCGACGTCATCATCCTCATCCGCATCATCCTCGTCATCGTCATCGCCTCTTGCCTCTCTCTCTCTCTCTCTCTCTCTCTCTCTCTCTCTCTCTCTCTCTCTCTCTCTCTCTCTCTCTCTCTCTCTCTCTCTCTCTCTCTCTCTCTCTCTCTCTCTCTCTCTCTCTCAAACACGTTGACCTCATCCTCCCTGACCGCCCTCCGGGTCTCCATGTCCTCACCTCAGCCCCCAGCGTGGCCTCAGAGCCGTGCCCCAGAAACAGAGCGAACCCGAGGAACCGTCTCCCTCAGTCGGGGCCGACCCTAGGGCCATAGCGCCACGGTGGAGCGCCTGTGAACCACTGCTGCTTAATGAAGTTAATCTCTTTGTGCTTTCAGTGTAAGAAAGATTTCAAGTGTTCTGGGATTATCTGTAGACCATGGTAAGAACGTGCCGGCTCCACCAGGCGCTGTACAGACGGTCGTTGATCTGACTTTGTGTTAGAGTTCAGACGCTTTTCTCATGGAAAATACATCGGGAATACCTCCAGTTCCTCTGCCTCTCTCACTAAGCCGGCTTAACCCCACGTTTGAACTTAATTCAGAACGTATCAAAGACTTAATTCCACACTTATGTTTGAGTAAACCATGTGCCTTGGAGTAATCTTCCATATCTGCTGCTAGATGTGATGCTACTTCCATCATTTTGTTAGCCAACTACTAACCACAGCTAACAACCGTAACGTGACGATAAATGTGCTTCACTAGATAACCAGACAACTGTCATCCTCTGATATGCGGTAGAATCACTTTTTATTCAACATGTTTTCATTTTCATTTGGATTGAAATGTAATCTCTTCAGTCCATTGAATTCACACCCTTTTTCTCCATTCCTTTAACACTAATTCGCCTCTTCTCTTGGCCCTGTGTATGTTTGTACACACTGTGTTATCAGGAGTCTCGGTTGCGATGCGGTGTGTGTCTGTGTGTGTTTCCCTGCAGCCTACAGCCACTCGGAGGCTGATGTGATGAGCCAGTCTCTGCTGGAGGCCAACATCGCCACGGAGGTGTGTCTGACCGTCCTGGACACCCTCAGTATCTTCATCATGGGCTTCAAGGTAACACACATGAACGCACGCGCACCCAGCGCACACACACCCACACACACACATTCACGCTCACTCAAACGCACACACGCACACAAACGCGCACCCAGGCACACAGACGCATGCACACACACACACACACACACACACATTCCATTATTATTTTTATGTAAATTATCAAATAATATATTGAGCATATAGTGTAAGAGTTTGTGGCATACTTTTATAAACTCAGCAGTTCATTATAACGAATTATATTTATTGTAAGTGTATGGCATTATCGTGTGTTTCCCCTAGTTTCTGTTACACCAGTAGTCTTATTTCCATCCTGCGTCTCCCCCCAGACCCAGCTGTGCAGTGACCACGGCCACAACCCCCTGATGAAGAAGGTGTTCGAGGTCCACCTCTGCTTCCTGCAGATCAACCAATCAGAGACGGCCCTGAAGCAGGTGTTCACCTCCCTGCGAACCTTCATCTACAAGGTAAGATGCTTACCAGTATAGTAATGTGTGTCCTTATCTCAAGAGATCTCATCCTTTTATTCAGCCTTTTTGCTTTATTTGCGACACCAACTTCTTACAATCTTGTCTCTCCATCTGTCTGTCTACCTCTCTCCACCTGTCTGTCCTCCTGCCTCTCCGCCTCACCTGTCTGTCTGTTTGCGTGTCTCCCTCCAGTTCCCGTGTACATTCTTCGAGGGCCGGGCCGACATGTGTGCGTCGTTCTGCTATGAGATCCTGAAGTGCTGCAACTCCAAGCTGAGCTCCATCCGCAGCGACGCGGCGCACCTGCTCTACTTCCTGATGAAGAGCAACTTTGACTACACGGGCCGCAAGTCCTTCGTCCGCACGCACCTCCAGGTACGCTAGTAGGTTAGCTACCGCCAGGTACGCTAGTAGGTTAGCTACCGCCAGGTACGCTAGTAGGGTAGCTACTTCCAGGTACGCTCGTAGGTTAGATACCGCCAGGTACGCTAGTAGGTTAGCTACCGCCAGGTACGCTAGTAGGGTAGCCACCTCCAGGTATGCTAGTAGGGTAGCTACCTTCAGGTACGCTAGTAGGTTAGCTACCGCCAGGTACGCTAGTAGGTTAGCTACCGCCAGGTACGCTAGCCGCTATGGGTACGGTAGCCGCAATCGGTACGTTAGCACATTAGCTACCACCACGTACACTAGTAGGTTAGTTACCTCCAGGTACGCTAGCCGCTACGGGTACGGTAGCACTTTAGCTACCTCTGACCAGGCTCAACAATAATAAAAACGTAATACATACTGACTCTATATTCAGGGGTGTCAAACGTACGGCCCGCGGGCCGGATCAGGCCCACGAACGGGTTTAATCCGGCCCGCGAGATGATTTTGTGAAGTACAGTATTGTAAAAAAAATATATATATATAATTTTTTATTTATTTTTTTTATAAAAATCCTTCCTAGCATTACATGGATTGCATTGACTGGCACTGATTAATTTGTTGTACATTGAACTACTGGACAATTGTGTGTAACTGGAAGTCGCTTTGGAATGTAACGTAAAATGATCTGCTATTTTTCAATGAAGGAAACTTCTTAATGTGTCCACTAGAAGTCGCAATAGCAATTATGTTAAGCAAGAAAACTTTATACCGGGGCTGAGCAGGGAGCAAGTATAAACAGGTAGTGCAGCTAGCCCGGAGCTAACTTGTCGTTCTGCCTTATACTTTCAACATTATGCGCTTTGGCACTCTCATTGCCACAAAATGTCTCTGTCAAAAAGACGAAAAGTGGACACAGAGTGCAGAGTTTTCCAAGAAAAATGGTCATCGTCCTTTTTATTCACGGAAGTAAATGGGAAACCTGTGTTTGGTGTGCTCACAGCATGTTTAATTTTACATAATTATGCCATATTTTTACCGGTCCGGCCCACTTGGGAATAGATTATCCTCCATGTGGCCCCTGAGCTAAAATGAGTTTGACACCCCTGCTATAGAATATATATATATATATATATATATATATATCATTGACCAAACTGTCCAGAAGCATGACCCTGTCCCCTTTGGCCCCGCCCCCAGGTGGTGATCGCTGTCAGTCAGCTGATCGCTGACGTCATCGGCATCGGAGGAACCCGCTTCCAGCAGTCCCTGTCCATCATCAACAACTGTGCCAACAGCGACCGCACCATCAAGGTCTGCCCCACGCAGCATGTTATTAACATGTTACTAACATGTTATTATGTTGTGCTGTGCTGCACTAGGAAAGGCGGTAGCTGCAGTGAAAGAAACTTGCAAATTCACATTTATATTATTTATTTGTTTTAGGGAATGTGTGTTATAAAACAAACAGAATATATCCCTCGAACATGTGGGTGTGCCTGTCTCAGTGTGTGTGCGTGTGGCCTGCATGTGTGTGTAAGTGTGCGTGCAGGCCTGCGTGTGTAAGTGTGTAAGTGCATGCATGTGAGCGCATGTTACCTTGAAGCCCTTGATGAAGACGCTGAACGCTTTAACAAAAAAAAATCCAGTTTAATTCCAAAAAAAAAAAGTTAAAAAAAATCCAAAAATTGGAAAATGGGAATTCTCAAATTGCCACTTGACCCGTGAGCCTGGATCCTCATAAGACGCCTGCGTCGTCCGCAGAACACGGCGTTCCCGTCGGACGTCAAGGACCTGACCAAGCGGATCCGCACGGTGCTGATGGCCACGGCGCAGATGAAGGAGCACGAGAGGGACCCCGAGATGCTGGTGGACCTGCAGTACAGCCTGGCCAAGTCCTACGCCTCCACGCCCGAGCTCCGCAAGACCTGGCTGGACAGCATGGCCCGCATCCACGTCAAGAACGGGGACCTGTCCGAGGTGGGCCGGAGGAGGAGCTGTGGTCGTAGTAGCTGTGGTATTAGTAGGGGTAGTGGTAGTAGTAGTAGCAGTAGTAGTAGTAGTGATAGTTGTATTAGTCAAAGTAGAAGTAGATGTAGTAATAGCAGTGGTAGTGGCAGCAGCTGTGGGTAGTAGTAGGTGTAGTAATAGGTGTAGTAATAGGTTATTAATAGGTTAGTCATAGGTTAGTAATAGGTTAGTCATAGGGTTATTAATAGGTTAGTCATAGGTTAGTAATAGGTTAGTCATAGGGTTATTGATATTAAAGGGTGAGGTTTAAGGTGTTAGGGTTAGGTGTGATTGCAGCCAAAGGTTCGGGGTTCACAGCCTAACCTGCAGCCACCCTCGAGCGAGACGCCTACCCCCCTGCCTGTAATGTCCTGTGGGTGAATCCACCGGTAGGCCCCTGGGATAAGTAGCAGCATTATATCAACCATGTGCTGCGTTGACTGGGACCCCTCGGCCCTCTGGTGGCGTGCTGTGCTGCACGCTGCCGTGTCCCACCGACTCACGTTTGTGTTCTGATCCGCAGGCGGCCATGTGCTACGTCCACGTCGCGGCGCTGGTAGCAGAATACCTCAGGAGAAAAGGTGCTGTAATCCCTCCACTAATAGAAGTACCACTTACGCACCGCCCAGTGACGGAGCGATGTGCTCAGCCTCATCCTCTCCGATGCACGGCCACGTGGAGACGATAACCGTAGTCCAGTGGTCTGGATAGAGCCCGTGGTACTTCAGACTCTGGGCTGTGGGCCGGCGAGCATGGCTGTGTAGTCATCGAGCTGAGAGGAGGGCGAGTCTTGGGCGATGAATGACAACCGTGTCTCTCCCCCCCCCCCCCCTCCCCCCAGGGATGTTCAAACAAGGCTGCACGGCGTTCCGCGTGGTCACGCCCAACATCGACGAGGAGGCCTCCATGATGGAGGACGTGGGCATGCAGGACGTGCACTTCAACGAGGTTCGAGGGACGGATGTGACGAGGGGGGGGGGGGGGGGGGGGCTGTGGATACGATACCCCGTGATTATGTTCGGGTTACGCAGACGCGGCCCGTGAAGGAAACGCCTTCATGTCTTCAGGCCCGTTGATCCGCTGCAACCATGTCGCTCAATTATTAACGAAGCCCTAGTTGGCTGTTTGTCTGGGAGCCGGGGCTTTTCACTTACGGAGCCACGTTGGGAGAGCTGCCAACTGCAGTACGGCGTCTCCATCTGCCCCCTGAATCCCCAGCTGAGATCTAAAATATTTAGTCCAGTATTGTGCCAAAGAATGTCCACGTAATGTAGCTACAAAACTCTAGTGCTGCTGCCGGGTATTCAACTGTTAATAATAAATGTAGCATGAGTGCATGATTAAGGACATTTCTACGTTTTAAGTTAGTAAAGCTGCGCCAATTTATATGTGATTCAATCATAAACGTATACTATTAACTGCTCTCCATGCTTCGCCTTTCAATGTCAGTGTGTTGTTGAAGCTGGAGGTTCTCTATAATGTTGTTGTTCTAGCAGTAAGGTTCTCCATAATGTTGTTGTTCTAGCGGTGAGGTTCTCGATAATGTTGTTGTTCTAGCGGTGAGGTTCTCGATAATGTTGTTGTTCTAGCAGTAAGGTTCTCCATAATGTTGTTGTTCTAGCGGTGAGGTTCTCCATAATGTTGTTGTTCTAGCGGTGAGGTTCTCCATAATGTTGTTGTTCTAGCAGTAAGGTTCTCCATAATGTTGTTGTTCTAGAGGTGAGGTTCTCCATAATGTTGTTGTTCTAGCAGTAAGGTTCTCCATAATGTTGTTGTTCTAGAGGTGAGGTTCTCCATAATGTTGTTGCTCTAGCGGTGAGGTTCTCCATAATGTTGTTGTTCTAGAGGTGAGGTTCTCCATAATGTTGTTGTTCTAGAGGTGAGGTTCTCCATAATGTTGTTGTTCTAGAGGTGAGGTTCTCCATAATGTTGTTGCTCTAGAGGTGAGGTTCTCCATAATGTTGTTCTAGCGGTGAGGTTCTCCATAATGTTGTTGCTCTAGCGGTGAGGTTCTCCATAATGTTGTTGCTCTAGCGGTGAGGTTCTCCATATTGTCAGTGTGTTCATGAGGCTGAGGTTCTGCATAATGGATGGTAATGGCGTCCCTGTGTGGCCCGGCAGGATGTTCTGATGGAGCTGCTGGAGGAGTGTGCGGATGGACTGTGGAAAGCGGAGCGCTACGAGCTCATCTCTGACATCTACAAGCTGATCATCCCCATCTATGAGAAGCGCCGGGACTTTGAGGTAATCAGCCTCTACAGGAAGCAGCTCAGCAGCACTCCACCGAGACACAGGAGCGGATCCTCACTGCCCCCTGCAACCGGTGCATAGAGAAGCTAATTGAGGATGTGTGTGTGTGTGTGTGTGTGTGTGTGTGTGTGTGTGTGTGTGTGTGTGTGTGTGTGTGTGTGTGTGTGTGTGTGTGTGTGTGTGTGTGTGTGTGTGTGTGTGTGTGTATCTTTGCTCATATGCCTGTGTGTGTGTGTGTGTGTGTGTGTGCTTTCTTGTATGTTTGTGTGTGTGTGTTTGTGTGTGCGCGTGTGTGTGTGTGTGTGTGCGTGTGTGTGTGTGTGTGCTTTCTTATATGATTGTGTGTATGTGTGCTTGTGCGTGTGTGTGCTCATGCGTGCGTGTGTGTGCACGTGTGTCCTTGCTTGTGTGTGTGTGTGTTGCAGAAACTGGCCCATCTGTACGACACGCTGCATCGCGCGTACAGCAAGGTCACGGAGGTCATGCACACGGGGAAGCGCCTGCTGGGAACCTACTTCAGAGTGGCCTTCTTCGGCCAGGTGAGTGTCACACGGAGGGGGAGATGCCCCCTTTGGCCGCCTAAGACACAATTTAAAGGGGACGTATTACAACACCAGGTGTGAGTGTGATTAGCCATTACAAGCCGGTTGGAAAATCTACCGTTTTGAAAAAGGTGGGCGTGTCCACCTAGATATATGACGGATAATGAGCAACATTTGCTACAGTCCACCGGGTAGGCTGGTAGACTGATCTATCCAGCACACATCTAGGTGGACACGCCCACCTGTGATGTCAGAAGCTGCACACTTTCCAAACGGCTTGTAATGGCAAATCACACTCACACCTGGTGGTGTAACATGTCCCCTTTAAACATTATGAATGGACAGCGTTCCGTCCGTGTTTGATGTGACCACGGTGCGTTGAGTTTAACCAGAGTTGTTCTGAAGAGGAGGAAGCTGCGTTATTAATAACCAGCCCAGCGTGGGAAGAGCTAATGGTTCTGTATTTTTTAGCACGACCACACCTAGTGGCTGGTTGTGCTCCACCACTAATCCCCCTCTTCTATTTTGTCTGGTCCCGGTTGAAGGCGGCGGTAAGTTGTGCTGTAGCCTCTGGTGGGAGGGAGCGGCTTAACGTCTCTGTGTGCTGTGGTGCTGGCGCTGTCCTCTGCTGTTCGTCGCTCTCCCGTCCTGTGTTGCTTCCAAACCGTTAGCCGTAGCGCTCGGCTACGCTACTCTACTGTGTCCACCGTGCATGCTCTTCGCTGGTCGTCCTTTTCAACGGTCAACGTTTTAATGTCTTCATTAACCCGAGTGCAGGGGCGTGGCCAGCCCCACTTCCCTGAGTCTGAAAAATTAAAATAAAACAATCAAGTGCCCCCCACCCCCCTGGCTACGCCCCTGCCTGAGTGAGCCGTAACACCTTAAAAAGAAGAAGAAGTACCGCTGACGATTCAGACAGCGTGGTAGCTGGGTGTGGTTATGTTACCTAACCGTGTGTTTTGGTAGAAGCTAATTCCCTGATTCTCTCCAGGGCCGTGTTCTGAGGTGCTCTTCTGACGGTGTCTGCACACTGCCCCCACTGCCGGCACTGGTTGTTGTCTAAGACCATTAGCCAACTTCAGCTAACGTTCTATCATTGGCGTTGGGGCGGTGTGCAAATACCTAAGATGGAGGTGTTAAAGTGTGGATTCTCTGTTTCCCCCGTTGAATGGGTTATGGTAGCGTAGAAGCAAATGGAATAATTTTGATATGATTTGTCTTGTTCTGTTGTTGTTGTCATTGTCCTCTACAACTCCATAGCAGTACCAGTTTACTGACTCATACTCTGAGGTAAATCCATGTGGAAGACAGACTTTCAGTTGAAATGGCGTGAATTGTTGTGTGTTCCTCCCTGCGGATTAAGTCGATGATATTTCCCCGCTGCTGTAGAGATATGTCTACCTTAACTCCACCTCTGTCTCCTAATCAGAGCTGGAAATGATTACTGGACTTTTGGGAGGGATCCATCTTTCTAAATGTATCTGTTTAGAGGGAGTTAATGATTCACACAGGATTGATTTAATCTAAATGAGCGTCCACTTAGTAAAAATGAAACGACCTAAAATAGCATTCACAGCGTATCTTGCTTCCATCGTTTCGGCTGTTAAACTTGTGAATAAAACAGGACAAGTGATTCGGTCCTTCTGTTCTGTTAGCTTGGATCATAAATAAAGTGATTTCTTGTAGCGTGCTTCAGGCTTCGTGTTCAGGCCCAGACATGTTAGCATTGATAAGCCTGCCAGATTAACATCAAGTTACCCAAGAGGGAGTTATGTTGAATTCAACATTGATGATTCACTAGGAGATCTTTTTGTGTCATTTGTTCAGCAAGTGAATATCCTGTCTGTGAAAATTGCTATCAAGGTCCAATTGTCTCTTTCTCATTTGTCATTCTGTCGTAAATTTGTATGCATTTTTTAATTAACTCTGTCTCACTGACATTTTCAGTTTGATTTTCATGTGATCTTCAAAAGGAATCACTGTCCGAATTTCTTTGTGATATTTTTTTTTTTCTTTGTGATTGGGTCGATTCTCTATCATTCGAATGACATTTTCCCTTCCTGACTGTTGTTTTTTGTCACCTGTTCGTAGGGATTCTTTGAGGACGAAGACGGCAAGGAGTACATTTACAAAGAACCCAAGTTCACTCCTCTGTCGGAGATCTCCATGAGGCTGCTGAAGCTGTACGCTGAGAAGTTTGGACAGGAGAACGTGAAAATGATTCAGGACTCAGGGAGGGTGAGGGCATCTCACCTCACATATCATCACTTAAAATATTTCACCATGAATAAATCCCCCGAGACCACTTTTGACTCATACGTATCCGTCTTCCCTGCTCTAATCCCAGATCAACCCCAAAGACCTGGACTCCAAGTTCGCCTACATCCAGGTGACCCACGTGAGCCCCTTCCTGGAGGAGAAGGAGCTGACGGACCGCCGGACGGACTTCGAGAGGAGCCACAACATCCGCCGCTTCGTGTTCGAGATGCCCTTCACCGTGTCGGGGAAGAAGCAGGGCGGCGTGGAGGAGCAGTGCAAGCGGAGGACCATCCTGACCAGTAGGTCTACTGGGGGGCGCTGGGGGACGCTGGGGGCGCAGCTCCTAGGCTACATGCTAATGCAGTAGCCGTAGCCATATAGTGCGTTTTTAAAGAGTTAACATATGGGAGAAATGTAGGTTGTAGCTTTTCTAATTGGAGCCAGTGAAATATTTTCCAATATTGCCCAATATTCAAGACTTAACTATGAGTTCCGTTTCTTGACTCAAAAACCTTGAATGTTTAATTGGTACAGCCCTCTCAAAACGTAGGTTGACTCGTTAAAAAAAAGACTTTACCCGCAAAGACATGATTTCCGCCTGAAGTGAGCCTCAGCATTTCAATATCATCCCCCCACAGAGATGTAGATAAACATTCCTCCAGCGAAGCTTTTTATTGGTCAGCAGAAAGCGCTCGGGCCAGAGTGGAAACACAAGATTAGATTGTGAAGATGTCAGCCCTTTTTCAAGGATCTGCCCTTGTATCTAATCACACAGCCCTCGATGTTTTTTTTGTTTTATGGCCCAAAAGTACCTCGTTATCCGTAGTACAAGATAACACGTCTTTAAGATATCTTCCTAGGGACAAATAGGAACGATAAAACACTTCTGCACTACTCATCGTGACCAGACCACAGCTTATGGACAAAACCCAGGGTGTTTATATTTACATTTGCGTTTAGGGCATTTAGCAGACGCTTTTAAATGAGCACATTTGTCAGAAGAAAGAAACAATATATGCTGTCAGTACAGTAAGGATGTTCATAGAACTAAGTGTCAAGCACTAACCACCCATTCCCCGTATACAACACAGATAGCTAGGACAAGATGCTACACCATGCTAAGTACTATTTTGAAGTGCCAGCACGTACAACATACAGTCAGTGCGTAAGAGGGGTGTGGGGGATAGGGGGGGAGGCTATGCAGAGCCCAGGTGAACTCTGAACACGTGAGTCGTGAGTCTTTTGCCAAAGCTGGAGAGCGACTCTGTGGTCCTGGTGTTGTCTGTTGATGCGTTCCCCCCCCCCCCCCCCCCCCCCCCCCCCCCCAGCGACACACTGCTTCCCCTACGTGAAGAAGCGCATCGCGGTGATGTACCAGCACCACACAGACCTGAACCCCATCGAGGTGGCCATCGACGAGATGAGCAAGAAGGTGGGCGAGATCCGGCAGCTCTGCTCCTCCAGCGACGTGGACATGATCCGCCTGCAGCTCAAGCTCCAGGGCAGCATCAGCGTCCAGGTACCTACAGAGTCACATGGTTACAGAGTCACATGGTTACAGAGTCACATGGTTACAGAGTCACATGATTACAGAGTCACATGATTACAGAGTCACATGATTACAGAGTCACATGGTTACAGAGTCACATGGTTACAGATTCACCAGTGTTCAGTTACCGTGGTTACAGAGTCACCAGCGTTCAGGTACCGTGGTTACAGAGTCACCAGTGTTCAGTTACCGTGGTTACAGAGTCACTATCGTACAGTTACCGTGGTTACAGAGTCACCAGTGATCTGTGACCATGGTTACAGAGTCACCAGCGTTCAGTTACCATGGTTACAGATTCACCAGCGTTCAGTTACCGTGGTTACAGTCACCAGTGTTCAGTTACCGTGGTTACAGAGTCACCAATGTTCAGTTACCGTGGTTACAGTCACCAGCGTTCAGTTACCGTGGTTACAGAGTCACCAATGTTCAGTTACCGTGGTTAGATTCACCAGTGTTTAGTTACTGTAGTTACAGAATCACCAGTGTTCAGTTACCGTGGTTACAGTCACCAGCGTTCAGTATGTTTGGAGGTGCATTTTGAACCAGCAACGCAGTAGAGAAGGTTGTATCGTGTGGGGTGCTATCGTCAGGAGGCATCAGAGTTGTGTTTGACGAGGTGTGGTCACCCCCCCCAGGTGAACGCCGGACCACTGGCCTATGCCCGCGCCTTCCTTGACGACGCCAGCACCAAGAAGTATGCAGACAACAAGGTCAAGCAGCTCAAAGAGGTGTTCAGGTGAGAGTGAGACCATCACAACACTACTATAATACAAAATCAATTACACAATGTCCGCAGGTTCAGATTGATTTTTAATGCACTTTACAAGTGCATTCAATAAGTTATTCTCATTAACATTCATTGTCGATTATTAATAATATTCTTAACATAAATTCTTATCGACATTTTTTGTGTTAATAAGAATACCGTTATTCTTATAACGAATTGTATATTAATATATATTAATTGCAGATAACAAATCTATTGCACTCATTATTAGTAGCATTAATATTAAAGGGTGTTTCCCTGTGGTCTGTGCGAGCAGGCAGTTCTGTGGAGGCTTGTCGATTACAGTTATTACTATAATTATTATTAGTGGTAGTATCAATAAGCGTGTTTCCCTTGGTGCGTTATTACTATAACTATTAGGGGTAGTATTAATAAGCGTGTTTCCCTGTGTGTGTTATTACTATAACTATCAGTGGTAGTATTGATAAGCGTGTTTCCCTTGGTGCGTTATTACTATAACTATTAGGGGTAGTATTAATAAGCGTGTTTCCCTGTGCGTTATTACTATAACTATTAGGGGTAGTATTAATAAGCGTGTTTCCCTGTGTGTGTTATTGCTATAACTATCAGTGGTAGTATTAATAAGCGTGTTTCCCTGTGTGCGTGCGAGCAGGCAGTTCGTGGAGGCGTGCGGCCACGGCCTGAGCATCAACGAGCGGCTGATCAAGGAGGACCAGCAGGAGTACCACGACGAGATGAAGGCCAACTACCGCGACCTGGCCCGCGAGCTGTCCGCCATCATGCACGAGCAGGTGAGGCCACCGGGACACAGGACGAACCCACTCCCACCGTGTCAAACCCGGGCCCAACTGGTGCCTGTCGGACCCGGGCCCGAGCGACCTGTCCCGATCCCAACCGTTGTATTGAGTTCCCCCTGAGCGGCGTCTGTAACCGATGTCCATCTCTCGTATGTTTAGCGCCTTTCTTTTGTTCTTCCTTTGTGCTGTCGCGAGCAGATTGGATGGTAACGTAACCAGTACTCCCTGTCACTCCTGTACCCATCAATACACCGCAGTTAGGACCGGGGCTGCGCGTGCCCTGACCTGTTCTTCTCCGTCCCGTCCCCTCCCAGATCAGTCCGGTGGAAGACGGGATGAAGAGCGTCCTCCCGGACTCGCTCCACATCTTCAACGCCATCAGCGGCACCCCGACCGGCGCCGCCATCCAGGGGGTCCCCTGCACCTCCTCCGTGGTATGACCCCCGCCCAGGGGACCCCCCACCCGGCCTGGGGACCCCGTCGGGCCGGGGGGGGGGGGGGGGGGGCGCCCGCTGCCTCCGCTCCTCTGCTCTTCGTGATCCCGTCAACGGTTCTCCTTCGGACTGTCTGGTCGGACAGCGGTTCCATGAGGATGGAAATTCACACTCACACACACGCACAAACACACACACACACACACACACACACACAGACATACACACAAACATGCACATGCATACACATGCACGTAGATACACATATACACACATACACATCCACACACACAGATACACACACACACACACTAAGGAGTTTGGTCGCTGTCGTGGGATTGGTGCGATGACTTGGTGGGCTGTGATGGAGGACGTGACCCCTGACCCTAGGAGAGGTGAAGGGTCATCGTCTGGAGATGATAAGGGGACTAGGACAGGTCTGCGGACTCGCTCCCTAACGGCCAGGTGAACAGGTCTCTGCTGATTGGTCCTGAACTATGTACTCCATCGCCTCCTCCAAAGACGTTCCTCTGGGAATCTGAAGCAGAACAGACAACAGTATATGCATCCCCTCGTTTTACCTGTGTTTGTTTTGATAAGGCGTATGTATTTTGTATGTACAGTATTTCACTTTTTTCTAAGTATCTCTGTTGGTTTCCTGATGGACCGTGTATGCTGAGTACACTCATTTCCCCACACACTACGTTACACACATGTAAAAGAGCCTCCTGTGAACATATTAACATTCAACCTTAATCACTTCAATGTCTTAGAGCGGAAAGTTTTTTTTATATTTAAGCCATTGCATACACTCAGTGTATTCAAACCTGTTCATTCTTGTATATATATATAAAAAAAGGAGTGTGTGCAATATTTGTCTTTGGCAAAATATCTTGACTCATACACTGAAAAGAGGATGCAACCTTCTTGCCAAAGCAGTGAGGTGGAGTCCAGATCTACTGGGGAGAAGTATGAAGCTTTTACCATTTTAGTGTTCAATGAAATGTTTATAAGAAAATATATATATATCTTCTATTTGGTAGGCAATGCATTTTTATTTGTTTTTTATTTTTTATTTAACAGAAAATCACTGTTCTGCTGTAAACTGCTCCCTAATGCTTTTCTTTTAAAATAAAATCACTCATATTTCTGCACTTGTACAAAGGAGGTCCTTTCATTTTTTTTATTTTACATTCAGCTTTATTCTATATATGTACACTGTTACCCAACGTAGCTTGCAATGGAGTTTGAGTACAGTCAACCAACACATACAATCAAAGTGCTGCACAACCAAGACAAATAAATAAAGTGAATGCTGGTGGGTTCCACCTCAGAATACCCACTTAATAATCTCAACAAGGTGTTCTATCATCGACCCCATTGAACATGTCTTCAATGTTGTGGTTGGTTAATACAGCCAGCATGGACTCCTGTATCAAGGGTGTGTTATCAGCTCGTGCATGAAGTTGTAATTTTAACAACGGATGGGTTTTGTGGGAGGGTATATAAGTCACTGGGAGTCAAGTAGTGGACCTTCTACAGGGGTGTGATAAAACAGGACACAGTCCAACCGGGAGACGTATCAGGACTACGGTGACACCTGACCTTACATACAGCCCTGTTGTACACCCAACCATCTCACTGCGCCGCTGGATCCCCTGTCCACCGAGCCCGGACGCACCGTTCACCAGGCCCAACGTCGCAGACCGGAGGGGATTCTAGCAGGTTCCACACTCCTCCATCATGGCTGGTGAGTTTAGGAGATAGTTCTCATCGTTTCAGATGTCTGTGTTCATAAGTCAAGGCAACCTGTCTGAATGTCCCTTTGTGAATGCAGATCACGAGGAGGTCAAGAAGAAGAAGGGGACGGTAAATATATGAAACCATTTATAATTAGTTCATGTGAGAAGGGTATAGATATGTATACTTGCTTTGAATATACATTCACTACCAGTTAGGATTCTGCAACAACTATGAGAACTGGTAGTTCTGTAGCATATTCTATACTATATAGATTATGGTATTTGAAGCATATTCTATACTATAGATTATGGTATTTGAAGCATATTCTATACTATATAGATTATGGTATTTGAAACATATTCTATACTATATAGATTATGGTATTTGAAGCATATTCTATCCTAAATATTAAATATGATGGTATGTGAAGCGTATTCTAGTATATATGTGATTGGTTGGCTGTGAGACAGCTGCCTCCTCTTCCTCTCAGAGCATAGTGATTTGCGGCTATCCCCTGAGCATCTTCTTCATCGTGGTCAACGAGTTCTGCGAGAGGTTCTCCTACTATGGCATGCGTGGTGAGACTAAATTTGTATTTTTGATTGTGTTCTTTCGCAGTGTTGAGCCTCTTGCCCAGGCCCTTCATGTTCAATTCTTAACGTTAGTTGTTTAATGTTCTGGTCTCAATGAAATTACCTGGTTAAATAAATGTAAACAAATTTAAAGAGCGTTCAATACATTAGAGCGGCCTCATCCAATCACAGCTCAGCGCAGTGTGTAGCCGCTGTTGTGTAACGGTCTGTCCGTGTGCGTCCCTTGGCAGCCGTGCTGGTGCTGTACTTCAAGTACTTCCTGCGCTGGGACGATGACCTGGCCACCTCCATCTACCATGCCTTCGTGGCCCTGTGCTACCTGACCCCCATCCTGGGGGCCATCGTGGCCGACTCCTGGCTCGGGAAGTTTAAGTGAGCGTCAAACCCCGCGCCATTTTGTTTTTTGTTGCCCTCTAAGCTCCCGAGAGGAAAACGCTGAACGTTAAAACTGCACTATGTAACTTTTGTACTGCAGCCATTCACTCCATCACCTCCACGCAGCTTTAACCTAATTGGTTTCTCAAGCACAGGCCAAACTTGTAATAGAAGTGTCCGGTGACCTTTGACCTCTCCACCTGCAGGACCATCATCTACCTGTCCATCGTCTACGCTCTCGGCCAGGTCGTGATGGCCATCAGCGCAATCCATGACCTCACCGACTACGACTGGAACGGCACGCCCGACAACATGACCCTCCACGTGTGGGTGGAACCCTTTGAAACCTAAGAAGAACACTAATCATCAGCGCTCAGATCTTACCTACAGCCCCTTTTATAACACTGGTGTATATACTAGCCCTGAAACCCTACCTACATCACCTTTAGTAATACCGCTATAGATATTATATTTATATATTTGAAATAGCTCATAGATCTTACCTTTAATTTATTTATTTTTATTTTTAATTTCTCTTTAATTATGACGGTATATATTATAGCGTTTAGATGCTACCTCCTGCCCCTTTAACGCCCCTGCGCTGTCGCCCCCTCCCCGCAGCGCCCTGTCCATGGTGGGCCTGGTCCTCATCGCTCTGGGGACGGGGGGCATCAAGCCGTGTGTGGCGGCCTTCGGCGGGGACCAGTTTCAGGACCACCAGGTGAGTGGTACCTCCGGAGCCGCCGGGTGTGGGACCCCACTGCCTGCTGTGGTCGCGCGGTGTGGGTTCACTTGGGGCTACGCACGACACACACACGGAGCACAGTGAGTCACACCGGCCGCCTCCCCCCCCCCCCACAGGAGAGGCAGCGCAGCACCTTCTTCTCCGTGTTCTACCTGTGCATCAACGCCGGGAGCCTGCTGTCCACCATCATCACACCCATCCTCCGAGGTACGCCAGGAGGGGAACCCGTCTTAAAGCTCATCTACAAGCATCGTTGGAAATTTAACCATGACATTAATTCAATAATAATCAGGATTCCCCCAAAGTAAATTGAGTGAACGAAGAGGATGCTGATTTGACACCACCACCTAGCCCTGAGCAGTCGTTGTTTACCCATGAGTCCGTCCATTCTCTGTCTGCAGCCCAGGAGTGTGGGATCCACACCCAGCAGAAGTGTTACTCTCTGGCCTTCGGCGTTCCGGCAGCCCTCATGGTGGTGGCACTGGGTATGTCTCAGACTGTCTCCAGCTTTAAACGATACATCAAACAGTAAAGTGTAGTGAAAAGTCTGTACGGCATATATAAAGGACGCATTGTCCTTACAGTTGTGTTTATCGCCGGGAGCGGTATGTACCACAAGGCTGAGCCACAGGGGAATATCCTCCTGGATGTCTGCAAATGTATTGGAGTGAGTATAGATACAACGCGGACATAGTAGGTGTTGTCATTTAGACATCATTTGTTAATTTGCTCTCCTGTTCAGTTTGCCATTAAGAACCGATTCAGACACAGAGGCAAAGAATTCCCCAAGAGGACTCACTGGATGGACTGGGCGGATGAAAAATACGAGGTAGAACCTTTGTAAACACGTTTTAAACTTTGAGTACAGCTCCTTGCAGCGATATGGTAGGTATGCCTCTATTCAACATCTCCTACCTCTCTCCCTGCTCTGATAGAAACTCCTCATCGCCCAAATCAAAATGGTGCTCAAGGTTCTCTTCCTCTACATTCCCCTTCCCATGTTCTGGACACTTTTTGACCAAAAGGTAATTCTGATTTAAACCATCTTCCAGTTTCACGATAACGTTGTATTTGACATAAAATACATAATTCATGTTGGTCTAAAGTTCCGAGTTAATGCTCATACTCATACCATCAATCCACAGGGCTCAAGGTGGACTTTCCAGGCCACCACTATGGATGGAAACTTTGTACGTATCACGTTGAACCATCCATGAAAACAGAAGCAGAAGGTGTTGCTCCAGTCGTGCTCACCTCTCTCTCTCTCCCCAGGGTCTCTTAGTCCTGCAGCCCGACCAGATGCAGGTAAACCCACGACGGACTGGGGTGGATGTTGAGAAAGCCTGCAACAAACCATGACCTGCATAGACGACTACTCTAATGATTATTTTACCATTAATCGATTATTCATCCAGCCGAGAAAGTAGAATCAATAAGAGCAAATGCCATCACGAGTAATCAGAGTCCAAAGTGAAAGTTGATTAAATGTCTTTGCTTTATCTGAATAGCATCCAAGAGCATAAATAGTATTCATTCTATAATGAATAATTAACCCAATGATTGACTTTCTGAATCACCAAGCAGCAAATATTTGTATTTGATGATTGACCGAAACGAATAATAGATTATTGAAATTTGAATACATTTTCTGTTGATTGACCTTTTGATAATTAGTTTTAGCCCTAATGTAGAGAGAGGATCAACAGGTCCCACTTATCATCGTTTTATGTTATTCTCAATCAGTGTTCTTCTCCTGTTAGACAGTGAACCCCATCCTCATCTTGACGCTGGTGCCCATCATGGACAGTGTGGTGTACCCTCTGATCAGAAAATGTGGTCTGAACTTCACGTGAGTCTGCTTATCGCTGAAGACCGTGAATACAGGACATCGATAGCTGCTGTGGAAACACAGATGTTCATTCAATCAGCTAGATGGTGGTGGAATGCAGAAGAGATATGTCTTGTGTATCGTTTAAAGAACGATGCTTCAATGATGGGTCTGAGGTCAGTGTTCTCCCAACAGACCTCTGAAGAGGATGACCGTTGGAATGTTCCTCGCCGCCATGGCCTTCGTCGCTGCCGCCCTGGTCCAGATCGAAATTGATGTGAGTATCTGAAAATCAATGACACATACCAGTGTTGGGAATCGAACCAAACTGTAGTTCGAATTGAGCCTAATGGTAAGAAAGCCATTTATTTTGGTTCACAATAACAGAACTGATTCAGAGACTTACCAACAATCAGACCAAAGCAATGTGCTAACTCCCAGTACCTACGTACCAACCTTCCAGAAAACCCTGCCTGTCTTCCCGTCGGGCGTCCAAAGCCAGCTGAAAACCATCAACCTGGGGAGGGATCCTATGACACTGACCCTGTCCCAGCACACTGTGCAGCTGGCCCCCGGGCAGGTCGGTCAGCCCAACTCTGCACCTTCGCTTTATGGCTTTATGGTTTTTTAAATCAATAATCCACTTTTTTCGCTTTTCTTATGTTGAATATAAAATGCCTTTGATCCAAGAAAAGAATGTATGCAATACAGTGAATGACCGCAATGATGAACTATTTAATTTAATTTCTTTCTGTCCTACAGGCTAGTGACTACTTTACGTTTGATGAAGATTTCGTCATCGTTTCTGTTGGCAACACTTCGATCAGTCAAAACTTGACCGTAGCCAAGGGCAAGCGACAATCATTTATCCTCCCCTCAAACAACTCACAAGAGTGGCAAATGGTAAACGATTATCCCTGTCTGTCTGTCTGTCTGTCTGTCTGTCTGTCTGTCTGTCTGTCTGTCTGTCTGTCTGTCTGCCTGTCTGCCTGTCTGTCTGTCTGTCTGTCTGTCTGTCTGTCTGTCTGTCTGTCTGTCTGTCTGTCTGTCTATCTACATCAAATCTGAATAATGTCAGTTAAATGTAGGTTTTATCCATTGCAGACTGAGGATTTAACTGCCAAACCAGAGCAAGGTGCCAATGCCATTAGGTGAGTTTTGTATTATAGAGTTATATATATATATTTGGATATATACTGGAAGTAAATCCACGTGATGTTAAGACGCTACACACGATTTATTTGTTTATATTTCTTCCGGATAAAAACCTTTCAGATTTGTGAGTGGGATATATCCACTGAATATATCAACAGGCGGACTGGACTTCGGAATAACCGATGGATCCCTCTACTCAAACTACTCTTTGCTCACATATGGATCGTAAGAAACATTTCTATATATTTTCCGCCTTGTTATTATTTTAGTCAGAACTCCATCTTAAGTTGTTTTTTAAATGCCTATCTCTCTCTCCAGGACCGTCTTCACTATAGAGAGCGGGGGAGAGTCTTGTGAATATTCACGAGAGTTTGGCTTTGGAAGCTCCTACACGTTAATTATCCCCAGCTCGTTCACCTTCGGACCTGACGTAAGTTGAAGAAGATCGGAATCATAGATAAAAGATAGGGAAAACAAATCAGTGTATTAAATACCAAATATAAAACAAATGGACTTTGTATGTGTTAAACCTGCACTATGCATGTTTTCCTATAAGCGCCCTCTAGTGGCTTTAGACGACAGTAGCGGTCGTCTGATAATAAAGCTCCAACTGTAGCTTTCAGTTAGTTTACAAACAAAAAGTACCCTGGATGGATTGACTCGTGGATGGGCGTGATTTATTCTTGAGAATCTTTGGAGTTCAGATCCATTTTTAATGTACTGAAAAGCAGAAAAAGTTACATAGTGCAGGTTTAGATTGAGTATTACTGATATTCAGAAACATCTTCCATGACGGAAACTAAGGTAACCCTGGCAGGAGCGATCTGACCTCAACTGAAACGGTTGATCTACTTTGTTCTCCCACGTTCTCCTCAATCGTCTGAGTGAACGGTTCTCTCGTCGTATTGTGTACAGTGTGCGGCCTCCATTGGTGTTGCTGAAGACATCAAGCCCAACTCGGTGCACATGGCGCTGCAGATCCCTCAGTACTTCCTGATTACTGCGGGGGAGGTGGTGTTCTCGGTCACCGGGCTGGAGTTCTCCTACTCACAGGTGAAGACCACGAGAGTCATGAGTACCTCAATGTACTCATGACTCTCCATGTGGCACGGAGTGGAGCATTGGGTGGAGGATGGATTTTAAAGATGCTGTCACATATAATTAAGGAATACAATGAACTTTTTTATTACAAGAGAATCATTCTCTTTTGCAATTAAAAAAAACTGTGCAAGTTCCTCTGTAGTAGTTTATATCTTTTTTTATCAGATTTTCATTTTTTACAGGGATGTATTCATTGATCACACGAACCGTTCACATATGCACAAGGCGTCCCTTAGAGTCTCCTGCTAACGGTACTATGACCCTTTCCCTCTCCCCAGGCGCCCAGCAACATGAAGGCCGTGCTACAGGCCGGCTGGCTCTTCACTGTGGCCATCGGAAACTTCATCGTGCTCATCGTGGCGGAGCTCGCACAGATCCCCGAGCAGGTATACAGAAGGAGTCCTCTCTATACAATCTTCGGCCGAGTGCCGAAGTTGTTCCACAGCCGTGCTGATATTCAGTACAACAACACGACCTCAAGTGTGATATTGCTTTTATACAACAGTTCTACAAGCACCATTTATTAGTTAACATTGGTTTGATTTTTAATTATTTATTTGGCTACACCAACACAAATAGATCCGCAACTGGACTGGGACTGAACTGTTGCCAAGCAACACATAAACACAGCTAGTTAATAACATTAACGGTTATTAACTAGCTGTAAAGCGGAGTGATACATGTATAGACAAAAGTCCCAGTGCTGTTATACTCTATATCAGCACTCATGGAATACCTCTTGTCCAATCAAATTACTTGTTTGGAACTAACTGTTGTATAATGATTATTAAATGTAATATATTATTGCATTAATATTATTCCTCAATGTTCTAGTATTGTGCTGCTCTTTGGTCATCTGTGTCTTTGTCTGCCCCCTGGAAAACCCCATTTCCTTCGGGATTAAATAAAGTTGTATCTATCTTATCTTCTGCCGTGAACGGTCCCAAAAGTGAAGTTCACACGACAGTAACGTTGACGCTGCGTCTTTGTCCCCCCAGTGGGCGGAGTACGTCCTCTTCGCCTCTCTGCTGGTCGCTGTGTGTGTGATCTTCTCCATCATGGCACACTTCTACACCTACATGGACCCGGCGGAGATCGAGGCCCAGTTCAGGAAGAAGGACGACGACCACGAGGTCCGCGCAGAGAAGAAGGAGAGGAAGGACAGTCGGAGGAGCCAGAGATCCTCCCTGGAGATGACCGAGGGCACAGGAAGTGATCCCAAACAGAACAGGATGTAGACACCTGTCCATGTGGGCTTTAGGGAGTCTTGTGTCTGTCTGTTGAGATGTTAATACTGCCAGTATTGTTTTGTTGACCACTGTGTGTAAGTGTGTGTGTGTGTGTGTGTGTGTGTGTGTGTGTGTGTGTGTGTGTGTGTGTGTGTGTGTGTGTGTGTGTGTGTGTGTGTGTGTGTGTGTGTAAAAGAGGGAGTGTGAGAGATAGATATAAATCTCTGATTCTGTGTAATGCTTAACAAGCCTTGAGAATAAAAATTGAACATGTATGTTTTTTTGTTATTGTTAATCGTGAAAACTTATGAAAACTGTTTAACCAATTCCCCCTGGGGAAGATGTTTAGTGTGGGACCAAACACCCACTTGTGCATGGGAGGTTTCTGTGTTACTTTTGCTTCATAATACATCAAATTGATATAGCGCTTTTCCAAATGCTCAAAGACATTTCAAAATAGCAGCTAAATCATACAAATAAAAAATAAAAAACAAAACAAAAACGTTTAAGGCCCAATCCGATTTCTATCCCTTACCCTTTCCCCTTCCCCTTACCCCTCCCCCTTGTTTTGAAGGGGTAAGGGTAAGGGGTAAGGGGTAGAAATGGGATTGGGCCTAAAGCTTAAAAGCAAGGGTGAAAAGGTGTGTTCGGAGGGCTGTTTTGAGTGATGAAAGAGTGTTATTGCGGATGTCGTTGGGGAGGGCATTCCAGAGTGAGAGGGTGGGGGCGGCTGCAGCCAAGGCTCTGTCTCCAGGACCGGAGGGGCTGGGGAAGACTTGACATCAGCGGACCTGAGACAACGGGCAGGGGTCTGGCGGTGGAGAAGGTCAGAGAGGTAGGGAGGGGCCCGGTTGTTGAGGGCATTGAAGGTGAGTCAATCCGGTATTTGACGAATTGAAATCCACATGTTGGCTGAAGTTGAAGACGTCCAGAAGTTCTTCAGAGGTTTTGGAGATGGATGAGTGGGCATGTTTGTCGAAGTCACAGAGTAGCAGAATGGATGGAGTGATGGGGGGGGGGATAAATGACTGCAGTAGGGTCAGGGGGGGAGGCTATTCCACCTCTCTCTCTCGCTCTCTCTCTCTCTCTCTCTCTCTCTCTCTCTCTCTCTCTCTCTCTCTCTCTCTCTCTCTCTCTCTCTCTCTCTCTCTCTCTCTCTCTCTCTCTCTCTCTCTCTCTCTCTCACTCCGTTGATTCTGTATAGATTCCTTGCTATAAAAAATGAGCAGTTCTGGCCATTGGTTTCTACTAACTGTAAGTAGGCCCTGCTCATAAAGTGTCACTTTTTGGTGACTGTATGTGAGCGTCGACACGTGGGCTGTTATTGTTTTTGCTTGGCTGTGATTGGTCCTATGCTCGGTGATTGGTCCTCGGCTCGGCTGTGATTGGTCCTCCCAAAACATGAGCGAGCGACAGCGATCAAGATGGCGTCATAGGTAGTCCAGAAAAGTGATGAGGACGATCCGCAACGACACCATTCCACAATAGTGGGGGTTCCTTCGCTATTTCTTTTGGTTTTCTAACCGGACGGGAACTACCTTGAACATAAAGCAAGTCGTCTAAATCGCGCAATGAGTGCCCGACGCACTTCTGCATAGTTTAATCCGCCAGCCTTACAGCTAACTCCCACTAGCTGCTAAAGTAGCTAGCGGAGCTCCGAGGGGGACGAGCATAGAGACACGGAGAGCAGAGAGACAGGGCCGAGGAGAGCAGAGAGACAGGGCCGAGGAGAGCTGAGAGACAGGGCCGAGGAGAGCAGAGAGACAGGGCCAAGGAGAGCAGAAAGACAGGGCCGAGGAGAGCAGAGAGACGCGGCCGAGGAGAGCAGAGAGACAGGGCCGGGGAGAGAGAGACGGCCGAGGAGAGAGAGACGGCCGAGGAGGTACGGGTCCACCGCCCACACACTGTTGTTGTTGTCAGGACTTTTACCATAACCATATCTGATTAATCCTCGGATCTCAACAGCTGTCATTGTATGGACAGGCACCGCGGACCAGCAGCACCTAGCTCCCGGTAAGGAGCCCTAAGCCCCCCGGTGAGGACCGCTGAGCCCCCCGGTCCGACGCCATGGCTCACTGCCCGGTGCAGGGCAGGCTGCCCGGGGTACAGGTCAGTCTTTCCTCACTTCACCTCTGGAGAAAGTGTACATTGCGTTGTATGACTGCATGATGCATTTCGAACTTTCATAGAGGTTCGTGTGTGTGTTGTTTTGGACCCATCCTGTGCCCCCACGCTGTAACGGCTGCTGGTTTTATTGTGTTGTTTTAATACAATAGAATGAGCAGGTTTGTCTTGTTTGCCGTCTGCTAGACTGTCAACATTATCTTACTTTTAAATCATTATGAAGTCTTTGTTACGTTTATCTTGCTGTATCTCCCGCCCTCTGTAATTATTTGGTCTCTATGGAGTCTAAAGTCTCAAGTGATGCATTAATGATTAATCCAGCTCATTGTGATTTACTGTAATGTTTCCACCAGCACCATGCCCGTTCACAGATAATAAACATGGTTCATGTACACAACGACTAGCGAGGTGATGATCAGCTCCTTCTCGACCTGAGCCAGCTCTTAATCTGACAGACTGAAGAATACACAGGGCTGAAAACTAGGTCATTTCCCCCCATGCACACAATGTAAGACTACAGGAGACGGGGCAAGCCGTGGCCCCACACTCAAGGCTGTGTTTTCCACCGCCCTCGTTCCGTGTGCTTCAGTCTTGGAAGTTGACCTGTTAGTGATTGTGGTTATAATGTAAACCGAAGGTCAATAGAAAAGCTATCGGGACAAGATTATTTAAGGGAGGGAGTGCTTGAGACAGACGTCGGGGCGCGAAGGGACCGCACACCTCTAGGTCGGGGGCGGTCGCCGATGGGAGAGTGGATCCGATGCATGCTTTTAGAGGGAGGGATTCAGGGAGCTTTAGTTGTGGCCGTAGACCCCGCTGGCTGGATAAACATCAAGGGAGCTTCAAACATTTTGAAATCACTTGGTCCCGGTGTCCATGTTGTCTCTGCCCCATGACACTTTTTTTTTTTTTCTTTGTAAGCTTCTTTCCACCTGCATGACTGCCCCCACCGTTGTTATGACAGGGCTGGGGTACTACTGCCTCTGCTCTCCTTCTTTTGGAGAGGGGGTCTCTCTCTCTGACTCTCTCTGTCTCTGTCTCTCCTTCTCTCTGTCTCTCTCTGTCTCCCTCTCTCTCTGTTCGTTGATTCTGTATAGATTCCTTGCTCTAAAAAAGGAGCATTCTTCCTTCCTGTTCGCCCACTCCGTCTCTCAACGGGTTGACGTCTCTCTCCCGTATGTTCCAGCCGTGCATTAGTGGCCCTCTACAGGGAGATATTCTCCCAGGAGTTATGAAAGGCAAAGCCCCTGAGCCAAGCCGGGCCTAAGCACCGCGGTATGGGGGACATTGCAGCCTCAGGTTAAGATGTTTAGCCTCAATATACTGAATGCATGTTTCCGCCTCAGCCCATTAGCCCTAGATACATTGTGTTTGTCTAGCACTGGTGTACAGAAAGTTCTTTACGAGGCCTAATTTCTGAAATCCCTCGTTTATGTCATGCAAATGATAAAACGGTGGCAGGATTTACGTTTTAAGCCATTTTGGCTTACAGCTGAATAAGAAGGAAGCTGAAGTAGTGGGCATATAAATGACTATCAATCCCCCGTGGCCTGTCAGGAAGTAAGCCTTTTAGTGAAATCAATAAGTCAGGGTTTAGTGCCTCGATTTATACACATCCACTTCATCTTGATTCAGGAGGTCGTTAAGCGCGGACTGGGACGTACTCACGGCCTGCCTCCCAGCCCAGCCCAGCCCAGCCCTGATACCACAGCCAGACGGCTGGCAGGTGGTCTATCTGTCTACCCTCATTGGAAAAGGTTTAAGACAAGTGCATTGCATTCGTGGGCAGGTCTTTGGCTGAGCTCGTACAACAATCCAAAGCCAATACCTTCGTATGTAAAGGACTTCTTTGTTGGTCAACAAGGCACAACAGGGCCGGTGTTAGGATTAGCGGCGCTGAGCGAGAAGGCGGTTATGGATAACGGGAGTGAAAAATGCCATACTCCACCGTGCCCGCGGTTCTCACGATTAATAAGGATGTGAAATTCTTGAGAATTTGGGCCGCGTTACAAAGCACCGATGAAGTGCGTTTGGTTTTTATAGTACGCACATGACAGAGCTGTCGCCATGCTCCGATGAGTAGTGACGGCCAGACATGTGTTGATACTTTCTGGTAGATTCTTCCCTGAGGTTGCAATGTGCTGAACATCAACATAAGTCATTTCTTTGGACGGGAGAGGCAGAGAAAAGGTTCACAGCTCAGAGTTCTCTGCAGGATGTTGGGCGTTGGGTTGAGGTCTGCTGCACTTGTGCGATTTCCATCTCCTCGACCACAGTTCACCACAGCTCAGCAGCAGACAGTTCCCGCCACACATGTCGTCAGTTTCCTGCCACGTTCAAATGAAGTCAATTCTATTATTTTTCTGTGTTTCTCTCTTCTGACCGGTCGCCCCGAGCAGAACTTCACGGCCGACCCAGAGGAGCTTTTCACCAAGCTGGACAGGATAGGCAAAGGCTCCTTTGGAGAAGTGTTTAAAGGCATCGACAATCGCACCCAGAAGGTGGTGGCCATCAAGACCATCGACCTGGAGGAAGCGGAAGACGAAATAGAAGACATTCAACAGGAAATAACGGTGCTCAGCCAATGTGACAGCCCCTTCGTCACCAAGTATTACGGATCCTACCTCAAGGTAAGCTGTGCTCAGCGCCTAGTGGTAGGGATGTGAAGTATGTATCCAAGTCAACTAACGCCGTCTAACAAGCTTAGGATGATGGCTCTGAACTTTAAACCCTGTCATTAAACTGGGACTGTGTTCTTCTAGCCTTCCACCGCGGGCGTGTGAATACCTGTGGTCTGAATCCTTGCTTCTCTTGACTTTTTCAGGGTACAAAACTATGGATCATTATGGAATATCTAGGAGGAGGGTCTGCCTTGGATCTGGTGAGTTGTAAAGAGATGATGTCACGTGGAACACCTTAGAACAGGTCGCCTGTCCTTTAACAATGTGTTAACACACACTCAGTTGAACAACGTTGTGTGTGGACCCCCCCCCCCCCCCCAGCTGGAGCCGGGGGCCCTGGACGAGACGCAGATAGCCACCATCCTGAGGGAGATCCTGAAGGGCCTGGAGTACCTCCACTCCGAGAAGAAGATCCATCGGGACATTAAGGGTGAGCGTCCTCTAGGGATGGGCTCAGCCGTCTGACCCCAGGGTCCGCATCGCGGGGTCCGTCCCTGTCACTCTGGATCCTCTGCATGCGGTCCAACTTACATTTAGTTTGATTCTCTGATTTTGAGTAGTGCTGAACGATTTGGGGAAATAATCGAATTACGATTATTGCTGACATATGTAGTAGGGCTGGGCGATATATCGATATTTGAAATGTATCCATATTTTTTCGAACAAGACACTATCGTCAACATCGATATAGTTTAATTCGTGTTGAAAGTACAGCATATTTTATCCCGATAACAGCAGTTTCGAACCGCGCCTGCCGCCTGCTATTTTGTAACTCTGCTTATCTGTCATGAAACATGACCATGAATGAGAGCGGGAGGGTGTGTGTGTGTGTAGGTGTGTTTAGGTGTGTGTGTGGGTGTGTTTGGGTGTGCGTGTAGGTGTGTGTGCGTAGAGGTGTGTGCGGGGGTGTTTGTTGGTGTGTGTGTGTGTTATTCGGCGGCTCCGCCTCCGGCTCACACACACTCTGCCCTGGCCCGGCCCCCCTTCCACTCACTTCACTTTTTTAAATCTCCTACGGCGCGAAACATGGAGTCCGCCGGCAAACGCGGCGCAGAGGAGCTTGTATGTAAGGAGAAGACAAATGGCTCCATAGTTTGGAAATGTTTTGGGTACCAGGTGTCTGACGAATGACAGAATCAGGTTTATTGCAGAGAGTTCTTCAAATCTGTCGCAACTTAAGGGTTGAGTATGACCAAATTGCAGGAGCACAACGTGCTCAAAAATGCATGCAGCAACCCAAAATCTTAAGCTGTCTCGACATAACATTTTTTTATTCAGACAAAAGCAGTACAGCAATTGTCCCAAAATGATTGCGGACTCCCGGATTGCTTCAGATTGATGAGGAAGTTGAAGAACCAAAGACGGCGGAGGATATATTAATTCTATTATCATTATTATTAATATATAATAAGATTCATATGATTCCGGAGGCGCACACAGCTTTTGGCTGTGATATTATATATTATAATGTTCTCAAACACGAGGCGGAGGCAGTGTCTAGTCCACGGTTTATTCAGCCATCGAACTGTATTCAATTCCGAACGGTAGGAATAGTAACGGTAAATCCAACGGTAGGTAGGTAGGCTACCACGGTAACTCCACCCCCCCCCCCCCCATCAGCAAGGCAGGTTAATGAGCCCAGCGACGCAGGCAGGCTGGAGATGAGGGCACAGCGGCGCCACCGATGTAGAATGATGAGCTGGAGCGCGGCAACGGCAACTATGTTATTGCATCAGCAAATATCGATATTTGTCATATATCGATATCCTGCTTGAAGATATCGAGATATGGCTTTTGTTCCATATCGCCCAGCCCTAATATGTAGCTCTGATGTGTGTTTGTGCGTAACTTTTTTGTGTTGCACGCGTCTATTAACATTAATCTCGATTAAATGAATATTTATGTTGCATTAATTAACATTCATCACGTTTTATGTTGCATTCTACAGACAATGTATTGGATTTGTTTGCGTCTATTAACATTAGGGGTGTGTGTGTGTGTGTGTGTGTGTGTGTGTGTGTGTGTGTGTGTGTGTGTGTGTGTGTGTGTGTGTGTCTCCAGCGGCCAACGTGCTGCTCTCGGAGCAGGGCGACGTGAAGCTGGCGGACTTCGGCGTGGCGGGGCAATTGACGGACACGCAGATCAAGAGGAACACCTTCGTGGGAACGCCGTTCTGGATGGCGCCCGAGGTCATAAAGCAGTCGGCCTACGACTCAAAGGTCAGGATCTAGGCTCCGCCCCCTTACCTTATGGCCCGAGGCGAGGGATGGCGCCGGTTCTTCAGTTTGTATCGTTTCCTTCCCACTGATACCCGTATGAGGCAGCTGTTCCTCCCTTATCTGTCCTGAGGTGGCCTTTGTTCCTGCTGCTGTCCGACCCCGGTCCCCGCGGGTTAGTTAAATGATTGATGTAAGGTTGTGTTTATGGCCGCGCCATAAACACAAACCACGTTATCAGTATTCATTTCCGTTATTTAAATTGATTATGACCAGGATTTTTTTTGGTCGAATACTAGGGCTGTAACGATACACAAATTCACGATTCGGTTTGTATCACGATTTTTGACCCACGGTTCGATACATCCCACGATTCTTTTAAATTTAAAAAGCATTTTATTTAAACAACACTTAAATACCAATTATCTTAATGTAACATTTAATAACAAATAATTTGGAACACTGAACAGATTTGAACCGAAAGAATACTATTAAAGTATAGCTAAATTAATAAAGAAATAACCAAAGATTGCAGTTGGAGGATGCTTTTTGCTGGTAGGCATAATAGGGCCCCTTTAACTGTTTGGTTGGTTTATTCAAATATCCTTATTAGCGCTTCTTATTAGGCTATGTAGCTTAAATAATGACATAATCAGGCCGTATAGAATGCAACATGTTTAATAGCCTAACTTTCAATAGATGAGGAAAAACATGAACGTCGCAATAACGAGGCAAAGTGTTACGAGTAGCATATGTGTGTGCGGGAGAATGGCAGTGTGCGTATGTGTGTGTGTGTGTGTGAGTGACGTCAGCGAGTGAGTGGACGAGCGAGGAGAGCGAGCGGTAGCGCGTGTGTCTAGTGAAGAAGCGAACGAGTCCGGTAGAATAAAGTACCCATCCTGTCAATAATCGGTGGCCGCTTCATTCCGACCTATAAGCAGACAAACTGCCAGTCAAATCACACAAAACAATAGAGACAGGATCACACAGGCAATTTTTTTCGCGCTTGGCCCACTCTGGATAAATGTCGTTCATATCGCATATGAGGACTTCGACGGCTGTGGAGAAATGCAATCCTCCGTAGCCACGGAGAGCTGTGATCACAGAGAGGGCATCTCGTCACATATTTACGGCATCGATAGGAGGGGGCGCTGTCAGCAGACTATTATTTAGACAAATTATTAGCAAATTTCAATCTGACAATTTGACCGAAGAGTTAGAAAGGGCATATCGCGCTTCTGCCTTCTCACACCGCGAGACAGGTTTGTGGCTTTGAGTATCGCGATTTTCGGTTTGATACGCGTATCGTTACAGCCCCTATCGAATACATAAAAAAGTTCCTTGATCAGTGATTTGCTGATCTCCCGGGGGTCAAATCCCCCCAAACGACATCCTATGTCCAAACCCACCGAAGGGGATCTCAGCTCCAGCTGCTGTCAGACCGCCCGTCCTCTCCACGTGCTTGCCTCTCCCCCGGCTCACCGCTGCATTATTGATGCCGCCTGGCCGCGGTGGGCGACTGCTGGGCTGTAATGGGCTGCACCGCTTGGGCTGAGAGCCGGAGAGCACCGGAATGTTCACGCCCGGGTTGGGCCAACGGTTCCTTCGCCACGCTGCTGCCTCGGACCGGGACCATTATCAGCGTTGGAACGTCAAATCAAAGAATTTAGCTACTTCCCATTGAATCATTAATTTAAAAGAATAGAACCTCGACATCAGCTTCCGTCAGGTCTTAACGCAGTAACTCGTAAGGGCTGATTATGGTTCCACATTCACGCAACGCAGACGCTTCGACGCAGTTGTGGACCTTTATGGTTCTTCGTCGGGTTTGAGTAAGTGGACCAATCACAGCCCTCGCTGCTGTTGAAAGGTCAACATTTTTGGGAGGCATGCGTCACACCCTTGCGGTGGACGCAAGGAGGGTCCGCAACGACGTAAGGGGTCCGTCACCCCCTTGGGTTGTGTGAACGTGGGGCCATAATCAGCCCTTAACAGCTGAACGGTGCCATCGGGTCTTAACGCAGTGACTACCACAGCCGACGGGGAGCGGCGCTTCAGACTGGGATCTGACACCCCTCGGCCCAGTGTTGAAGGGGGAACTGACCCCGACCGGACTGGACCAGTTTGGTGTTTTGAGCCCAGAATTGTTTTTGTGTCGTGCAGGCAGACATCTGGTCCCTGGGCATCACAGCCATAGAGCTGGCCAAGGGGGAACCGCCCCACTCTGAGATGCACCCCATGAAGGTCCTGTTCCTCATCCCCAAGAACAACCCCCCCACTCTGGAGGGCAACTACAGCAAACCCCTGAAGGAGTTCATCGAGGCCTGCCTGAACAAGGAGCCCAGCTTTGTAAGTTGGACGTGCGTTTCGCACTGAGTGCTCCTGTGCCTTAAAGGGGACATATTATACCACCAGGTGAGGCAGTTTTTCCAAATGGCGTGTAACGGCTAATCACGCTCACACCTGGTGGTGTAATAGGTCACCTTTAAGAGGGCAGCCATATGTCCAAGCCCCGTGTTCACGTGTTGTGTTGTGTGTTCAGAGGCCCACCGCCAAAGAGTTGTTGAAGCACAAGTTGATCGTGAGACACGCCAAGAAGACCTCCTACCTGGCGGAGCTGACCGACAAGTACAAGCGCTGGAAGGCGGAGCAGTCCCACCAGGACTCCAGCTCGGACGAGGAGGACTCGTGAGTGGGGGGAGGGGGGGGGGCTTTAAGCTACATGGGTTTAGAAGTGAGCGAGAGGGCGGGGCTTAAAGCTACATGGGTTGAGAGGTGAGAGGGGGCGGGGCTTAAAGCTACATGGGTTGAGAGGGGAGAGAGGGGGAGGGGCTTAAAGCTACATGGGTTGAGAGGTGAGAGAGGGGGCGGGGCTTTAAGCTACATGGGTTGAGAGGTGAGACAGGGGGCGGGGCTTTAAGCTACATGGGGTGAGAGATGGGGTGGGGCTTTAAGATACATGGGTTGACAGGTGGGAGAGGGGGCGGGACTTAGCATGTTACTGTTAACTAGCATACACCGCTAGTTGACCGGTGGTAAGGAAGCTTAAACGGCGTTGCAGTGGCCAGGCTGAGAGAGGACAGGGAGTTTAAGCGTGATCCCGTCATCGCGCTTTGACGTCCTCAAAGGCCGTCCACACCCAGCGACTCATCTTCAGTGTCCGTCCGTCCGTCCTGTTCCCCACACAGCGAGCGAGACGACCAGGCGTCCGGCAGCCGCGACCCCGGGAGCGACGACTGGGTCTTCGGCACCATCAAGCCCAACAAGCAGAACCCCCACAAGGTCCCCAACGGAGCGGCCGCGGCCCCCGTGGAGGACCCGGACGCCGTGGAGGCCGAACCGGAGCAGGAGCAGGTGCGGACACCACAGCGTTCTAGCACGACATTCTACCACAGCGTTCTAGCACGACGTTCTACCAAAGCGTTCTAGCACAACGTTCTAGCACAACGTTCTAGCACAACGTTCTACCACAACATTCTGGAAGGAACATTTCATGGTTTCCAACATCCTGCTCTTTTCTTTTTGTGTCTAGGAGCCGGAGATTCCGAGCAGGCCTTTGTCTCAGAGCCTGGCCTCCATCTTCTCTCCGCTGTTCTCTGAGGTGATTATCGTCAAATCGAACGGATAACGAGGGGGTGGGGGGTCGAGGGTCAACGGTTCTAGTGTTGGGGTCTGATAACCGGTGGGCCTTGGCTCGCTCTACGCTGTCATTATCAGCGTTGGAACATAAATCCCATAATCTTTAAAAGAATAGAATTGACATCAGCTGACCTCAAGTCCTAACGCAGTGACTCTTACAGTGACATCAGGTCCTAACGCAGTGACTCTTACAGTGACATCAGGTCCTAACGCAGTGACTCTTACAGTGACATCAGGTCCTAACGCAGTGACTCTTACAGTGACATCAGGTCCTAACGCAGTGACTCTTACAGTGACACCAGGTCCTAACGCAGTGACTTACAGTGACCTCAAGTCCTAACGCAGTGACTCTTACAGTGACATCAGGTCCTAACGCAGTGACTCTTACAGTGACTTCAGGTCCTAACGCAGTGACTCTTACAGTGACATCAGGTCCTAACGCAGTGACTCTTACAGTGACACCAGGTCCTAACGCAGTGACTCTTAGTGACATCAGGTCCTAACGCAGTGACTCTTACAGTGACATCAGGTCCTAACGCAGTGACTCTTACAGTGACATCAGGTCCTCCTAACGCAGTGACTCTTACAGTGACACCAGGTCCTAACGCAGTGACTCTTACAGTGACATCAGGTCCTAACGCAGTGACTCTTACAGTGACATCAGGTCCTAATGCAGTGACTCTTACAGTGACATCAGGTCCTCCTAACGCAGTGACTCTTACAGTGACATCAGGTCCTAACGCAGTGACTCTTACAGTGACATCAGGTCCTAACGCAGTGACTCTTACAGTGACATCAGGTCCTAACGCAGTGACTCTTACAGTGACATCAGGTCCTAACGCAGTGACTCTTACAGTGACATCAGGTCCTAACGCAGTGACTCTTGCAGTGACATCAGGTCCTAACGCAGTGACTCTTGCAGTGACATCAGGTCCTAACGCAGTGACTCTTACAGTGACAGTGACATCAGGTCCTAACGCAGTGACTCTTACAGTGACGGTAACAGTGACATCAGGTCCTAACGCAGTGACTCTTACAGTGACGGTAACAGTGACCTCAGGTCCTAACGCAGTGACTCTTGCAGTGACGGTAAGAGTGACATCAGGTCCTAACGCAGTGACTCTTACAGTGACGGTAACAGTGACCTCAGGTCCTAACGCAGTGACTCTTGCAGTGACAGTGACCTCATGTCCTAACGCAGTGACTCTTGCAGTGACGGTAACAGTGACTCTTACAGTGACAGTGACCTCAGGTCCTAACCAGTGTTGGGAATAGCGCCGTTTAAAAGAACGGCGTTATGTAACGCTGTTATTATTTCAGTAACGGGGTATTCTAACTAATTACTATTTCCGTCGTTACAACGCCGTTACCGTTACTGTACGAAAAATGCAGTGCGTTACTATGAATTGATTGAATAAACTGCGTAATCCGAACGCATCCCTGGCTCCAAACACAAACTGCTAGTGAGGAGACCGGGTGGTTTAACAACGAGATAAGCGATTATGATTGGCTAAGGCAGAGTCATGTTTCATGGTGGCCAATCGGAGCCAGTGTTTTTACACAAGCCAGGACACGCACGCCACACACACGCAAACGCACACACCAAACCGAATCGATGAAGCAGCAGAAATGGCGAGTACGGAGCAATCAGATGAAAAGTTTGAATTTTCTGTAGTATCTGGCAGATGTTCCACAGCCTTTGCAACCAAGCAAATTGAAATCCAGGCCCCATCCACACTAACCCGGGTAAATGTAAAAACGCCCATCCACAATGAAAAAGATCACCGTCCACACTATGGTTTTCATATCGTTTTCACAATGTTTTGCATCCACGTTCCACACAGAAATCATTTTGATAAACAGTTGTTGTCATGGTTACGTTACTCCGCCACCCCTCTCTGTTAAGATTACAGGCGCACGATCAGATGATATTCACAGTTGATCAGCTGGTTAATCATTTTCGACCCGGTCTTGTCCAGAAACGCCGCTCCAAGTAGGCGACGGTTTGAACTGTCGTCTTTCGTTTTTTTATACCATCACTTAAGAACATTAAGTACAGCGCTCGCCTCCGGCGTTGAGCAACGATTATGTTTGACTCAATATGTCGAGTTGTTTCTGGAGATAAATAAGTACAATGTACAGAGAGATCCTCATTTGCATTTCACCTGCCATTCTTTTGATGAGCTTCTCGGTCTATAGCGCAAGCTTGTGGCAGTGTCATGGCAGTGTCATGGCAATCGAACGTCATCGTTTCTGAAAGCCTCCGTCTGTCCACACTACAACGCGAACCCATCGGTTTCACATTTATCCACCTCAGCGATCGTTTTCGAAAAGCATCGTTTTCAGCGTCGGAATTCTCTGTTTTAGTTTGGACGGAAGGACTAAACGGATGAATATTGATGCATTTGTAGATTTACCCGGGTTAGTGTGGATCGGGGCCTCAGTTGGAAGCATATCAGGGCCTTGAATGGGCAGTTCAACCATATAACACATTCAGGCCAAGTGAAAACTGCTCAGAAAAATCCAAATCTTTCACATATAGGAACTTTCTTTTTTTTTAAAGTAACGCAAATAGTTACTTTCCCTGGTAACTAGTTACTTTTATTATAGAGTAATTCAGTTACTAACTCAGTTACTTTTTGGAACAAGTAGTGAGTAACTATAACTAATTACTTTTTTAAAGTAACGTTCCCAACACTGGTCCTAACGCAGTGACTCTTGCAGTGACGGTAACCGTGACCTCCGGTCCTAACGCAGTGACTCTTACAGTGACCTCAGGTCCTAACGCAGTGACTCTTGCAGTGACGGTAACAGTGACCTCAGGTCCTAACGCAGTGACTCTTACAGTGACCTCAGGTCCTAACGCAGTGACTCTTGCAGTGACGGTAACAGTGACCTCAGGTCCTAACGCAGTGACTCTTACAGTGACAGTGACCTCAGGTCCTAACGCAGTGACTCTTGCAGTGACGGTAACAGTGACCTCAGGTCCTAACACAGTGACTCTTACAGTGACTCTTACAGTGACTCCTACAGTGACGGTAACAGTGACCTCAGGTCCTAACCCAGTGCCTCTTGCAGCTGACGGGGAACGGTAAACCCGGGGCAGCGGAGGAGCTCCAAGGGGCCATCTTCTCCGCCGAGGAGTCGTACCCGGGGATCTGTGACTCTCTGGTGTCCGAGCTGCTGCAGAGACTTCAAAGGTACGCAGGGTTCCCTCCACGTCGTCCCGTCCGAGGGTCGTACCGGCTGAACCCGTGGACCAGTAACTCAGTAGCTCACAAACAGAGCAGGATGTAGACACCTGTCCATGTGGGCTTTAGGGAGTCTTGTGTCTGTCTGTTGAAATGTTAATACTGCCAGTATTGTTTTGTTGACGTGTGTGTGTGTGTGTGTGTGTGTGTGTGTGTGTGTGTGTGTGTGTGTGTGTGTGTGTGTGTGTGTGTGTGTGTGTGTGTGTGTGTGTGTGTGTGTGTGTGTGTGTGTGTGTGTGTGTGTGTGTGTGTGTGTGTGTGTGTCCGAAACGTTCCCCCAGGTATTCCCGGCCGAGGTCTGGCTCCTCCCAGTAGGCGGGGCCCTCTTGTGGCCACTCCCTCCTCCGTCTCCCTGGACACCGCTGGGGGGGGGGGGGGGGAGCTTCCAAGGACAGGCGCCCGGAAGCAAATCATGGGACGAGCGGATGCGTTTCCATGGGAACCCCTCCCCCTCCTCCCCCTCCCCGCAGCGCCGACCCCCACCAGGTGGAGCTCCTCCTCCTCCTCCTCCGACCGGGGGCTTCTGATTATGACGCACTGCGGACGCTACGGAGGATGTGGGCGGGGCTTCTGCACAACGTCTTTACCCTCGACCCCCCCCCCCCCCCCCCCCCCCCCCACCCGCCGAGGAACTCATCAGACGGACGTGTGTGTGTTGGCGTCGTGTGTGTGTTGGCGTCGTGTGTGTGTTGGCGTGTCGGTGCGCGTGTTGGCGTGTGCCTGTCGGTGTGCGTGGCATGTGACGAGGCGTGTCGGTGTGTGTGTCGTTGTGTTTGTGTGTGTGTGTGTGTGTGTGTGTGTGTGTGTGCAGTGGAGAGGGAAGATTGAAGTGTTCTATTTAAATCTCAGGTATCATGCTTAGAGTGGATGAGGTGGTCTGGGAGATGAACAGAGCTATATTGGGGGGGGGGGGGGGGGCTGTACAGACGTGTAAATAAGTTCATTTTTATAAATATAGATATATATCTATATATATATATATGTGTACTGAGAAAAGATTGAGTGAGTATATAAAGAAATCACTGTGTTTATAAATGGCCAAAATGCAAGCTGTAGATTGGTTGGTTTCAAGGCGAGCGTTTCGAGACGGCTTCACTTCAGAGGCCGTTCTTTCGGTGCCCTCGTCTCCATTCCCTTTCTTTTGTATATCTGCTTTTGATTTGACTTAATGTGAAGCTCTCCAGCCGCTCTGTTGAACGGGCGTGGCCGCCCCCCACCCTGATGGTTGTGTTAACATCCCGTTGGCCGTGGCGGCCCCCCCGCCCCGATGGCTGTGTTAACGTCCCGTTGGCCGTTTGGTTCCTCACTCTTATGCTGTGGCTGGGCCTTTACCATCAAGATGAAGAATGTATACAGAAGGCTGGACCCATGAAAACACTGGATAGCGTGCTCCAGGCCTTTGGCTTCAAGGATGACTTGAGCTATGCTGGACTCTAGGCTGCTAAATTTGACCTTTTATTTCCTTGACCCTCTTTAGTGGCGTGCGTTTCACTGATTGGATCCCAGAGGTCTCTTGGCTCATTCATTCCACTGCACCCGCTGAGCTAAGTCGACGGACTCTCGTCTTCTCCTCCCGTTGCAGAGGTGCTGTTGCTTTCCTCAACCCTCTGCTTGAATTGCACTTAACATTACAGACTATAAATGCCTTTTTTACGATACGCAAAGTAGCCATACATCGGTAGCATGAGGCATCCCGTGTCGCTCTACCCGGGAGTCGGTCCCTCCGGAGGCTGCTCCGGCTGCGGAGCTGGTTCTGCAGTTTGGCACTTTATCTGCGTGAGGCGGGGCTTTGGGCGGGGCCTCGCGGTCCCTTCAGCGGGGGTCCTCTTGGAGACGCGTGCGCTGTAGTGAGGGTCCACTGCTGCTCTTATAATGACGCGCTAGTGAACGTGTGACTGCGAACGTGTGACGCCGCGGTATGCGTTGTAGCATACGAGACTGGAGATCGCCCGAGTCCTGAACACTGGCTTAGATTCTTTAGTTAATGATGGCTGAAGTATTGGTTGATAGATGGGTTTAAGTATTAGCCGCTTTTGAATTGAGTAAACTTTTTTTTTTCTTCTCCATGTGTTATGATGATGCAGCTTTCGTGCCGATTAGGGGAGATTAGATTATCTAAGTTTCTGCGTCTTGCTTAGTGTTGTTTTAGGTGGTGATTGGGTTTTCCTTGTCGACATTATTGGTAAACGAAACGTCAACCTGCTAAATTCCTGTGTCCGAAAACATTTGACCTTTCTGTCCTGTTCACTAACGACATTACACAATTGAATTGGAGGGAAATTAGTAACCAGATCAAACAAGTTAAACGAGGCAGAAGTATATGGTGCTGCAGAACGGGAGCAGTGAGGACGTGGTGTGAGGATCAGTGATTGCTATTGGTCACATTGATCGGTGATTGCTATTGGTCACATTCAGTCAGTTGTTCCTTCAGTCATATTTCGACAACACTTGTCATGAGATGATTTACGTGCCATGGCTTCACAGCCAAGTATCTCAAACATAATTTGTTCCTGCTCATACTTGTGGTTTTGCACTTTGTATTTTCTTCTGGATATAAACAAGAACTTTAACTCGGCCGTATTTGAATTCTCCGGTTTTGTTAGTTGAGCTCAGTAGTGGCAAATATAATTAAACATTTCATGATCCAAAAAAACTATTAAAGATTAACATGTTTTTTTTATGTCGCAATAATCGTGGGGTACCCATCTCTAAAATATGTATGAGTTTGTAACATTGCAGTCAGTTTTTGGAGCAGTGTTAACTTGTTTTTCGTCATCAAGGTGTTCAGAGTTTTGAAATGATTGAGGATCAATAAAGTTCTAATACAAATTTGATGTTACATTTCTTCAACAATCACCGTAGACACGTTCTATTTAATGTGCCTTTGTCGACTTGCCAAAGAATTACAATTGAATTAAAAGAACAAAGCATGAGAATATCAGCCAATACCTCACAGCAACTTTTATTTGTACATCCAAAAAACAAGGTCAAATTTCTCACACTATATACAGATATTCATACAGTGTTTATACACATATTACATAATTTGTACACAAGAAAAATATACATAAAAATGTAAACCTTTGTATACAAAAAATACCTTAGACAAATTAAACAAAGACCGATAACAAAATGTGACTAGAATATTAGCTCATCCTATCATCTTTAAAAACAGTAATACAGTACATTCAATGAGTATAGGAATTTGTCAACCATCTCTGATTTCAAGCAGTTACAATTGCCTACAAGCCCTGTTAATTGTTGTTCTATGTGTGTCGGGAGCCAGTCGTTTCCATGCTATGTGAATACAGCAGTATTGCCTTGATTGCCCAAACCCAAGGAACATTCAATCCAACCTGAATTTCAGGAGCACTGTGTGTTGCCCTTCTGGAGAAAGCCTGTCGTCACCTCCGGTGGCGCTACGCGTGGACACTTTAGTAATGTGTTGCCTCTTTGGAACCAGGAGAAAGAGCTGGGCCTTCTCACAGGTGGGACTGGGCTCGAGGGAGACTGAGCGCTGATAGTGAGGGGACGACCGGCTGGAAGAGATTGCAAGCGAAAAGGCAAAAAGACAGTTCTGAGTGGGGTGGGGGACATGTGACACACCGGCGGCCTCGTCTAGTCCTGTTCAAAATAAATATGAATGCGACAGATCCACACCCGTCTGCTGCACAGAAACCCGAAATGAAATGAGCGTATGCAATGCGTGTTCGTCTTGGATCTGCCGCCTCCGACCGAGTCGGGATTGCCGTGGAGACCGTGCGTAGAGAGGGAGCGTCCTGCTGGGGTTTAATAGCTATCAAAAGTACCTTCCTGACGGCCTATCAGAACAAGGACGGGGGGACGGGGGACGGGGGACGGGGGGAGACAACGGATCCTACCCACAGTGCACTAACATTTTGATAGCCATTAAATAACAAGACACGTTCCACTTTTCAAACAACTTCAATCCATCGCTGATCAATAATTCACCAACGGACCCCCGATGTAGAAACTACTCAACAGACCTAATACTCAACAATGTCTGAATAATTTAAGAGAAGAACCACGACGCCCGGCGGTGGTACTGCTGCAGGAGAGCTCACCCGACGGGACCCCCGGCGAGAAGACCCCCGCTTCGCTAAAACTTTGTTTTTAAAGAAAGAACCCGCTCGGGTCACCATGCATCGCTGCCCCTAAAGCCACCTGGTCCTCACGTCATGCGGTCGCCCCCACCTCTATCAACGGGGACCCCCACTTCTCCTCAGACGTGGGGGGTCCCCATTCCCCTCCACCCACCACCGGTAAACAGTGATCCACTGATCAGTTAGGCCGGGCTGTTCTTAGTGGGGGTCCACAGCTGAAACTTTACCGCCCGCCACACCGGCATGATTCCATGTGTACCCCGATTAGCACAAACCCCCCCCCCCCCCTGCTGGGCGCTCGCCCTCTATGTGGTATGACCCTGGAGACGCAGAGACCTGATTGGTCTATTCTAGTCCATCAGAAGCTGAGCAGACATTAAAAGACGGAGAGAGAGAGAGAGAGAGAGAGAGAGAAAGGTCTTACGACAGTAATATAGGTTCAAACGTTGTCCTGGTCCACAGTGGCCTGCTACATTTAGGAGGAGACCCACACTACACCTCACGGTACTAGAGAGTATGACCATGGATTTATTGCTTTAGGAAACCAGATTTACTCACACATCTTACGAGGCCACCAATATGGAGACCCACGGCCTATGGTGAGGTCAAAGTCTGTCTGGACAAACTGATAAAAAGAATCCGCTATATATTTACACACGCACGATATAAAAAGAGCCGTTTAAAAGTAGCTTGGTGAATCTTCCGTTCGTGGGAGAGCTTGACAGAATTATCATGATACCGGTTAGAACGTTGCGGTAATTGTTATGGGTCACAAACATTACGAACTATACTCAGTCTTTCCAGGGGGGGACTGAGGAGGGTTTGAGAGAGCGGGGTGGGGTACGATCACATGAGAAGCAAGGCAGGATATGGTTCGTCGTTATGGAACAGGAGCTGACCGGAGAATAAGAAAACAAATCGTTGATTGAGGCGTTTAAGTGAACGGATTCCGAAGCGCTGCGTTTATCACTAAGTTGGGAGTAATCTCTAAAGGTCATTCACACCCGTGTGTTCACAGACCGACTCCTCTACGCTGCCCCCTGCTGGTGAAACCACAGGGCTGCAGGGCCTGACCTCAGCGCCAACTGACTCATCCCTGAAGGGAAAGCAGATGGCTGCCGATTAAAAAAAAAAAGAAGAAGAAAAATGGGTAAAATAAGCTGTGCAAAAAAAACAATATCCAATTTAAATCAGAACAATTGTGCACCGTTACCATGACGCCTGGAGCAGATGAAGACGGGGGCCGTCCTCCTCCCTCAGGTGGGTGAGGGCCGGGGGCCGTCCCGGGGGGGGGGGGGGGGGCATGGCCAGGCAGCCAGTGTTCAGTTGCTCTGGGGGAAGGGGGGCGGGGCACTGTTGGCACTAGCCCCGGTGGCGCTGGCCTGGGAGCAGCCGGCGGGGGGGGCGGTGGAGCTGTGGCTGGGCTGCACGTCCTTGGGGAGGCCGCTGGGGGGCGGGGCCAGCTGGTGGCCGAAGGCCGCGCTGAACTGAGGCAGCTGCTGCTTGGGCTGCGTGGAGGTCAGGAGGTCGTGCCCCCCCGCCGCCGGCGAGAGGGAGGGGGAGCGGCCGGGGGGGGCGGTCAGGCCGGCCAGGCCGCGCGGGGGGGTCGCTGAGAGGGCCGCCATGGGCTGGAGGGTCACTGAATGTGTGGCGGCGGGCGGCGTGGACAGGGAGGTGGAGATGAGGTGGCCCTCCACGCAGCTCAGGTGGCCGAACGGCGAGGGCTCGCCCATGGAGATGGAGAGGCTGTTCCAGGGGGGGCGCGGCGGGCACGGCCCCCCGCCCAGCGGCGCCTCCAGCAGCAGCGGGGGGTCGGCGTGGAAGGCGGCGGCGCCGGGCGAGGAGATGTGGTCACTGTAGGGCGACGGCCCGTGCTCGCCGCCGTAGTGGCTGCCCCCCGGCGCTGCCACTGCGGGCGGGGGGGCCGCCGGCGGCTTGCAGGCGTGGCCCTGGGGGGGGAGCGTCCGTGGGAACGTCCGCTCCGTCAGGGAGCTCTGGGAGAGGAGGGCGGGGCTGGAGGTCGCCCCCGCCACCGACGCCGCCGCCGACACCGCCACGGAGGTCAGGCTGGCGCCGGCGCCGGGGGGCGGGGCCGAGGGCAGCGAGGAGGGCGGCGGGGGCGGCGGGGGGAAGTGGTGGTGGTGGTGGTGGTGGGCGCCGCCCGCCTGCAGCAGGCTGGCCTCCAGCTCCAGGCCGGGGAAGTTCTCCGGGGGCATGCGGCCGTTCAGCAGGTCGCCCATGGCCCCGGGCGGCGGGGGCCCGGGGAACCCCCCCAGGGCCCGGTGGTCCACGCCGTCGGAGGAGGCCAGGTCCCCCATGGAGCTCAGACACACCAGGGACTCGGGGTAGGAGCCCATGGCCTGCAGTGCCCGCACCAGCTCCTCCGCCTCCTCCGTGGTGGGCAGCAGCTCCCCGTTCTTCCCTGGGGAAGGAGAGACACCGGGGTCAGACAGGAAGCGTACACCGGGGGGGGGGGGGGAACGAGCACATTTCTTTCTGTATTTTCTACCGTGTTTGACGTTTTTCGGAATATTCCTGAGACATAACCGTGTTCCGAGATCATTTCCGCCAGGAGACCACCGGAGTGAAGCCCTCCCCCCCGTCTAAAGCCCCCGGGCGCGGCAGCAGGCGCTCACCTTCAAACAGGTCAAAGACCTGCATGTCGTCGGGGAGCCGCGGCAGGACGTCCGAGAAGTCCTCCTGGTTCAGCTCCAGGTCGTTTGGAATGTCGGCTATTTCATTGGTGATGTCATCAGGCAGCTCATCTGCACTCAGGTCGGGGGTAGAGGCGCTCCTGATGGACACATGAACACACCTCCTATTAGCTCAAGAATACACCTCCTATTACCTCATGGACACATGAACACACCTCCTATTAGCTCAAGAACACACCTCCTATTAGCGCAAGAATACACCTCCTATTACCTCATGGACACATGAATACACCTCCTATTAGCTCAAGAATACACCTCCTATTACCTCATGGACACATGAACACACCTCCTATTAGCTCAAGAATACACCTCCTATTACCTCATGGACACATGAATACACCTCCTATTAGCTCATGAATACACCTCCTATTACCTCATGGACACATGAATACACCTCCTATTAGCTCATGAATACACCTATTACCTCATGGACACATGAATACACCTCCTATTACCTCATGAATACACCTCCTATTACCTCATGGACACATGAACACAATCATCAATACAATAATGAATAATGATTGTAAACATTCATTCACAGGATTGTAATAAATTGTGGTACCACCATATGGTAATTAGTGGGGATGCCGATACCAGTACTCGACTTGATACTTTGCTCATAATACTTGTAAAGGTTCTCCAGTACAACCGCTTCACGCAACGTGACGTTGAAGAGCCAACGGTGAACCGAAAACATTTGTTTTTAACGTGGTGATTAGTGCTTGAATCGAGTATCCCTACGGTAGTATCAAGACAATTTGCTCATTTAATTCCCAGGATAGTATGGTGGAGTAAGGCCCGCCCCACGGCCCCGGACACACACCTGATGCTGGCCTGGGAGGGCAGTGAGAGGCTGGTGGAAGGCATCCCCAGGTTCCCCTGGGGCAGCGCCGGGGGGATGGGCTTCTGGGGCCGGCGGGGGCCTCTCCTCCTCTTCTTCTTGTGTTTTTTGGTGAGTGCCGGGGGCTTGGTCTTCTTGCGGGGCTTGCGTTGCTGCTGCTGCTGCTGATGCTGCACTCGGCGGTTGCCGTCCCCGCGCAGGAAGTTGTCCTACGAGAGGAGGAGGAGACGGGCGTCAGAGTGCACCTCGAGGCCTCGGCTGCTCAAAGGCACTAGGTCCGATATGAACTCCGGCCTCGACCCAGGGTTATACATTACAATTACAAACAATTATATATTAAAACAATTACATTTAGGGCATTTGGAGTATGGTTTTATCCAAACAGTTCATAAACACATTCACAGCAGACTCAAACATGCAAGGTGACAGCCAGCTCGTCAGGAGCAGTGAGGGTGAGGCGTCTCTTGCACGGACACCTACTAGCAATCGGGTATCGTACCAGCAACCACTTGCTTGGCTGGTAAAGATTTACACAAAGCTTATACAATTCCCCATTCAAAAGGTCATCCCAATTTATCGTAGGACCCCTTCCATGGCCTTCCTGTCGGCCTGATTAGCCAGAAGCGACTCCCTACCTGCTCTAACCCCTACAAGCTGCTCAGGATCAAGCGAGTCAACGGCCCCGGGTACGAGGGCAGCGGCGCTCACCATCTTTTTGGCGTGCTCCTCGCAGAGAGGGGTCTGGTGGGTGATGTCGAACACCGGGATGGAGCACTGCTGGCCGTCGGCAAACTTGGCAGTGCAGCTGGAGAAGAGCTGCTGAGAGTGGTTCAACAGGATGTCTGGGGAGATCCATTAAGGAAATACTGCAATGTCCCGGCAATGTCCCGGCAATGTCCCGGCAATGTCCCGGCAATGTCCCGGCAATGTCCCAGCAATGTCCCAGCAATGTCCCAGCAATATCAATCTCATTTTCTATAGGCACCAATACAAATCGAATAACTAGGCTGGGATCCTTTTTTAATGTAACAATTTAAATTCAATCGTTTTGATCCCAGACGGTTTACATATTTAACATATCCAGGGCAATATAGAGGAGACACCTCACTTTAGAGTCACTCAATTGTTTTAGCCTCAGTTAAATATATATACTTTTTATAGATAAACATATCTTATTACTTTTTGCTGATGTTAAGCTACTTTTATCAATAATTAATATTTATATTATGCTGTATTTTGTCTTGCTGTTGCGTTCCTTCTATTCTATATATTTGATGTTTCGCACTTAATTATTAAAACACCCAGATCAATGAAACATTTGTCTGGAAAAATGAATATACACATTATCTCCTACACACTTAATGGATTACGGAGCGCATTCCCGTCCACACAGAAGACGCTGTGTGGTGGTGGTGAGTTTGTGGGGGTGGCGAGTGTGGTGGTGGTGAGTGTGTGCTGGTGGTGAGTGTGCTGGTTAGTGTGTGCTGGTGGAGTGTGTGCTGGTGGAGTGTGTGCTGGTGGAGTGTGTGCTGGTGGAGTGTGTGCTGGTGGAGTGTGTGCTGGTGGAGTGTGTGCTGGTGGAGTGTGTGCTGGTGGAGTGTGTGCTGGTGGAGTGTGTGCTGGTGGAGTGTGTGCTGGTGGAGTGTGTGCTGGTGGAGTGTGTGCTGGTGGAGTGTGTGCTGGTGGAGTGTGTGCTGGTGGAGTGTGCTGCAGTGAGTGCGTGGTGTGAGTGCGGCTCCGGAGGCAGGTCAAGGATACGCTGAAAGCAGTGGCGGGTGAAGGGCAGGGCGCTGCCCGAGCAGGCCAGGCCCTTGGTGCTGCCGCTGCAGAGCCCTGACTCTGCGGTGTGGGGCTGGCCCGCGGGACCGGCACTGGAGAGGGAAGCATCAGACCAGGGCTCAGTGAAACCCATCACATCAAGGAGCATCGGCGCGCCGTGTCCGGTAAGATGTCAAACAGTTCTACGTTTAAACACGGTGCCGTAGATCATCATCATACAGTCTTCATATCACCATCTTTTAACGAAGGGTTTTTTCTCCTAATTGCTTTTATAATTTAATAAAAGGATTGGATGCAAAGACTACTAAATGTTACATAGCAGAAGCATCTACCAAGAAAACAAGCTTGATTGTTACTTGCAAATAGACCAATGAAAAGCTCAATCAGAGGCCGACACGTCTCTCACGGGACACGCCGACAGTCCTGCGTACCTTGTGGAAGTGCTGGAGAAGTTGTGGAGCTCCTGGATCAGCTGCCCAGCACAGTTGGGGTCCTTGCTGGCTGCGTGAAGGAGGGCTTTGCGGAAGGCATAGCGGTATCTCTTCTGGCGCATGCAGGCCCTCTCCTGCCGGCACATGTGCTTGTATTTCTCCTGGAGGTACGAGCACAGCCTCAGCAGCCGTGTCCTCCGCGAGGAGCGCCCCGACTCCTCCGACCTGCGGTCAGAAGACAAGCCACCATCAAGCCACCCATCACAAGCTCCAGTATTATGCCATCATGATGCGTTAGGGCCGGCTGCTGCACTGACGCGTCCTGCGGTCTCCAGGAGCTGGGGAACGGCCGATCCCTCTCCAGGTCGGCGTCCTCCTGCTCCACGTCGTCCTCGCCGCTGTCCTCCGACCAGTCCAGTCCTGGAAGAGAGCGTGTTAGAGCGGGCCGGCCACACCCCCACAGCGACACTGGAGAGGACGTAGGGCTGGGCGATTCAATAAAATCTTGATCACAATTTCAGCGTCAAACGATCACAAAAGTATTGTAATCTAATTTAAATGTTTCCTTTTTTTTTTTTCATTAAATGTTTTATAGAAAGTGCAGAGCAGCTGGATAAATATCTGTTCAGTATTTTAGGTTTCAACATTTTATATTTTACCATTTTGTGTATTTTTAAAAGGCGAAATTTCTAAGTTCTCAGTTACAAAGTGTTTTTTGGGAGACACTTGCTGAATGAAGACATCATGTTTTCAAACTCAAAGATAATCGTTTGAATAATCGTGATTTCAACATCGACCAAAATAATCGTGATTATGATTTTTTTTCAGCCCTAAGAGAACGCTGCCTCTCCTAACCCCTTCGGACCACAGCTCCCTTCAGAACCCAAAGACTCATTAAGGGGGGCACCTAGATGTGGGAAGAGGTCTCCGTGGTCCTGGCGTCGCTTGGCGCAGAGCTGCACGAGATGCTGCAGCCGGCTGAGGGATGCCGGGGGCGGCGAGAAGCCCGCCGGCCGCATGACCACCACGTGCCTCTGGGCGGCGCTCGGCCCCTCCTTGCAGCTGCTAGGCAGGTGGGGGGCAGTGAAGGGGGGCTTCCTACCGAGGGACGGCCCGGAGCTCTGTGTCGGGCTGGCGGCTGCGGTGGGGGGCAGCCCCGGAGGCAGAAAGTTGGGTGTCTGAGGTGGTACTGGATTGCATAATAAACCCTGCGGCTGTCCTGGTAGGAAAAAGGGCGGCACGTTGGCGTGCAGCTGCTGCGGCGGCGGCGGCGGCTGCGGCTGAACGTGGTGATGAGGGTGGTGATGATGTCCTGAATGCTGGCGGGGGAGGTGGCTGTTGGTGGGGGCCGTGTGGACGCGGGAGGAGGGGCTAAAGTGCTCTGGGGGCGGCGGGAAAAGCTCAGTGTCATGACGGAGTTTCTGATGGAGCAACAGTCGGTGGTTGGGCGGTCTCTTGCGAACCGAGGCACTTCTCCGAGGAACGCCCATGCCCTCCGCGTCGGTTTCCTCCTCGGAAAAGGCGAAGGGGTCCAGGAGCTCGGCGTCCGCGAGGGGCAGCAGGCGCGAGCAGGGCGGGGAGGCCGGGAGCTCCTCCAGGACACCGTTGGGGACCTTCAGAGTGAGCGAGGGGACCGTGATGTTGAGGGCCACCGACTCCAGGTGAGGCCGGGAGCGCATGTCCTCCAGCGCCTCGTGCTTCTTCTTCCTCTCCTTCTTGGGGATGAAGCCCAGGACTTGCAGGTGGCTGTTGCAGTATCTGCGCACAAAACAAACACAACAGTATGTTTACGTCGCGTACGGATACCGTTGCACAGGGCTTGCACATCGCGACGTCACGTCGTCATGACCGCCTCTATGTTGGTAGCATAGGTGCCTTGGCCTGTTGGTAATTATGTTGCTAGACATGTTTCTTTAGTCTTTGTTTAGCAATCAATCATGAAATGATGTCTTTATGGGAAGACATTGTTGTGTATGAAAGTGCCACAGTGGTTCTCGACGTGGAAAAGTTCTCTTTAGCCTAGATATGGATTTTACAGTACTAGAACGCTCTTGAGTCATCTATGGCGGAGTATCACCAAAATATCTCATGAATAAATCTCATTCTGAGGACCGAGCCCTGCACAGTGGACACAACGCATCATATCATATTCATGTCAATATTGATGCATAAGCACCTGCGGTCCTCTGCCTTGGGGATGGGGTTGGTACATCGTTGGCTGTTGTACTTGGCCACATATTCACATTGCTTGAAGGGGGCGGTCTTATCCTCCAGGACGTGCCGGATACAGAAGGCATAGCCATTGAGTCTTCGCTGCTTGCAGAGCTTAGGGCTATATGAGCACAATGGCTTATTGTCCACCTCCGAGAAGTGTATGTGTTTGCCTTCATACATCACGTGACTCTTGTCCTTGAAAACATCAGCTGATGGGAGAAAATTGCGAACAAATCAGAGACACGCTTAAAATGTATACATCACATGCATTACATTTATTAGAAGAGGCAGAGAAACCTATGTAGACGCGTAGGGAAAGAAATACAGATAAGATAACATACATGCCACGGATGAACCCAAGAAGAAATTCCAACTGTTGCAGTCAAATATTGCCTAGAGGCCTAGAACACAAGAGATATCGTAAAAGATCACAATTATAAGACAATGGCAATAAAGCCATATCTTTGAACTTCTGATGCGTAATTAACTTGTAGATCGGCAACATCGTTATGGAAAGGAAGTTGTAATTGCTGCACAGACATGTACCTGATTGTACTTTAATTTGCATTTTGGAGCTCGCGTCTGCAAACCACTTCTAAACTACCTACTCAAGTGACCCATGTTTCTAGTGTAATGTGTGCATTATAAAATACATATCTTAACAAAAGTGACATTAACTTAAATGTCAGTTAACGCCAACGATTTTTAGGTTGTTTAAGTAGTGATGTGAGAGCTCATGCAGAATACACATACATATTAATTAATTGTATGTATGTATAATACCTATGCATGTATATAATATATTTATACTGCATGAATTGTATATAAATATGATATACATACACAACTTAAACTGTATGCATGCATCTATGTATAATATGCATGTGTACTACTCATGCAGTATAGTCGTATGACTGAACTGTGACCAGCATTACGCTATGATTGATTCAGCACTAGCTAAAACACTTTATTACAACAATCGTAACTAGAAGCGATACATTATGCATGAAGGCGTTTTATGAAATTTCAAAATAATCACATGTACATCTAGTTGAATGACTATTTTAATAATATGCATAATAATGTTGTCTTGAGGCGACCACAGAGCTGGCTATTAGCAACATTAGCCAACTAGCCTCATTACACCACACACAGCTGGCACAGCCAACTTACCCAAGGAAATCTAAATGTTATATAATTTACTTGTAGTCAGCTGCATATAACTGTTGGGTGGCTTCGTATCTTGTTGATAGACGCATTGGCGTACGATCCAAGCGGCGCTTGGAAGCTAACCCTATGTAGCTAACAAAGCTAAAAACACAACACAGTAGGCGGTAGCTAACCAGGAAACGGAAACATCAGCGGATGACTTCACTAGAAACATGTACTTAAGGTGTTTTATGCAGTTTGAAAACGTCCGTGTAAAATTCATAATCGATATTGTTTACCAGATAAATAAAAGGCGGACAAACATTTTTTATTTTTGTTACCAAAATAGCTTAAAAAAAAGGCCCCGTAGCGGACGGCCGAGGCCTTAAACACCAGGCCTTAATAAATACCCTTCATTCCGGTTGAGGGGATTCCATTCAACCCGTTGGTTGAGCGTATATACGGTCCTGCATGTCGATTTATTAACTGTACAAAGTGTATTTCAAGAAGACTAGTACTGCATTTTCTATGTCCTCCTTTCGATATACAATTAACCCAGCGCCGCCAAAATGGGCCTCAAAGCCACGGTCCTCGAGTACTTCGCTTTCAGGGCTGATGTCACGCAAAACCGGCCCGTTATAAATCGAGACCGAGGCTGTGAGCGCTGTGGCTTACCTTGAACTGGTCTAGGCTGTGTACGGTGTTCGCTCCAGACAGACGGAACGTCTCCTAGAAGCAGCTCGGCTATCGGTGCATCGAGACCACAGATATCAGGAGACTATCGGCGATCTTCATCCAACTCAATATATTTTCAAATACAGATGCACCTAAATTTTGATTATCCACAACAAATATTTGCAGTGGGGGGCTGCCGAGGATTTAGAGTCGAGTCCACGGCGGCTCCTCACAGCACCACTACAGGCACTGCGGGGACATGACAACAGTCCGGGGCAAAACAACAACCTCTTCTACCATGTTGGAAATTCAACTTTGTGAAAGCCCCAGCACTTTGGAAGTGCGATTTTATCACTGCCGAGCGCAGTGCCACGGTGTGCAGGCGACAGCCGTGTCTCCATCGTGCAGGTCAAGTTGTGCACCCTGTCACCATTGTCAGTGAGGAGTCCAAACGGCGTGAAGTTGTAACCTCCACATGGACCACGGCTGTCATCTTCTCTGTGAAGACCAACTCTGCCACTCAGTCTGCGGACTGTTGTTCGCTGCTGACGCCGCGCCTGGCCGAAAGATGTCTGAGGTCGGAACTACACAAGGAGACGCAATATCCCAAACAACATAGACACTAATGTCACCTTTTTAAAGCCAATATTAGAGAGATATGTAGATAACTTAACAAAAAAAAAAAGACATTTAATACAGTATAAGAAATATATCATAATCCATTATGCAATTTTTTGAAAAGATATGGAAACTATAATTTTATAAAATATCCACTACCTAATTTGACTTGCTATAAAATATAAATTTATTACATTTGTTATTTTTTTAACATTGATAAAGACTTTAATATATAACGCTATGTATAACACGTTACAAATAGATAGTAGGTGCTTTCTTATATGTATTAGATATGAGACATGAATACACAACAGTTCTGCAGTCTATCATTTGAATGTCTATGGAGAGGTCAGTATATTGTTTGGTAATGTGCATAGCTTAGCAAAATCATCGATTTAAACTCTGGAAGAGTAGGTATCATTACACCAAAACATGAATAAATATATCTTTGAAAGTGCATTTGTCGTTGTGCGTTTCCATTTGTGTGCATTTGGCTGTGAGGTTGTCAGGCGCTAACAAATGGAGGGCTCATCCACAGCCTGGGCACCTTCTGTCACCGCCTTCACACACTTGGCCATGGTCTGAGAGGCTCTGCTTATAGGGTCTGTAGGTAGAACATATACAGGAACACATTTGGATGATGATAGTATAATAACTTATACAAAACCACTGACTTGTATAAGTACTTAAAACTATAAGACCCTTTTAACATCTTAAGATAACAGAATGTATAATTTGTATGTGATAACAGATTTAGTATAGCATAAAAAATGGCTGGTAATGAGTAAAAACTAACAGTTTTATTTTGGTTCCCAGTACACAGTGCAAATACGTAGTATTTGACAACAAGAAAACAACACAAACTATCAGGGTCAAATCTGGTCTCTGCTTAAACTCTCCTTTAATCCAGTTGAGCAGCGAGAACAACCTATTGTTATAATTGAAACAGGCAATCCATGATTCTTAAGAAAAAATGGACAGAAAATTGCTTTAATAATCAGTTGTAACAACTATTCTAATCTGGGTTAATAGTTTGATTTAATTTTAATATGATGATATGTATAGGTTTTAATAATATATTTTAATAAGGACTGGAAGGGCTACAACGGAATATGATGTGTGTCTCTTATCCCAGCCCTTCTCATATCCGTTATAATATATCTTTAGCTCAGAGGGCATGGAGGGTCTCTGCATCAGGAGCGTCTTTGCATCAGGGGCTCACCGGTCATGTAGAAGTCCTTCACAGTAAGCAGAGGAGGGCTGAAGGGCTCATCAAGGACAGTCTGGTCCCCTCCCTGTGAAACACAAGACAGCCTCAAGTCTCAGAAAGACAATAATGGGACAATTTCAGCATCAAATCTGCCCTGAATCCAAAGCCACAACAATACCTTCTTTATAACGAGGTCATGTTTAACAATGTCACGACTTGTGGGTACAAAAAAACGAAGCCTGACCTTGAACAGCTCGTAGGCTTGCTGGAAATAGTTGGCCTCTTCAATATCGTCATAGCGCACCAGATTTGGGGCACATTCCTCCAATCTGTCCCGTACTTCATCCAGTGTGTCATACGGCAAAGTCACACCGGCCAGCTTAGAGGGACCCAGAGAACACAAGGTGTGAGCAGCACATTCTCACACTCCACCGCCGAATGTAACATCGAAGCCCCGTCCTCTCCGGCCGCCCACCTCGGAGACGGCCCTGATGATGGTCCAGTCCTCGCGGGCCATTCCTGGAGCCGTGACCGCCACCCGGGTCTGCTGGGCGCGGCCCTCGGTGTTCACATAAGTGCTACATTTCTCTGTGTACGCCGCTCCGGGAAGTATAATGTCCGCCATCGGTGCACCGGCGTCGCCATGGTGACCTGGAGCATGATGAAACGGTGTTGCATAGACGCGCTCGCGTGTAAATGTAAATATTCGGTATGGGAAAGCAGATGTATGAATCATCATCACAGCACATACTGTACCAGCCGGTCCGTCTAGGCCTTTGGTCTGCGTGGGACGGTACGTTGAATTGAACGCTAGATTCACTTTGAGCTATAAGTGGTGCATGCATTACTAGGCTGATACAGAGTGGGAGGTAATGACTAGAAAGTACGTTACACTGTCGCCATGCCATGAATACACTTTGCTGCAAGTTGACTTCTGCTGCTGGTTTGGAAGTATCTACTCTTAAGGAAACATCACGTTGGACGGCTGCTGGTGAAACCCCTGCGAGGGATGTTTCTCTGTTGCCTTAGAACAATGAACTTTAACAATGTCTGGCCTAGAATCAACCTACCAAACAGACCGATGACACAGTGGGGACACCAATACACCTCGGCCAAGACTCAAAACCGGCTAGGTCGTCGACTGGTTCACTCCACAAAGTGGTACTTGTGTCTACCGAAGAGAAACAAAAGCAATGTCTTTGCTCTGGGAACACATAAGTGCTGACCTTGATAAATGATCAGGCTGTCTTCGGCGAGGTCTTGTCGGGTGATACAGCCGGCATCGGCGCCGAGCAGGAACAGAACTTTGGGCGGGTTCTTCCTAATGGCCTCCACCCCTGGCTTATACCCAAGATCAAGTGCAGCCACTTGACTCGCAACCCTGCATAGTCGGCAGATACAGAAAAGATTCAGCGCCATTAGAGCCCAATGAGCTAAGTGTGACCACAGACCATAAATCTACCGCTGCTAAGACAATGACCTGTGAAGCACGTTGAGAACCTTCCAGCTTCCGTCCACTTCCCTGTTGTTCCGAGCATTCTGGGAAATGGAGGCTACGGCCCCCATCACAGCTGCCCCGTCCTCTCTCTGGAGCACACTGCTCCCAACGATGACGATCGGACGCTTGGCTTCAGCCAATGCCTGCAGGAACAGGCGGTCAAGAGGACGAATGGTACACGTGGCCACAACTACGGTAATCAATGCAAAATAAAAGTGTCTTTGACGTGGTCCAAAGTGACCAAATAAATACGTAAAGACCTCGGAGAAAGGGTGCGTTCCTGCTGCTATTTCCAGAAGGATCTTGGCAGAGTCTCCGAGGTGCTCGTAGGTGTAGGTGAGATCCACCTTTCTTCCAACCAGGGCCACTTGAAGCTCGTTATGGAGCCAACTAAAACACAGAGCCAACTCAGAAATGAATGACGGACATAACCAATGATAAGAAACGTTGAAAAACGAATCCATAAAGAGATGATGGTGAAATGAAACACGTGGCGCAGCATTGCTGACGAATTCGCCTGACGTTCGTCTTCCAACAGACGTCCGTTGATTGGCCTTTACCTCTTCCTGATGCGTGCGTTGACCAGAGCGGCCTCATAGCGCGGGTTGGTGCCCACCAGCAGCAGCAGGTCGGCCTCCTCTATGCCAGCGATCCCGGTGTTCAGCAGGTAGTTTGAGCGCAGGTCAGACCTGTTCGAGGTGGACATGATTTTTAGAGGACTGCAGGCCGGCTACCAAAACGGTGTCCGATTCCCCCACGCGTCTCACCCGGCTCCGACCGTGGGGAACACCTCCTCGGTGCACAGGGCGTCACTGTTCAGACGGTTCAGCATGTCCTTGAGGGCCACCAGGGCCTCCGCGTCCACCAGTCCCCCCACCACCGCTGCTATCTCACGGCCGTCAGCCGCCTGCAGCTGGTGAATGGGAACATTGGGTAGGTGGTATGAATTCACCGTGTGAATATCCATAAAGAGTTAGTAGTAACCTCATAATCCCAGCGCCGGATTTTGTGCAGAATTATTTTTTTAACAACTCTTTTTGAATAAGCGACTATTTGAAACACATTGGGAATCTTTAATAGTAAGGAAAGTAATTGATAGTTAATTTTTCCTAGCATGAACAGGAGCTAGGCACTGTAACTTTAAGTCAATGGGAGCGGCTAATGGAAAACTAATGCTAACCCAGTGAACTCCCGTTTACGCTTATAGATGAATTTGGAGACAAACAACGTTTCTGAATCTGGGTAAGAACGCCAATTTACTGATATCTTGGCGTGGTTTTATGCCAGCAGGTGTGAGTGTGATTAGATATTACAAGCCGTTTGACAATCTGCCTTTTCCTGTGTTTTAGTGACATCACAAGTGGGAGTGGCTGGTAGACTGATCTATCCATCATACACCTAGACCTATGCGGGATAGATCAGTACACCAACCTACTCAGTGGACTGTAGCAAATGTTGCTTATCCGACCATCATAAATCTATGTGGCCATGCCCACTTGTTATGTCACTAAAACACATGAAAGGCAGTTTTTCAAATGGCTTGTAATGGCTAATCACTCTCACACCTGGTAGCAAAAAATCACCCCATTAACCTAATAAAAAAGGGGTGTAATATATAATAACGAAATCGAAATTGCATGGTCTGTCGTGCCAATTATGGCTCAGTACAATGCAGACACATTGCGCTTCGTGAGTCGTTTGATTAATGATGGCGGGAGTCTCCTCCCTCTCTATCACAGTGTCCTTGATGTCCCTGCTGGAGCGTTCATATAAATGTGCAGAATCTCTCACAATCTCAGAAGGTCCTGCTTCAAACTGATTCATCCTGAGATAAAGAGAGTGGCACGCACATAACTCACAGACAACAAACAACTGTGTTGATCGAAGGCTGGTGCGGGGCTTCGTTTAGGTTTCAACCGGCCATTTTGTCCGCGTGAAGCCACCATTTCCGATCAGGTTTCTTTAAGCACCTCGGCACCGTGAGACGCAGCGTGTGCTCAGAACAGAGGAGAGGCAGAGCGGTGTGCAGGCAGAGGAACACCGGGCACATTAATCACCTACCGCTCCTGCCACGCGCGTCAGCACATCCTCCCAGGACGTAGCCACCAGCTGCCCGGACACACTCCTCACCATTGGCTGAGTCAGCCTCTGGCGCTTCAGGCCGTCGTAGGCGAACCTACGCCCGGGAAGAGGAAAGGAGGCACTGATTGTCTGTTCGGACCGCCGGCGGAGCGCTCCGCGAGGCTGCGTCCTGCGTGCGTGGGTCCTCACCTGGTTTTGTCGGAGATCCACTCCTCGTTGATGTCGTCGTGCAGCCGAGGGAGCACCCTCATCACCTCGCCTTCACGGGTGCTCACCACGATGTTGCTGCCCACGGCGTCCAGGACGTCGATCGACTCCGTGGCTCTGAGCGGATTAAACGGCGATAAAGGGTGGATGGGAGAAGGGGGATAGACACGGGGTGAGGCTGGGTTTGAGTCCCAACTGAAAGGCTTCTGGGTCCTGACCCCATTGTGTCCGTGAAGGCCTCACTGAGCAAGAGGCCTCACCGCTGCAGGCTAAATCAATTCTTCATCTCAAAGAAATGCACCGTAAGACGCTTGGAGTGAAAGGGGCTGCTGAATAAAACAATAGTAACACAGTAAATAGAATAATGATAATAAGTTGGATTTAAAAGCGCCGCTCACGTTACAATTTGCTCACTGTGTGTAAAGACAAGAACTGGGGGAGGGAAGGAGAGCACACATGCTTAATCTAATGAAACCCCCCAGGTGAGGACTGCACACCACTCATAGGGGAACAAAAGTAGGCCTTAAAGGTGACATATTATACCACCAGGTGTGTGATTAGCCGTTACAAGCTGTTTTTGCCTCTTCTGACATCACAAGTGGGCGTGTCCACCTAGATGTATGACGGATAGATGTTTGCTACAGTCCACTGGGTAGGCTGGTAGACTGATCTATCCAGCACACATCTAGGTGGACACGCCCACTTGTGATGTCATAAGAGGCGGATTTTCAAAACGGCGTGCAAGGGCTCATCACAGTCACACCTTTAACGTGCCCCTCGGTGGGCCTCTGAAGGTGGACGGTGGATCAGGGCGCTAGGTTTGGAGCCGATACAAAGGAGTGATAAAACCGAACATGCTCACGTCCTCCACCCACCTGGTCTCCCAGGGCCGGGCGGTGAAGGCGTAGGGCTTGGAGGTCAAGGCCCCCACGGGGCAGAGGTCGATGACGTTCCCCGACAGCTCGGACATGAACATCCGCTCCACGTAGGTGCCGATCTGGAGGTCGTTCCCCCGGCCGGTGGTGCCCAGGTCCTCCACCCCTGCGACCTCGCTGGCGAAGCTTCAGAAGGGGGGAGGAACACGGTCACACATCAGGGCGGGTGTCACAGTAAGGGGGGGTCTCCACGCTGTATCAAAGACAACGCCTCTGGGTGCTCAGTTCCCTCTCTCTATTTCGGGGATTAATTAAGTCAATTGTGTAATTAATCAACAAACGTCCAACACAATGGAATTTTGACAGTCTCCAAGCAGAAACAAAGTGTTTATATTTGGGTAACGTTTTAAAAATAGCACGCCCGGCTTCCAACATTGATGTTTTCATGAAGAGCAGATCTTTTAGCCCGGCTATTGCCAGACCAAGCTCAGTCGTAGATTGCACGTTGGTCTGGGGAGGCTGCTGTCATTTTCTTCAGCTCAAGAGGCGTAGTCAACGGGCCTAGTTCAACTGACTCTGTACGCGATTGGCTGCTTGCCATTGCTTCCCTGTCGTCATTGTGTTAAACCAGCCAATAGCGCGCCAGGGGGAAAAGCCAGCTTGGTGATTGGCTCCCGCAAAAACGTACCGAAACTAGAAAGAAATGTATTGCTCTTCTCCAGACCCTTCTGCAGGGCGAATTCTAATCGCCGGCAGAACGGGCGGGGGGTTCCCAGCCCGTTCTACAGATCTACAGATCCTTCCCAGCAGGGACTGACACTAGCCCCTCTAATGCCGCTTTTCCACTGCATGGTACCAGCTCGACACGACTCGACTCGACTCGACTTGACTCAGCTCGCATTTTTTGCGTTTCCACCGCGAAAACATGGTATCTGGTACCTGAAGTGGCTGCTTTTTCTAGTACCGCCTCGCTCTAGGTTCCAAGCGAGCTGAGCCGATGCTAAAAGGTGACGTCGGCAGACGGCCGGCCACTGATTGGCCAGAGAGTGTGACGAAGTCACGAGAGCGACATGGCAACCATGCTGGTAACAGCCATAGCAGCGCCGCAGCCAACATATATTCAACTTCTTCAACATGCCAGCTAATAATAGTAATGTTATCGATGTCCTCCATTGTTGTTATGTGGGTTCTGTCCATGTGTGGGTTGCGTAGGTCTTGTTTGCGTCGCGTACAAAAATACGTCACGGCCCTTTCGCGCAGCCGACCCCGCCCACGTCCAGGAGGTACTATTTGCGGTAGAAAAGCACCCGTGCTGCTACCGTGTCGAGTCGTGTCGTGTCGAGTCGAGCTACATGTGCGGTGGAAAAGCGGCATAAGAGACCTAGTGGCCCACCGGGGAACGTCTCTCCAGGACTCACCGCACACAGCGCGTGCACTGGATGCAGCGCGTCATGATCGTCTTGATCAGCGGCCCGATGTTCTTGTCCTCCACGGCTCGTTTGCCCTCGGTGAAGCGGCTGCGGTCGCTGCCGAACTGCATGGACTGGTCCTACGGGGCGGCGAGGACGGGGGACTTAAAGACAGTACTTAGCATGCGTCTTATCCTAGCTATCTCTGTTGTGTGTACGGGATGGGTTAAGATAGCGCCCCCTGTATGTCAACTATGGCACCCATTGCACTCCTGACCCTCCCTGGAAGGAGGGGTCCCCCACTCTGAAGGAGGGATCCCCCAATCTGAAGGAGGGATCCCCCACTCTGAAGGAGGGATCCACCACTCCCCGTTTCTTCTCAAGATTTCTTCCTTGCTGATTTAAGGGAGTTTTTTCTTGCGCTTGTGGGGGCCTGGGTCAGGGGGGTGTCATAAATATTTGGCCTCTAAGCCCTTTGAGACTGTAATGGTGATTATGGGCTATACAAATAAATTTGAATGGAATTATCGATTGTTAGTGCTTGGTACTTGGTTCTATTAACATCCTTACCGTACCGACAGAGATATATTGTTGTTTCTCTTTCTTCTGACAAAGTGTCTGCTAAATGCCCTGAATTTAAATGAGCCTGGAGGGGCCTTATTAAGCCAGGGTTCGTATTTGTCAAAGCTCAGTGTTATGAGGGGCGTACCTGCAGGTCACACTCCCCGGCCTGGTCACAGATGGGACAGTCCAACGGGTGGTTGGCCAGAAGGAACTCCATGACTCCCTCTCTGTTGTAATGAAACACACACCTTCTATCTTGTGATCGTAGTGATTGGAATCCGAGTGGATATGAAGGGATTTCCAAACAGTGAGCGGGGTAAAACAGGTATTGATTACCCTACGGATTCAAAAGGGGGTCTACTTTTAAACAAAGCCAATTTGAGACACCAAGCTTACTAACATAACAACACATCTTTAATGGAAAGGGGGTGACTCCACACCAGGACTACATTGTCCGTTTCCAACAGTACCTTGCCCTTCTGGTTTTGTCAGAGTTAGTGAGAATGTTCCAGCCCTTCATCACAGGCATGGCACATGCTGCCACCGGCTGGAATATAAACACTCCATTACTGAACCTTCCTTCCAAGACGCCTAGCTCCACCCTGGGAGTCTAGTCAGGTGGTGGGTGGTGTAATGTCCCCACCCCCGTGGATTGGCAGCAGAACACACTGTACCTTGGGCACCCTCTCGATCTCCACCAGACACATCCGGCAGTTCCCGGCCACCGAGAGGCGCTCGTGGTAACAGAAGTGTGGGATCTGGACTCCCAGCTTCTCGCACGCCTGGAATGTGAAATTCACCCCGCGGGTGAGTGAGGGGGTCAGCGAGATGCGTGGGCTGGTGTTTGGAGGAGGTTAACCTTTGAGGGAGAAGTACCTGCATAACAGTGGTGCCGGGCTCCACGAGGACTGGGCTGCCGTCCACAAAGACCTCCACCAGTTTACCGGCCGTCGCTGTGGCTACAGTGCGGACTGCAATACAAATATAAAATCTTTGTTATATGTCAATTTAATCTGATTCACTGGGTTGTTCTGGACGTTATTGTAAAAGAAAAAATATATATGTATATTTGTGAATTAACCGTTGTTTTAGAGTTATTGTTGAGTAAACCACCACACATTATGATAAGGACCACCCGTTCTACTATATGGATTATAGGGATCAGATTTATCCCACAGCCGGCAACGAAAGCACGGCAATTATATAATCCTGCCGATAATCCATTGAAGGAATCAGGGAATCACGTGAAAAAAATCTCTGCTAAAAGTAGGCCTACAACCATGTCCTAAACATTGTTACTGCAGTGTTGGTTATTGTGCGTTCACACCAAAAGATGCAAAAAGTTGACGCGCGGCACGATCCCATTCAAAGTGAATGTAGAGACGCGTTGCTGCTTTGCTGCCGCAGCATTTGCTGCCGAGAAAACGGGCAGCAAATTTGATTTGCGGCGCGTCAAAATCTGATTTGCAGCGCAGCATGGCGGGCGCGTTCACGTATTTTGCGGCGCGTCAAATGCTGCTCGAGTTGAAAGTTCACTACCTGATCCAGATCAAAGCGCTAAAATGGAGGAGAAGATAATAATTGCAGTCTCCGCATACCCGGTGATCTTCAACACCACCGTGGCCAGTTATAAGTGTCCAATACATATATAAGTATAAATGTCCAACCGAGAGATCCTAGCACCGATCCTAGGCTAGCTAGCAGGTCATCAAACTGGGCTGGAGTCAACCTCAAATAGCGCTGGAAGCGGTCGTCATCCAGACGGAGCTCCTGCAGAAGACGGTGAAATTCACCGAGCTCTGTACGGCTCCGAATGGTCTCATCATGAACCCATAAACGACGGGCATTCCAACGTCTCTCCCTCTTCCACAACAGGTAAAGACATGCAATGCTCGTAATGTCGGCCATGGTTGTGAATTCATTCAGAAGCACCGCGGGCAAAACTTGCGGCGCAGCAAAACCTTTGCCGCGCCGCAAAACCTTTGCCGCGCTGCAAAACTTTTGCGGCGCCGCAAAACTTCGGCGGCAACGCGTTCGGGCAGCAAATGCATCTTTTGGTGTGAATGAGGAGTAGATTCAGGCATGTGGCGTGGATGAGGATTACCGTTGTTAGGGACGACCACGCCTCCTCCGGGGCGGGAGACTCCGAGAAGAGTGCGTCTCACCGCGGGCCAGCGCAACATTCTGAAGACAGACATCATGTGGCGTTCAATATTGCCAAAACCTATGTCTAACCAAATAATGGCTTACATACCCCGACAAACTAAGAGTACCGTGATATTAACATACCATAACGCTACACGCTACCGTTATTATCTCGTTCCCAGGCGTTCCCATCGCATGAGGGAACGCCTGGAACGGGATAGCCCAGATTAGCGTTATTTGCGAGACAGAGGGCGGGACTTTCAGTTACATTGGTTTAGGATTCGTTGCGTGAGAGAGGGCGGGACTTTCCATATAGGGACATCCGTTTGTTGTTGTCGTTGTAGTCATGCTCCTATCTTTCTCACTCTCAATACTGTTCACTGGTGTACACGGCTCATAGGAAACAAGAGACCGGAAGTTACGTTGCGGTAGACCAGGAAAACGCTACCATTCACGATCCTCTCTCAGCCTCCCATGTTAACGAACAGAACATATCCATCGTTGTCTGTTGTTTAGAGCGTTAGGCAATTCATATGTAAATTAAATGAAAAGTATCTATGAATCTGTGGTAGATCTTCGTAACATAAGTGATAACGCATCGTCACCTCACCGTTAGATAACATAATGTAACATCCAACATGTGATCAGCCACTCACCTAACTGCGTCATAGGTTCATAACAGTACAGTCGGTCTATAATATTCCGCCTACACGCGTTGAGTGGTTATGAAGCAAAGTTGGTGCAATGACAGGTTTCGAATACCTAGATAATAAGAATAAGAAAATATGATCGCGTATTCGTAGTGAGCTGGCTCAATCGGCTTCTTCTTTTTAATACATACATAGATTACAAACTTTGTTGGACGCTGACTGTTCACTAAACATTCATTAACGACGTTCAGTAGCTGGTGATTTACCTTGACAGAAATAATCTTCCCCTCCACAGTGCGGTGTGCGTGTTGTCCACGCAGATGGATCTCACTCCCTCTCACTCTCTGCGTCACGAATGAGGCAATACCCTCACATCATCACAGAGTGGGCTGAATGTATCTGTCCTGTCCTTATAGCGATAAACCTCATTATTTTGAACAAACAATTGACAAGGAAATATATTATTAAATTGCAATCTAGCACAGGACGTTTCCTGCTGTCCTTTCCATGTGCTGACGTTTCATAATTGTCATATTATTCACTTATGATTTAATGCACACATTTGGACAGGCTTTTTACCAATATATTTATTTTTCCATATTCTGTAGCAATCAAATGTGAGTTCATAAAGTTATAAGTTCACAAGTTACGCATGTTATAGGATTAGTATTTGAAGAGAATCAAATAAAATAAAAAAAATGTTTCCCAATGTAATTATTGATTGTCAAAGGCTCTTTATATGTACAGATAGAACATAGAACCAATATATATACATATAACCAGAACTGTGTGTCTTTGACACACAGTTCTATCTGTGACAACAGTTAGAATCGACCCCCACACAACCAGGGTGAGGTTCCAAGGCCAGAGAAGGATAACAGGATATGGCTCCGAAACAAGGCTTGGCACACAGGAAATGCATATTTATTTAAACATCCTAGCACCATATTTGAGGGGCTATAAACCAAAAACTTCAGCTTGTGAATCTTTTTAAATTAGGTCCTTTGTCTTAATGAGTTTTTTAATAAATGATTTGTACAAATGATTTGTAGGTTATATTAGTTTGTTCGATACTATTTGAACAAATACGTCGTAATAAACTTAAATACATATTTTATTTATATATATATATATATATATATATTAATACATATTTCAATAAATCCTTTAGTCATAGAAGTACAGAACTCGAAATAGACATCAGCGGCTACAATAAGTAAAAAAAAAATACAAATTACTGCAAAAGAAAGGACAGACACATCGGTTAATCTGTGTTAGAGTGCCAGACTTGTATAAACCATACTAATTCTATAAGAACTCGAATAAATTGAATTCTAAGAGTGGTCTATTTAAAGAGTTAAAGGTATGTCCCATCGGGTGCGTGACCAATCCAGCAAACTGAACCTAAAGAAAAAGAGCTTCCTCAACCCTGTCATCACTGTGCATGTTCTGGGACCTCCGACGTCACCGTAGACGAATCAACGGGCATCTCCGTGAGACTGTGGGGCAGGTCCTCCACCAAGGAGGTTTGGGACGCAGAGATGGAGTGGTTGATCTCCCTGATGGAGTTCTTGGTGATCTCGAGGCAGGCCCTCTTCAGGATGCTCCTCACCTTCTTGTGCAGGAACAGGTAGAGCATGGGGTTGATGCAGCTGTTGAAGAAGGCCAGGCTGGTTGCCAGGGGGAAGCCCATCCTGAGCAGCCCGCTCAGGAACCCCGACCGCGAGGTGTGGACGAACAGCTCCATCAGACTCAGGGTGTGGAACGGCGCCCAGCACAGGAAGAACGCCAGGATGACCACGGACACCATTTTGGAGAAGCTGGACACGCGCACGGCTCCGTCGGACCGCCGCACCTTCAGCACCAGGAGGAGCCCCGAGGTGCCGATGGCGCTGAACGGCAGCAGGAAGCCCACCGTGGTGCGGACCGCCACCATGACCACGTGGGTCGACGGCGCGGGGAAGTTGTTGTAGCAGTAGACCTTGTCCTGGAAGTGAGCGACGTCCCTGAACACCAGGGTGGGGGAGCTGAGGGCCGCCGACGCCGCCCACGTGCAGCAGCACACGGCCAGCGGGCAGCGGGCCAGCCGCGAGCGCTGGCACCAGGCGGCGTGCGCCAGAGACACGTAGCGGTCCACGCTGAGCAGGGTGAGGAACAGCACGCTGGCGTACATGTTCATGACGGCCACGAAGGAGTTGAGCTTGCACAGGACCCGGCCGTACTCCCAGTGGAAGTCCTTCAGCACGTAGTCGATGGAGAAGGGCAGGAAGAGCACGAACACAAAGTCGGCCACGGCCAGGTTGAGCAGCCACAGGCTGTTCTTAGTCCGCTTGCTCTTACACGCCGTCACCCAGATGACCACGCCGTTGCCAGCCAGCCCCAGCACGAAGGAGATGCTGTAGATCACCACGGAGACGAGGTGCAGCGTCTCCGTCTGGAGGGTCGGGGTCGCGGCGTGGGTCTCCTCCACGTCTCCGTACTCGACCAACTCGACATAGCTGTAGTTCTCGTAGTCCATGGTTGTGGGGGGGAAACCTCGGCCGGTTGTCGCCTGGGGGCAAGAACATCACAATAAGATGGATGGAAGGTGTTTCGCTGTTACCTCACATGACTTCTGTCCCTTCCCTGAAGATCTGAGTTGTTGTGTCTTTGACTCCGTTCCTTTGGCTCCTCACTGTGCATTTTGAATGGGTGTGTCGTAAGCCTGGAACACACCTGTCACTCAACATGCGTGTCAACAATGTGGACATTATATGGGAGCGACCCGGAGGGGAAGCATTACCTTTAACATGCACATGCAGGTGCACACACGCACGCACACACACACTCACACGAGTGCACACATGCTAAAACACACTCGTGCACATGCACACACAAACACACAAGCACACAGGAGCAACTATATGTACTTTTCTGGTGGTGTTTCACATGATGCTTTACTCAGTTCTAACGCAATTCCTAAACTTAAGAGCTACCATCTCAAACCTTTAGATCCTAATCATTTCGGTTCGCTTTCATTCGGTCACTTTTGTCCAAAGTGAGAGACCGACAGTGAATTGTTTATTTGGCAGCAGGTTTGGAAGCCATTGGTCAAACATCCCTAAAGGAGACATTGGGAATCGAACCCTGAGCCTTTCAGCTGGGAGACACACAAAACGATGCTGCCCACAGCGTGTTCTTAATGCAAAGCGATTGGATAACAGCCAGAAAAGTGCTTCTCGTTGCAATTACACAACTTAATGTCGTCAGGAAAACTTCCACTACGAATGACCCCGCAGTGCTGGTTTTTATAAAGAGGAAATGATAACGCTTACCCACAGTTCCGTGATTTTGTTTTTGGAAAAAAAACAGATCAATGCAGATTTAAAGTAGCTGTGTCTTATGTTTTATTATGGGACACAGTGGAAAGAGTATAAGGACAACTTCGATTCAATTATCAAATGACACATTCATTACTAAACAACACTGCACCCTGCTGCTCAATGACTTTAAAAAAAATCTACATACAATTTAAAGTTTTATAACTGGTGCAAAAGAAAAAAGGAAAAGAAAAAGTTTTTCCCCAAAAAAATTGTGATCTAAGGAATTATTATCTACTTTCTCTCCGTTACTTAATAAAAGTAAAGTTATTTGTAACATAATTATATATTTTTTAAAAAAAAATTAAACTAAAAGAATAGACGTAAAATTCCAGAAAAAAATCTAAGTGTTTTTTATTGTGCCAGGAAGTAATTTAGCAAAGCTTTGACATCAAATAAAAAAAACAGTAGCACTATATTTACGACGTTTATATTTAACTCTAAAGTGTAGCGGAGGATTGTGCTGCAGGCATTTACACCCTTACAGCCTGTGTGTGTGAACCGTCTGTTCACACACAACAAGGGGGTCAGAAGGGACCAGAAAGCATCTCTTACCGTCCGATCACCCAGCCCTGACCTTCCAACAGCAAGTGGGACACGCCGAGCCTCTTCTTGGAAGAGCTGAGGGAATTCACAGACAATGAGAGGAGGACTGAAGTCTAGGGAGGATTTTGATTTCCTGAGATCCGCCTCAGTCCTAATGGTGCTGTGTCCACCCCGCTCCTCCGCCTCATTCACAGTTCATCTCTCTCCAACCCACCCAGATCCCGTTAGTTGAAGTGAACTCACAGTCTCGGTGTTGGGACCGCAGGGGTGGACGGCTGGGACTTGGGTTTCACTGTGGGCGCGTCCCGCTGACGCGTCACGTCGCACTGGTCGCAGCCTATAGAATGACAGGAAAACTGAATCTGGGCACGTTCATCCTACAGCTCAGCCCACCGTCATGGAAATAATGTCTGCATAATAACACAAATACATTATCATGCTTTTAATGCAAAAAAAAAAAAAAATAACTCGTTCGACTTACGTCGTTGGATCGACAAAACATAAAATAAGTAGGACAAAGCAGTCGGGTGAAATGTGTGTGGATCTCCCTGAGCCGTTCATTGGTCCATGCGCGCCGACCCTGATGAAGGCGTGCTCCATACGTGGCTGTTATAATACAGAAGGGCTCTGTTCCTTAATACATTAGAGTTCGTTTTGTTGCTTTATTTATTTTCAGTACTACGTTATAATTTGCTGCTTAGTGAAAATGGTTGTTACATTGCAGCACCCGTCCCATGTTGGGTTAATTAATAGTTTTTTGATATCATTAAGAGATGCCAAAGTTCTTCAGAAGATGGTCCAACAGGATTTACATATGGGGTCTAATGGCGTTATTAACTTATTTATCGACAAAACGCATAGAGAATGAGAAAGCAAGAGCTTGATACCTTTCCTCATAGAAAAAAGCGTTATTTCCATAAAGATGTATCTGTTCAATGCATATATAATGTATATATATATATATATATATATATATATATATATATATATATATAGCCTACGCATTTATAGCTCGACGATTGTTATTATTTCTTACTACATTTTATTATTTAAATGTAGCCTATATATTTATTTATTTATTTAAAAAATATATATATATATAACGTAAAGATAACGAAGTCCTATTCATTGTGTGGACCTCGCTTAAAGCCCTGCCGCGGAAAAATAAGTTGCGTTAGGAGCATCAATGTTCTTTTCACGCCCAAACCCCGATGCCTTTGAAACCACCTGGTTGGACTGAGGAGGGGAGGAGGGGACGAGGAGGAGGACATCTTTGCGCACGTCAAGGCGGAGTCTGCCGTGGGTTTCCAGTGGCTAGCCACCGCCTTCCATCCGACTGCAGAAGCCTGGCGCTCGGAGTCGTGAAGAAGCCTCACTGCACGGCGACTCTCCCGCAACGATGGACCGCAATCTATTTACTGCGTTGATATGTTGATATAAAATATATTTCAGATATCAAATATGAATCATGTATTTGATATTTCTGGCAAATTTGCTCGTGAGCATCCTTTCGCCTTGGCTTCATCCATCACTAGCGTCATTTGGTATGTAACGTCTATCCTAGCCGTATGCATCTTTATTGAATGTTCACCCCAGATATGTGTTACCACATTAGCTTTAATAATTGTTTATCAAAGCTGTCAATGTATTTGGACAACGTTGCATTATGGGAAATGATTCCAGAGAGAATATACCATGTAATATGCTGAGTGCTTCAAGTGGTGGTGCATGGGTGCAGAGGACAGCAAAGCGCTAGACTAGCCTGTAATAAATACTGCATTGCATTTACTAGGATTGCCTCAGTGAGGATCTGCCTCTGCCTTTTTCTGCCTGAAATCATGATAGTCATCTTACGAATAGCCAGCATGCCTTTAAAACCAATACATGTGCCCACCATCACCATGTACATTTTGACAAATTGACGTCGATCATTCGACAGTGGCAACCCTTAACACAGGTGATGGAGGCTTATGGCCGAAGGTCCACCTCCAAATGTCCACGGTAGTTCTCCCAGAACCCGGTGTTCCTGGGAGAAGGCTGCCGAGAGGCTAGCAGGCAGTGCGCTGACGAGAACACGCTACCAACACCCAGCTCACACATGTAGCCCCGAGCCCCGTTCCTCCTCACCCAGGGACACATCCCCCCCCCCCCCCCCCCCCCCGCATCGCGCCCAGACCGGGGGGAGACGGCGGTCTGCCGGGAGCACCGTGGGCGTGTGTGTGTGTGTTGGTGTGGGTCGGCGTGTGTGTGTGTGTCCTCCATGGATTCGTTGTGTGTTCTCTGCAGTATCACCCGGTGGCGAGGGGGGGTCTGACGGCGACGCAGCGCTGAGAGCGGCGGCGGCGGAGCAACGGGCGACTGCAGCACCCGACAACAGCAGCCGGCGGCTGGAGCGCGTGATCACCTACCCCTCCCGCCTCATCTACTACCTCAACGAGGACTCGGAGAGCACCTACCATGACCTGGACACGCGGCTCCAGGGCCACGCCTCCAACGGACAGGTGAGGGCGTGGGGCGGGGTCTGTGGGGCGGAGGTGGAGCCGGAGGTGGGGAGGCAGGAGGAGGGGAGGGGGAGGGGGAGGGGAGGGGGGGGGGGGTTGTGTTTGCAGGGTGGCTGCGACAAAATGTGCCAACGGCGTGAAACACGGGCGGTCAAGGTAACGAGGAGTCGGTGGTGAATCGCCAACGTGGCGGTTACACTCACACAGACAGACACGCACGCACACACACACAGACACAGACAGACAGACAGACAGACAGACAGACACACAGATACACGCCAACACAGACACACACACACACACACACACACACACACACACACACACACACACACACACACACACACACACACACACACACACACACACACACACACACACACACACACACACACACAGTGAGAGAAAGACAGAGAAACTATGCAATATAAAAACAAACTGACAGCGGGTACTGACAGCGGGCAAAGTGCAAAGTCCGTTTAATAATGTTCTGTTCTGTACTGCTTGAGAATGTTCCCTCCCTTCTCGGGCATTCGGCTCAAACGCGAAACGTGGTGAGTCGTGTTCCCCCAGAGACTCAAGCATCTGTTTCTCCTCGTAGGCAGTGCATCTGGCCCAGGCCAGCTTCCAACTCGAGGCCTTTGGCTCCAGATTCGTCCTGGACCTGACGTTAAACAAGTAAGTGATTCCTCATCTCTCCTCTGAAGTCCTCATTGGCCTTAGCTTTTATTACGTTGTGCGTCCTGTTGGCCTGAGGACAGCGAAGACAGACGGCAACCCAGGGCCGCCCCTCCCATCGCATCACACACACACGGTTTCAAGGTCGTATGCACGGCAACGCCAGCGTTCAGCGCGGTTAGCGGTCGCGTGAGGAAGCCGTGTGAAGAGGAATGTGATGAAAGGGTGTCAGAGCTCGGATTGGCCGGTGGTGGCGGCGTGGCCGGTAGATTATATGTTTTATACGTCCTGTCACTGAGTGGATGCTGAGTCGTCAAAGAAGAGCATCGCGGTCTGGTGCCTGATCGGGGATCTTTCGCTGATGTCATCGTTGTGATTGACAGACATACGGAAGATCCATATTATGGGAACCGATATTTTGTATGAATTATCATGGCCTGAAAATTGACCTTGGTGGTGCCTTCCTCAGTTCATCGAAGCAGCTGCTCCACCAAAGATGAGGTGTTTGGTTAATATTCGGTTTATATTTAAATTAAACTGCAGGCGTTCCCTCCAGTGCTAATCCTGAACGATGCAAGCGCATTGCTCTGGCCTCACTGTTAGCGTGCCTCACACTGGCCATTAAAGATACCCACCCTGTGAATCCTCTGGTCTTGGTTTCTAAGTAACATCTTGCGAACTGCTTGAACCTTCTCCTAACCTGATTCCCAGCAGACCTAGTCTATAATTCTCCGAGACGTGGGTCTGGAGACAGAAGTATTGATCTGCTCTCTGCCTCCGCGCTGGAGGACATCGCTGTGCAGAGGGCGGAATAGTGATAGAACCGTGGCTGAATGGAGGCAGGGACATCAGGGTCCAGCTGTCTCCTTCAGGGACCGTAGGACAGTATGGCCTCCTGCCTCCTTCAGGGACCGTAGGACAGTATGGCCTCCTGCCTCCTTCAAGGACCGTAGGACAGTATGGCCTCCTGCCTCCTTCAAGGACCGTAGGACAGTATGGCCTCCTGTCTCCTTCAGGGACCGTAGGACAGGATGGCCTCCTGCCTCCTTCAGGGACCGTAGGACATTATGGCCTCCTGCCTCCTTCAGGGACCGTAGGACAGGATGGCCTCCTGCCTCCTTCAGGGACCGTAGGACAGTATGGCCTCCTGCCTCCTTCAGGGACCGTAGGTCAGGATGGCCTCCTGCCTCCTTCAGGGACCGTAGGACAGTATGGCCTCCTGCCTCCTTCAAGGACCGTAGGACAGTATGGCCTTCTGCCTCCTTCAAGGACCGTAGGACAGTATGGCCTCCTGCCTCCTTCAAGGACCGTAGGACAGTATGGCCTCCTGCCTCCTTCAAGGACCGTAGGACAGTATGGCCTCCTGCCTCCTTCAAGGACCGTAGGACAGTATGGCCTCCTGCCTCCTTCAAGGACCGTAGGACAGTATGGCCTCCTGCCTCCTTCAGGGACCGTAGGACAATATGGCCTCCTGCCTCCTTCTGGGACCGTAGGACGGTACGGCCTCCTGCCTCCTTCAGGGACCGTAGGACGGTACAGTCTTCTGCGTGTCCTGGAGACGTAGGGAAGTCAGCGCGTGTGAGAGACGCAGCAGAGAGCGAGGGCTGTGATGCGCGATGAGCAGGCTATCATGTTTTTGTGTGCACTCCTCAGAGTGTACAGAGAGTGCAGTCCAGGGAAAGTGTCTAATGACTCGCTGGGATCTGCGTTAGGAGGACGCTTCAAAAGGAACTGGGGGATCAATACGAGAAGGGTCTCTGCCGGATCGATCCCCAGCGCATGCTTTCATTCCCTCACGGGAGGAGGGAGCAGACCTGCACTCTGCTGCGGATCCATCCCGCCCCGCCAGGATCGCCCAACAATACTTTGAACTCTGAACATGCGTTGGAGTCTATCCAGACCAAAAACCTACATCGTGGTCCCACTGTTTTGTCTTTCTCTCTCCCTCTCTCTCTCTCTCTTGCTATTTCTCTTTTGAAATCTCTCTCTTTTGAAATCTCTCTCTTTTGAACTCTCTCTCTCGCTCTCTCTCTTTTGAACTCGCTCTCCCTTGCTTTCTCTCGCTCTCTCTTGCAATCCCTCTCCCTCTTTTCATCTGTCTTTCTCTCTCTCACATGCACACACACACCTACACCAACACACACCTACACCAACACACACCTTCCTCCACACGGATGCTGTAACAACGCGGAGCAGAGGAGAAGCAGGTGCCTCCACGTCTCCCACTCACTGCAGCGTCCCCTCCCCGCTCCCCTCCACCAGCCTCGCTCTGCCGCGGTCTGGAACGCCGCTGTCTGCCGCCACTCGGCCCTGCTCTGAGTTTGGGCTCGCTGACATTCGGTGGAAAATGCAGCGTGCAGAGGTTTGAATTGCTCAGCGCTGCACCGTAGCTGCGACAGCGCTGGTCTAAATATAGGCAGGCCTGCAACCTGCCGATGCCTGCTGGTCCAACGGCTCCTTGCTGCACCTGCCCAGGGGCGCCGCGCAGTCGCTACGCCCGCGGTACTCGTAGCGAGTGTCACGACGCATCTCGTCCTACGTGCGAGGCCCTGAATGACATGTCATGTGATTTAAGACAGACATGCCCGGAGCGTCTTCCTTCCAAACGATGGCTGCCTGATTGTGTTTGCAGTTTAATAGCATCAGGACCGGGGGGGGGGGGGCTCTGAGAGACAGGCTCAAGAGTGCTCCTCTGCTGGGGGGGGGCTCTGAGAGAGAGGCTCTGGAGTGCTTCTCTGTGGCCGTAGAAGTGATGGATTGACCCCTATAGCGGCTCTATGTGCTGCATGCCTCCTGACAGCAGCGCACAGACCAGGGGATGGACGGGAAGGAGGTTGTCCTGTTTCCGTCTGACGGGAAGGGGGGAGGGGGAGGGGGGGCCTGTCATGGGGGGGAGGCCAGGTGGAGGGCTGGGGGTCTTGGTGATCTGACTTTACAAGATGAGGCACCAGACGTGAGGAATCAAGTTTTTTTTGTGTGTGTGTGTGTGTGTGTGTGTGTGTGTGTGTGTTAGTATCTGTGTGTGTGTGTGTTTTTGTGTCTCTGTGTGTTAGTGTCTATGTGTTTGTGTGTGTTCATGTGTGTGTGTGTCTCTGTGTGTTAGTGTCTGTGTGTGTGTGCGTGTGTGTTTGTGTGTGTGTGTGTGTGTGCGTGTGTGTGTGCGTGTGGGTGTGTGTGTTCTGTCTCCCCTCCTGTTCCCTCAGCATGGAGCGTTTAGTGTCTGTGTGTTTGTGTTTCTTTGTGTGTCTGTGTGCGTGCGTGTGGGTGCATGTGTGTGCGTGTGTGTGTGTGTGTGTGTGTGTGCGTGTGTGTGCGTGTGTGTGTGTGTGTGCGTGTGGGTGTGTGTGTTCTGTCTCCCCTCCTGTTCCCTCAGCATGGAGCGTTTAGTGTCTCTGCGGGTTTACTCACCCCGACCCAGGCTCCTTATTCCAACACGATCTCACACACACACACACACACACACACACACACACACACACACACACACACACACACACACACACACACACACACACACACACACACACACAGGGCCAGGGCTCCAATCTCTGACGTCACACAGCCCTGTGCCCCCCCCCCCCCCCCCCCCCCAAGCGCAGGGGGGGGTTCCCCCCTCTCCCCGAAGAACCCTGGTGTGGTTATCACCTCCTCCCTCACCACCTCCTCCTCCTCCTCCTCCTCCTCCACCTCCTCCCTCCTCCTCCTCCTCCTCCTCCTCATCCTTCTCCTCCTCCTCCTCTCCCTCCTCCTCCTGCTCCTCCTCCTCCTCCCTCCTCCTCCTCCTCCTCCTCTGCTCTGAGGCCGCTCCATGGTCGACCGTGTGCCAGCGAATGTGTTTGTGATTTAAAGGTCACTCAGAGGGGTGGGAGGGAAAAACACCTCTGTGCGCAAAAACGGGGTCTGGTTCTGCCCGTCGTCAGCTGGCTGAGGGAGAGGTGGGTCCGGGCCGCTGACTCAGAGGGCTGGGGGACGGGGACGGGGAGGAGGTGGAGGGGGAGGGGGAGGAGGGGGGGGGAGGAGGAGGGGGGAGGAGAAGGAGGAGGGGGAGGAGGAGGAGGAGGAGGGGGAGGTGGTGGAGGGGATAATGATGCTGGGAGAGGTGGACGTGGAGGAGTATGGCCGGGCTGTCTCTGAAGGTGAAGCCGAGGCCGCGCCCCCCGTCCATCACGGCGGTGCCGTTGACAGCGTGTTGATGAGGTCGTCCCGTGGACGCCCCTCACCTCGCCCTCTCCTTGGCCCGCCATGATCACATGTCACCAGATACAACGCTTCCACTACATGACTCATGTTTTAGTATCATATGTCCCGACGCCTCAACAAGGACACAAGGTGTGTGTGTGTGTGTGTGTGTGTTTATTTGTGTGCGTGTGTGTGTAATATGCTTGCTTGGCAGATATCTAAGAAACCTGAAATGTCCCCTAAAAGTTTGTTTTTTTGGAGGTTGTGGTTTGGGGGTTTTCTTTGGACTTCGGTCACCGTGGCGATGAAGAGACATTTTCATCCAGATGCTGAGCGTCTCCCAGTGTGAACACCAGTGAACCCAGTGGACCCAGTGGACCCAGTGGAGGGCCCCCAGCAGCAGCTGCACACTGGGCTGTGATGCTGGGATTGTTCTCAACGTTAGACGCACTGATAAGACGACTCACCCAAACCTCTCCCCCCGTCTCCCCCTCTCCCCCACTCTCCAGTGAGCTGCTGTCGTCCGAC
>NC_082401.1:12634780-12801096 GCF_031168955.1 Gadus macrocephalus | reverse complement strand
TGCCGTGACTCTGGCATCCCTGCTGCTTCCAGACACCAGCGTTTGAGCTCCTGCTACGGAATACAGGCCTAGGCACACACACACACACACACACACACACACACACACACACACACACACACACCACACACCACACACCACACACCACACACACGCACACCTATGCACGCACAGCCACACCTTCCCCCAAACACACACACACACACACACACACACACACACACACACACACACACACACACACACACACACACACACACACACACACACACACACACACACACACACACACACACACACACACACACACAGACACGAAACAGAGAGAGAGAGAGACAGAACCCACACTGAGATCTACAGTTTAGGGTCACATAATAGTGAGGTGTAGTGAGCCTAGAGTGCTCTGAATCTCCCATCATATTATACAACAGGGTTCATTCCATCACACGGGGGATGTCTTGGCCTGCGTTAAAGCAACACGACCGTCCCGGGCGGTGTCCACTGGTGCTATAGCTGGACTGTACATACATGGAGAGTTGGATCTGAAACTGATTGATGAAGCTATCTCAGCCCGCGCGCCGAGGTGCGACTGGGGCGTGTACCTCTGCAGCAGGACCTCAAACTGAAGGGCTGGCTAGAGCTCCGAGCTTGTATGCGCATGTTTAGCACTGAAGCTTCCAACCAGGATGTTTAGAAGCAGGGGAGATGTTGCAACATGTACCTAGAAGAGCCGACTGCCTCACCAATGTTCTGTATACAATAAACAACAATGCCATGTTTACATTGTAATCTCCTTATTCTGAAACGTGGACCTACTCCGCATAGCTATAGCCCAGGTACAGTTTCTGCATCGCTAGATTATCACCGTGGATCAATTCAACGTCACATTAGCTCATGCATTAACCCCCCCCAACGCAGTGTTAGCTGTTGGGTTGCGTACCAGGGGTGCTACACATTTGAAACACCAGAACAACTCTTATCAACTCTTATTAACACTGGACCTCTAACAGTAGCGCATGCCACTAAGAAACTCCCCATGAAACGAAAAGAAACTAAGAAGAGACGAGCGATAGAGAAATGGTTTCTTTTTGCATGCTGACTTTGTTGATTTCAAAATGGTCGGTTCACTGCACTACGGCTGAGCCCCCGCCCAGAGGGACACGGTCCTGGGTCTTCATGCTCTTCACTGCCTTCATCACCATGCTCTTTTTCTCAATGACACCACTGCTCGAGGGTGAGAGAGTGAGTGCAAGGGTGAGAGAGAGAGAGAGAGGGGGGAGAGTGAGTGAGAGTGAGTGAGTGAATGAGTGAGTGAGAGAGCGACCGGTGTGAGTGAGAGGGAAAAGGTGAGAGATTAAGTGACAGAGAGAGAGGAAGTAAGAAAGAATGCAAGAGCGTGAGAGATGATGTGAAAAATGTGAGAGGGAGAATGTTGGAGAGAGACAGAGGACGTGAAAATAAGTGAGAGAACGAAGAGAAAAACCACGTGTGAACATGTGGAGAGCGCGAGGGAGAGAGAACGTAAGAGAGAGAGAGAGCGTGAGAGAGAGAGCGAGAAAGAGAGATAGAAGGTAAGAGAGAGAGAGAGAGCGTGAGAGAGAAAACGTAAGAGAGAGAGAGAAAGATAGAATGTAAGAGAGAGAACGGTGAGAGAGAGAGAGAGAGAAAGTGAGCGAGAAAAGGAGCTAGGACCATTTTGTCGGCCATTGCCTTTGCGCCGTGGCCGACCACAGCGCTGCCTCGGACGACCAGACTCTGCCCTCGAGCAGAGGAGGACTCTGGGAGCTGCTCCGCCCCCCCTCCTCCTCCACCACCACCTCCTCCTCCTCCTCCTCCTCCTCCTCCCCACCCACACCAGCTGACATTGCTGCCTGCTTCACGGACCTGGTACAGACACAGCGCATTGCACTGCATGTCCCCCGCACAGCACTAGTGGCAGCCTCCACGGCCCTCCTGCCGGCCCGTCAGGTGCATGACTGACTGATAGAGACGGCCCACAACACGCCACCCAACGGGGGGGTTACCCACAACCCCTTGCTGTTGATGTTGTTGTTGTTGTTGTTCTGGTGCAATGGCCGTTGTCGTCCCCCACTGTTGTGCTCGTGTCCGTGGGTTGCGGCTGCCTCTGTGGTTGTTGTACATACGTTGTGTATTTATATATGTATGCATATATATATATATTATATATGCCTACATATCTATTGTATGTTCCCTCTTTCCTTCCTCTTTAGAAGAACATTTATGTTGACTTCCTCCTCCCAGATGGTAGTTCCCCTCGTCCAATGGTAACACAGATGTGTCGTGTGTTCATCTTGTGAAAGCACAACGATAGGATTGTCTGCAAGTGTGCATCTGAGCAGGAATCCTGCTGTTCTGTTAGAGATCCGGGATCACATGCTACAGCCATCCTACAAAGGATCATGGTTTCCTTTCAAACCAGATCTCATCATATGTTCCCCATGGGAATATCGCGGGTACATTTAGGATTTTTCAATTGAATTTCTATTGAATATCAATTTCTGATGATTTTGATGGATAGAAAAGGAAAACTAAATGTTCCTTTTCTATCCTTCGTAATTTTCCTTTGGGAAACCAAAGGAAAATGATCTTTAGAGTTTAACATCACCATTTAAATGGAGATATTTAACAAAACACGTCACTTTGAAGACCAACCCCTCTGGATGCTTGCAGTCATTGCTGGATCAGGACAATCTTTAAATATTCTCATCGTCTTCCGATTTTCATAAACTATGTCATGCATAGTTTAGGAAACTATTAGTAGTTACATAAACTACGAGATAATTCAAATCTGTCAATTATGACCGGAATTAAATGTCATAATTTAAATGTATTTTCTATTAAATATCTACCTGTCCACTAATTAGCATAATGTACTTGTTTTAGTGGACGCATTCGACCGCACACCTGAAGAGATGAGAGTGGTTACTTTGTCCTGGTTAGGCTAACTCTGACACACACACCAATGTGACCGTAACCGCTAACTATGTCTTTACCTGTCTTCTCTCCATCGCCACGACGACCGAAGGAATGTGAAGAAGAGGCGGTACGACCCCAACGCCTCGGCCATCTAAGCCCCGTCTACTCCTCCTGCTCCTTCTCCTCTTCCTCCTCCTCTGCCCGCCCCCCCGACAGGAGGTGGTGGCGCTAGTAGGGAGGGACCCTCCTCTCCCTCCCCCTGCTCCTCTTCATCCTCAACGAGGCTTCCCATTGGCTGGCTCGGGGCCAGCCGGACTGACCTTCGGCGTAAGATTTACTTGAAGTAAAAATAAAACACGCAAGAGGATAAAAGATATAGCGGACATTTTAACAAATTCCACGGTAGTGGCGTAGAACTGCAGCCGCCCCCCCCCCCCGCCCCCCCCCTCCCCTCTCTCCCCTCCTGAACCCCTCCTGAACCAAGTTCGACTAACGCTCCCCCAAAACAGAGTGAACAGAACTCCTCCTCCTCCTCCTCCTCCCTAGTGCCGGTGCACTGGCATTCAGGCTGACTCCTCTTCCTCCTCCGACACCACCACCACTCCTCTCTCACCTGGCATGACCCCCCTCCGCGCGCGCACACAGACACACACACACACAGACACACACACACACACACACACACACACACACACACACACACAGACACACACACAAACAGTCACACACACACACACACAAACACACACACACACACACACAGACACACACACACACACACTCACACAGACACACACACATACAGACACACAAACACACACACACACACACACACACACACACACACACATCTCTGCTCCTCCTGCGCTACCCTTTGGCATGAGGGCGAGACTCTGCATGGCTCCACGACGCAAGTGATTTACCGCAAACAAACCGACAAAAAAAAACAATTTAAATATATATATATATGATTATATATCAAGGAGGAGAGGGGAAAATAATATGAATCACGCGCCCGAGAGGAGATTGGCTTTTCATTAGTAAGTAAGCCCATCCAAAGTTCTAGATACTTCACTTATATAGGCGCCGTAGGTAAGGAGGCTAGGAGGCTAGGAGGCAGGAGATAGGGAGGGAACTCACACACTTATAAAAGGACACACACACATGTACTCCCGCGTTGCCAGTCCGTAGAGGTGACAACGTGTCACCAGGCTGACCTGAAGTGTTGCTTTCAGCTCAGTGCTACGGCTGGCGTGGACAAACAGAGAGGATTTGGAGCACACCTAAACCGCTGGAACAGAGGAAGTGTGACATCTTACATGATGGGGGGCAAGGGTCACAGCAGGTAGGATCCACAGAGAACAACGAGGGTGGGGGGGGGGGGGGGGGAGATATCCGATATAAAGAGCCATGGGCACTGACTACACAAGACAGAGGTCAGGGGTCAGATTATCAACCAATCCCCTTCTCTTCCTCACCAACATGTCCTTCCGATGGTAAGTCAAAAGCCAAAGAACCAATCACAGGAACGTATGGATGTTGACGCACGAAGAGCACTTTCCCCCCCGTCGCCCTGTCCTCTCTCTCTCTCTCTCTCTCTCTCTCTCTCTCTCTCTCTCTCTCTCTCTCTCTCTCTCTCTCTCTCTCTCTCTCTCTCTCTCTCTCTCTCTCTCTCTGCTGTTTCCCTCCCCGACGCCTCCCACCCTCTCCTGGACCTGGCCAATGGGGGCAGACCTCATCTCCACCCACCCTGTATACTGGCTTGGCCTCCTTGGGCCCTCATTAGATTCCTCATAGGGTTGAAGTTCCGCTCCGATGGAGGCGCCGCTGCATGCATTCACAATAGCGGGCTTAATGATTCTATATGGGAGTGTCCCGGATTCTGAATAATACGCTTCAAAAGATCGGTGCATGTCCACAAGGAAACATTTAACTTTTATTTACTATGCAAAGAAAGATATTGCACAAACGAATGGGTTAACGATATCGGTATACATGTGGAAATACAAAAACCCTCTGCTAATTAGCTACACTTTTGTATTCAGCCATTTCATCATCTTTTTTTTAGCTTTAACGTACTGAAAAACCGAATAGGAAATACGAATAATAATAATAACGATAAAAAAAAAATGGATCCACATATGATTTAAAATCAACAGAGCATTCTTTTACATTTATTGGATCGGAAAATCATGTCTGTGTGTTTCTCATCGAATGTGAATCCATTTTGAACCCGACACACTGGTCCGGTCCTGAGCCTGAACAGCCCACAGGGGAGGTCTTTGGGTCGCGGCCCAGCTGGTGGAGTGGGCGTGTTCCGGGAGCTGACACAGCACTGCATTGTGTAAAATCTTCCATCTATTTACTCACCACCATCATCATCAAAATCGTCATCATAACAATGTCCGTGTCACTGCATCATGTACAGTTGAACCAATGAATAAACCATGTATTTTAACCCTGTGGTCTCCCTTGGGCTTTTGAAACGCAACACACAGGGAAACTGTAGTGGAGTTTGAGACGACAAAGTACCTTTGTTGTTCAACATAATTATATTTAAATAATAATACAACTAAAACACTGTAGGAGGTATGCTTGTAGCTTCTATTAAAGCATTGTTAGTGAACTATTAATTTCTCTACTGGCATATGCTATCTCAGATATGGATAGATTTTATCAGCTGAGACTAATCTATAACTGTTATACCTACTAATTCAATTGAATTACTATTATTATGTTAAAAAAAACCTCAATATTTGTATATAATATGGATAGATAGTATTTTGAATGATATTTACTACATTACTATTCCTACTATTGTATCAATAGTACTACTATAATATTTTTTCTCAAGCTCAGGTGTAGAAAGACACACAAAATATCTATAGGCCTATACCTATTTAGATTATTAACATCCCTGTGTATTTACAGTTCTTATATATATTCAAGAAATAGGTTTTCCTCTATGTAAAAGTATATCTTATCCATTGTGCTTTTTACTCAAACAGATGTGGCGAATAGTGTATCTGTTATGCAAGGCACTTTCCATGACACTATGTAGTCTGGCTATGCTAGTCTATTCATTATTGTATAATTTTCGTACGCAAATTATTTCGCATTGACAACAGTACAGAAAATAAATGTGAGACTTTTTTTTAATTAAAAACGCAATATTCAACAAGACAACAGGAACAAGGGTTACCAAATATTATTATTTTCATAAGATATATGATACAGTTAGGAGCCTATATTGAATTTGTTAAAATTGTTGATACCACATAGAAATTATAACTATTATCATGAGTACTGTGAGTAGTAGTGTCTAAGTCATAGTAATTAGCATCATTGGTATTAATAGGCAACTTGACTCTGAAACTTCGCAATTAACCCTCATTAAATTCGGTTATATTATATTTTGTGTTAGAAAGTTAAATCTGAAAAACAACGCTATTCCCTGAAAGAAAAGCTTCATTTCGACCCCCCCAACTGAAACGTGCCCATATGCGTCATCTGAACGCTGAGTGAAGGAGAGACGCACCGACGAAGCCCATCCGTCGTTATCTCTTTTTAACACTTCACTTATCAATCCCCCCCTCGAGGAGAACAATGACGCACGGGGCCGGCGCGCGGCTGACATTTCACTAAAAGCGCGGAGAGCACAATTAACACCGTTCAGACTGAACCCACCGCGGAGTTTGTTGCTCCATATGTTCCGACTTCCAGCACCAGGAAGCTCAGCTCCTCGGCCCCCCGCTGTCCCCTCGGCTCACAGCACGGAACACATGGCTCTCTATAGGATGGGCCCCCCCTCACCAGTCACCACTTCCACATATCATAATTAAACACACCACGAGTCGACGTGGAGTCACAATGAGCCCGGGTGCCTGGTTCTACTGGGTGTTCAGTGAAAGGTCAGGGGTCACACTGGATCGCCAAATGCTCTTCAAGAATCAAAAGGGTTAGTTCAATTAAGGGGAATGATAGGGGAGGGGGGGGGGGGGGGGGTGTCACATGATTGGCTGCTAGTATCCGATTTTTTTGTAGGTGCTTTGCTCGTATTAAATTAATCGAGGAAACGATGTAATGAGCTCAATGTAGTACAGTAGGCCTACATACATTTTATCGGTCCTAAAACATCAGGTAGCGATTGAGTTGATTTAAAACTCATAAGTGAATAACTTCTTTATGCTACATTAATATTAATTCCTAAACATAAACATAAATATAAGTCTTAAGAATTGAAGTATTTCATTAATTCAAAATCATGTGGAACTGATTCAGTTAAAAACAGAGAGGACATATTCTATATTGTTAGAGAACTGAGATAAAATGTTTTAAACAGTGAAATAGATTTTCATTCGTTGGGAAGGAACGTGACTTCTGGAGCCCAATCAGTAGTAGGCTATATATAGGCCTGATATGATTTAGGACCCTAATGAATTGTTCGACCGCCCCTTTAGGTAGAGTCTGACGTCAACCTAATCTCACTACCCAAACTGAGAATGCAATCCATCACCTGTTGCATTCGGAGGTACTCCTGGTGAGTTTTGTCCTTGAGTTGTTTTAGACAGTCAGTGATTTCATTGAATAGTTTGGGGCCCGTTTCTTGTATGCACATCATGCGCCTCAGCGTCCCCCTGGCCAAAGCCCTGCTGCTCAGCTGCCTCTGCGCGGTGCCGCTGCGGGGCCAGAAGCCGGGGCAGGTCGACCCCTTCTCCGCCTACCGGGCCGAGCCGCAGTGCTGGGACTCGTCCTCCGCCCGCCTGCTCAAGATGCGCTCCCCGGGGATCGCGGACACCGTGCCTGCCTTCTGGGACCTGATGGTGTTCCTCAAGGCGTCGGACAACAGGAAGCACTCCGCCCTCTTCTGGGACCTGGCGCAGGTCTTTTGGGACATTTACGTGGAGTGCGTCCTGGCCAGGAGCCATGGACTGGGCCGGCGGGGGCTGAAGTTGCCCAAGGACCGCATCACCTCCGTGCACTCCCTCGTTACGGACCGTAGGTGTTTACGTTTTACAGTAGCCTATGGGTTTCAGGTGAGGTCGTTTAATAAGTTAACGATTCAACAGAATTGCTGTCTACTTAACCTCTAAACTCAAGCCTATTTTTAATTGTCTAATTTGTCTAATTAATATGCTTGGTGTTTAAGTTGTGTTTGGTGTGTGTAAAAATTACTTATATGCGCTTGTAGCGGAGTTTCTTATGTTTAATTTGATATGACTATTTCTACATAATAAGGGCAGTGTTGTATGCCTTTTGCTGCGAGAGTGATCACGGTATTCCCCAATCTGGGTAACCTCGAGTTTAAGACCTGCAGCAGAGGATTGGTGTGTGTGTGTGTGTGTGTGTGTGTGTGTGTGTGTGTGTGTGTGTGTGTGTGTGTGTGTGTGTGTGTGTGTGTGTGTGTGTGTGTGTGTGTGTGTGTGTGTGTGTGTGTGTGTGTGTGTGTGTGTGTGTGTGTGTGTGTGTGTGTGTGTGTGTGTGTGTGTCATCATTTAATTGCTTTATGTTCTTTTGATATATTTTTTTAGAGTCCTTCCGGGTAAACAAATCGCAGTCAAACTTCTCCAGGTTGAAGAGATCATCTTACGCGTGGCTCAGCATCACAGTTCGGCACGTGGGAGCGGGGGTCAAAGGTCACAGCAGGACTCCGAAAATAACAGGTTTATCGAAGACCTAAGCGGTAGCGGGCCGACTTGTGTATGGCATCGTATCACTGTGATTTATCCCAATGATTTATTTCTCGTCGACAATAATAAATAATTGACATACAATGAAGATGATCGACCGTTTGAGCTGATTTAACAACCTCCACCTCCACCTCCTCCATAACCTCCACCTCCACCCTCATCACCACCAGTAGGGATGCGTTTCCGTAAGGTACGACACGCCTGCCATATAAGGGCATATGCTTTCGGTTTCTGTTAAACAGTCAGTGTGCCACATAAACAAGAGTTCTACTCTACACAGACAGACCGGGTGAGTGTCCTGAACAGTGTACTAGCCTACACAGACCGTGTGTGTCTTCATTGAGATCAATTTAGAAACCATGTTTCTGCTGGTCGTTTCCATATCGGATCCGTTTGTTTAGAGCCTGAAACTCCAGCGGACGGAGGCTTCAGGTTGCGTGCAAGCACACTCATCAGGTAGTTATAATACCATTTATCAAAATTGCAGAGAGCTTTCAAAGTACCAGAGGCGGTTTACGTAGTAAACCGTGTGTGTATGCGTGGGGGGATTTGGAATTAAAAAATATTGGATTGGGCCTATGGTGTCGGCGGAACTTAGGCTACTGATGCTACTGTGCAGTGGTAATGGAGTGACGCCGGTTTTCATAACAGAGCGGCTACTAATAAGTTACTCAATACCTATAGTAGACCTGTGTTAGGTGTGCATGCAACAAGGAAGACTTAGGGGACAATATGATAACTCTCTCGCAGTGACCAACGCCCATAGACATATAGACAAACAACTAAACAGAGCTCATAAAACATGACTGTCGGTACAGAGATGGAGTTCCGGAAGAAGCTACTAACGGTGGGAATGGCCCTGAGCAAAGATGAGACAGAAGCTTTAGCCTTTCTCTGCACGGATATCCTGAATCGGACGGTCGATCCAAGCTCAGTGGGGTCCGCCGTGGAATTCTTCGATCGTCTGGAGGCCCACGGCGTCCTCTCCGAGGACCATCCCTTCCTACTCGCCGATCTACTCTACGTCATCGGACGATATCGTTTACTGCGTGAGTTTGATCTCAATAGTAAGAGGTCTACAACACGAAGCCTCATCCCCTCTTACAGGTAAAGAATTCCTCCCAAAATGCATTTACATTATTAATCTATAGAAGCTGTTGTTTCCCCCATCTTTAATGTCAGCTTTTGTAATATAGGAAGCTGCTTTATCAACTTTCGGAGAACATCACCGAAAATGATTTGAAATCCATCAAATTTATTTTGACCAAAGATCTCCAACGTGCACGACTGGAGCCGAATGTTGTAAGTGCTTTCTCAATGCTCTGTTAACCTAGGGCTGCTGTTTTGTGAATGTATCTGATTACGAATATAGTTAGAATTTTTACGAGATCATGCTTTCAAATTCATCATCTCAAATTCTACAAACATTTTGAAGACCTAAGGGAAGTTAATTTAGATAGCAAACCTCTAACAGGCCATTCGGATTGCTTTACAGAGGAATAGTCCGTTATAATGTTATACTAATCAATGCTCTTATCCCTTAGTCTACACTTGAGGTCTTCTTAGCCTTGGAGCGTAAGGACCTCCTGAGCAGCTCTGACCTCCGTCTGCTGGAGCAGATCCTGGGACAAGTCTGTCCAGTGTTGCTGAAAGACATCCAGCAATTTAAAGCCACACATGGGGAACAAACTCCCCATTTGAAAGGTAACAATAAAAGTCAGAATCATCTCATCGAAAATGAGGGAATTAACTTTGTAATCTATAAAATCAAAAGTCTAATCGAAACCTATTTTTAGGAAGAATAGCCCAAGAGACGGGACTCGACGACCTCCCACCGCGGTCTTCATCCGGTATCTCTGGCCATGGAACGGTACAACAGCAGTAGCAGTATATAAATAAACCATGTTGTTATTCTGTCCTTCTTCTATGCATCATTTGATCTCTGAGCAGAGTTTTCAGAGATCTTTCTCTTGCTTTTTGATTCAGACTACAACATCGCTGCTGGAGGGACCCCCCTCAGAAGAGATACCAGGTAATTAGAACCCTGGTTTACTACTAAAAACATATCGACTATGTATACGGGAATGTTGAATTAATGTCATTTTTTAATCAAGGATGGATAAGATGGATTACATGTAACATGGATAAAATGGATTAAGAATACGTAACAATTTAAAATTGTTATGTGCTTTCAACCCCTTGCGTCTTGCAACTCACTCTTGTTATCAGTTGAAACCCAATTTGATTCAGGACAAAGCCTTGATTAATCATGGCCTTTCAATTTGGTGGCTGAAACTGTAAACTATCCTTATTTATAATTATCATATTTCACTCTGTACACTTCTCAAGCTACTCTACTCAAATATTTTTTTCCAGCGTCTGGCCACGTTGAAGACCCATATCTTCGTCAGGTAAGAAGGTCCAGATGACATCACTTGCAGAGGGTTTCATAGGAACCATGTCCGACACAAACCATTAACGTTGTCCATGAACTTCTCTTAGAACTTGCGTCTGGACTTGGAGCAGTTGTCCTCCCTCCAGCTCTCCGACACACAGACGGGTGAGTAGTACTCCACCAGGTCCGCCGTTTGACATCAAGTTTGGCCACTTTGGTTTTCTTTGCGTGCATCACATGCGACTGGCAGCGTTCTGAAACCTCCATTATGATTTTGTGTTTGCCTAAACTATTGTGGATATTCATAGTTATGTATCAGAAGTAAGTTAATGATATATAATGACTAGTTTCGTATTGGTATCTTTTTGTATATACAAACGTATACACTCCATACATGTTAGGTTCATACTGCGGCCTGTGCTCATGAGCAAAGCTCCAGCAATAGATCTGGAGTTGGTCCCCCTGAATGGCCTGCTGTTCCTAGTGCAGCTAGGGATGGTCACATGGTCCCAGTGATGATCACATGGTCCCAGTGACGGTTACATGGTCCCAGTGACGGTCACATGGTCCCAGTGACGGTCACATGGTCCTTGTGAAGGTCAAATACTCCTAGTGCTGCAGCAATGCATAGATCTAATTTCATTGTGGAGTACTTATACTACACAATGTACATGTATGTGTGCAATGACAAATAAATATTTTTCTTCTATTCTGTGTGTATCCATGTTCATTCCAGAGAATGAGAGCCATATGCATGCAGCGTCCTCCACTGAAACCCTGTCCTCCAGTGAAACCAACAGTGGAGAGTGTCATCCCCAACTCCCCCAAGCAGCAGAGGAAGACGAAGAGGTTCAGTACTTCTAGTGGTTACACAACGTAACAGTCTGACTCTGACCTCTGGTGTTATATGGAGGCTCATCTCGTGTAGCTTTGTGTTTCCAGGATCAGACGGTTCTCCCGGCATATCCCATGTCGGGTCAAAAGAGAGGCATCTGCTGGATCGTCAACAACTTTGACTTCAGCCGTTCCCCTGGAACCCAAAGTAAGCGGATGGGGACACAGATTGATGAAGGTACGCCCATGCTATACTTATACCCTCCCTGTATAGTCTCAGTCTTAGTCCAGTTTCTGCTTAGTAATAGACCATCAGTGTTATACAGTACATACATTCACATATTATTCATACACTATAACATTTGTTCTACCAGTGTTTCCCCTTGTAGCCTTGGTGCTGTGAGTTGGTAACCTAGCGACGCTAGGGGGTTCCGGGGGCATGCCCCCCCGGAATAACATTGTGTAAACTTGACCTTTAAATGGTTACTTCCTGTGAGATTTTTGGGGGAAAAATGTACAAAGTGAGCTTCCAAATATGCCATAACAACCAACAGTCAAGGTATCTGCTGAGACCAGATTGTTGTGAAAATGGGCCTTGAACTTTGTGTGTGTGTGTGTGTGTGTGTGTGTGTGTGTGTGTGTGTGTGTGTGTGTGTGTGTGTGTGTGTGTGTGTGTGTGTGTGTGTGTGTGTGTGTGTGTGTGTGTGTGTGTGTGTCCGCCCGGTCCTGCAGAGAGCCTGAGGCATGTGTTCACCTGGCTGGGCTTCCAGGTGGAGGTGGTGCAGGACGCCACCAGAGACCAGATGCTCTCCTCCATGCGGGAGCTGGCCAGCAGGGACCACAGTGGGATGGACTGCGTGGCTTGCGTGGTCCTGAGCCACGGCCTGGAGGGTGGCGTGTACGGGGTGGACGGGGGGGTGGTCCGGCTGGAGGAGCTCCAGGAGCCTCTGAATGGGCGGCGGTGCGCCTACCTGAGAGGGAAGCCCAAGCTGTTCTTCATCCAGGCCTGCCAGGGCACCCAGGAGCAGCAGGCGGTCTCCGTCCAGGCCGATGGACCCGGCGGCCATGTGGACATCTTCCGCGACGCCGCGGTCCCAGCGAGTGAGTTGTTAACCTGCAGAGAAGATTTCCTGACCGGCATGGCAACCGTTCCCTCCTACGTCTCTCTGAGACACCAGAAGCAAGGCTCCTGGTTCATCCAGTCCTTGTGCCACAACCTTGTGCAGATGGTTCCCCGGTAAGTGAAACACAACGCCTGTAGGACAGGAAAAATAAATCCTTGAATGTGCAAACTTACATTACGGTAAGGCTCTTCTGACTGTGATGGAACGACTTCATGTTGATTAACTGTTGACTTATAACTGACTGGGACTTTTGGGTTCTTTGGATTCCCAGTGGCCAAGACTTAGTCAGTATTCTGACGAAGGTAAACGACGACGTGAGCCAGATGTTCGACCCCACCAGCAGGCGGAGACAGATGCCCCAACCTGCTATCTTTCTGCGGAAGCGCGTGGTCTTCCCCGTTCCTGAAGGCCCTCTTCCCAGTCTGCCCACCAGCCTGTAGCTTCCTGGGCTTGGTTCCAATTGGTCCAGTTGGGCCCTATATAGTTCAATACTTATGATGTCCCCATATTGTAAAGTGGTCCAAAATGTGAGTGTACAAATCTGGTTCCCCATAGTGCATAACTCAATACTCATAATGCACTGTAAAAGAAGTGTACAACTGATGCACCCTAATTTCCATACTATATCCTATGATGAAAGGCGGTTTTCATTGTCATCTGGATCATCCAATAGAGATTGTCCGGCGCCTACGGCTTCTCCCTACCGGGCCGAGCCGCGGTGCTGGGACTCGCCCTCCGCCCGCCTGCTGAAGGTGCACTTTGCGCGGGTCGCGGACCCCGTGCCTGCCTTCTGGGACCTGATGGTGTTCCTCAAGGCGTCGGACAACCGGAAATGCACTACCCTCTTCTGGGACCTGGCACAAGTCTTCTGGGACATTTACGAGGACTGCGTCCTGGCCAGGAAACACTGATTGCGGTAGCAGAAATTGCCATATGGCCGCATCACCTCTATGCCGTCCATTTGCGAGCGGTCCATATAAGCTGTGAACGCGGCTCATGCCAGGGGCACTAGACCCCTTTACTGGGGCACGTGCCCCAGTGTGGATCTGCTGTTCCCCAGTCAAATCTCTCCTTCAAGTTTGAACAAGCTCCTTTGTTTGGCAGGGGATTAATTAAGGTTGATAATGCAGGGAATGGAGAATGTTTTCCTAATCGACGATGTCAAAGCAGTGCTGTTAAATGCTTAATACAAGCTGAGAGAACGACGGGACCAAAGTAATCACTCATTTGTGTGCCGGGCCGGCTCCCCACTTGGCTGAGGGGCAGGATGGGACAGGACAGGTTTCATCGCTTGAGAGGGAAGCACTTTGCCCCTTGAGTCCCAGTCAAGTGATTGACCACTTTGCCAAAAAAATAGACGTACTGCTTAATGCCCAAAGAATTAAACCGACCTTGGACCTGTGGACATGAGCGGCACTATCCAACTGTTGGGGAAGACTTTGTTTACTTTTAATTAGGAAATAATTGTTTATTTGAATGATTTGTTGTTCTGAAATTATTTTTATTAATTATTATTGCGCAATGGAGAAGAATACAAATCTGCAATAGTTCAATAACTTAATTCGGGTTTTGCTATTGTTTTAATATCACTTATGGGTTATGGCTATAAGCATGTCCATAAAGTATGATGAAATAAATATATTCACACAAAAATTAACATCTAATTTTTTCTTCAGTGTAATAAAATATCTTTATCAATAAAAAATATGACGAGCAGATGGCTGTTAGGTAAGTTACTATTTTCAATATGCCTCTTGCATGTACAGGTTCAACTGATATCCTCTTGAACTACTGCCTAGATGGGTTGTCAAACTTAAGACCAATAGCGCCATCTATTGCTAGATGATAAGTAAAGCCGAGTAATGATATACCTGTAGACAAGACATATCATTACATCTTCCATTACCCTTCATGCCGTGTTGGGGGTTTGGGTGTGGTTTTGAACTTGTTCTCTTGAGTTGAGTTCCGCACTCTCGAGTTAGATTCGGTTTCCCGGGAACATGGCAGCTGCACAGACGGAACATGAGGTCCCAAAGAGTATGGTAAGGTTAACATATAATCATTATCGATTGGTAGAATTATGCCAATACTAATCTTAACAAAATCACAGGTGCGAAATCTATCGATCACCGCAGAAATTAATAGAAAGCGGGACGTTACGGACGCAGCCGTGTTCTGTTATTAGAAATGAGTGCCGCTGAATGAATTATTTTTACGTTTTGGATTTTATTAACACAATCCAAATATAATACATAGCCTACACGTACAGTAGGCCTACATGCATACAACAACAAAAAGAATAATCATTTTTTTTAATTTTGATCATTTCACAGCTCTACCACATCATATTTTTTCAGTACTCTGAACTCATTGATGCAAATGTAGCTGCATCTTCTCCAGCTCCGACGTTTTTAATATAGAGAGGCTTCTCCCAGCAAGGCTCTCTTCAATACGACCTGTTTTGGCGGATTAAATCCTGAAGCTCTGTTGATGACTCCGACACTCTCATGGTCCTTTACAGCCTCGACTCTTAAATGATTTGCTGCCACCACGATTTTTTTTTTAGCTTTTGCGTACATGCGGCAGACCTTACAAAACTTGACATTTTCGTGATCAAACACAAGCCATTCACGCCCCGTCAGCCATTGGACTTCCTTTTTCGTTTCTCATCACGTAGCATCACGACAGTGTTCATGGGATCGGTTAAAGACAAGTGATCGTGTGCTTCTATTGGTTGCTGACATTTACCCATCATACTTTTAAAAGACTACAAAAACATTGCAACTGCGGTCTAGCCTCTCTCCCACTTACTGTGGTTGCCAGCAGTCACTCACTGCTGCCAACAGCCACCACCCAAAGCCCATGCTTTTGGTGGGGGACCGAAACTTCGGACCCCCACCCAAATGAGGACCGAAACTTCAATTTGAATCGTGTTTAAACATACTACAGTGGACATTTGTTTAGCCAATTCATGTTAAAGAATGAGGGTTTTGATTGACCCTTTGATCGAGCGTTTGTGTTTTTTTTTGTTTTGGTTAAGGTTGGCCTAATTGGCCTAATCTGAGGAGAAATATATGCCATAAACAGAAATATGATAGGCCTTTATTACACGGGTCTTCTCAATGCCTTGGAACGCTCCGTTCACTTGCATGGGTAGTAGTCCGGTAACTTGTCAACTCCAGCGTCTTCGGTTGCTAAGCGACGTCAACGTCTTTGGCGGACTATTTCACTGCTGATCAACACTACGAATGCTGGTAACGAATAAATTGTAAAAAGACACACCATGTGAAGTTATTTTCCAAATAAGATTTGAAAAGCTTTGGAAGTTTATTTACAACACTATTTACATGGTTTCGGAGTAGTACACTTTGACATTTTAATACAGTTCAGCGAGAAAGGCGACGAAGAATTAGAAGGGGGCGTTCCAGTCTGCGTAAACGGGAACCCCCACCACACGAGAACGCCCATTTGCGTCTGCAGTGGGATGATATTGTTCAGAGGGGACTTCAATTAGTGTATTTCTATTGTGGCCAGTCTACATGCTGTTCATTCCAAACCTTTACTGGAACTAGTTTACTAGAGCTGGCATATCCCCTGAAAATGATGACGATTGCATGCTTACAGATCCCTGCCTCCAGGGATTGGTTGAAACAACTGAAGTGAAACAACCGTTCACCCAGACTTGAGTTTGTCTGCTATCAGATTTTAGATTTTAAATGAATAATCTAAAGTCTGATTTGTGAGATCTGTGAGAAGTAACTGACTCCCAAAGAAGGGTGTGGTGCTGATTTTTGAAGTTTCAGATTTCACATTAGCTCATTCCAGAGATAAGTTGCATAATACCTACCTCCAGTCATACTATTTCTTTCTTTGTATGAGGAGCGTTTAGAACCATCCAATCGCCTATACTGTGTGTATTAGGATTAGGATCCAATGGAAGTCAGGGGGTATTTTGAAGCTTCTTTTTTGAGGCATCTGCATAAAACCAGTTGGGGCAGGATTGCTTTGTAAAAAATGGTATGATGTGTCACTGTGGTGAGGGTAGAGCTTCACTACAGCAGCGCTAGGCTACCTTGATATTTGAATCTGTCAAAAACCAAAGCTAGCTGTCAATCACGTGCTATGAGTTACTATTAGTTACAGAATTAACTATATAGCTAACCCAATTTCTATAAGAGCTGCTGATGGAACAATATCGATTAAATCACAATGAAGAGTACACAAGGGTAGATGAATGGCGTGAAATCTAAAGAGAAATGCATACGTTTAATCATTTAATTTAAAGCAATCGATCTTATGTTTTAACAGATTTTTGGAGGTCATTAAAGGTATGATATCTAATGTTTCGCGCTAGGGGTTTCATTTGAAGGAGTGGGGATCATGGGAGTTGTCTTCCCCACCGTTCTATTTGAAAATCTACTTGACCCAAGCAGAAATCATGTTCACGCCTTAGTGAATCCATTAAAGTTGTATTCACGTTTATTGATGTTATGTAATTTCCTTCTAAGGAAATAGCCCCGAAGTAACATGTTAACTTGCTAACTATGTTAACTTGCTAACATGTTAACTATAAGATGAGTTTACTACGCAAAACAATTACAAAAATCACCAGAACATTTACAAAAATGTATAGTTTGTAATCCTGATGGGTGTTCCTATTTCAGCTTTGTCCAAAGTTTCTCCACTCCAACTCTACCAGCCACACCGGGCCCTTCAGTGCTATTGCTGAACTCTTAGGTGAGTCTTCCTTTAACTTTGTTTATGTGGCAGCATAATTCAATTTGAGTTTCTGGAATGTAGAAGTAGGGCTGCACAATATATATTATTTTGGTATCGAAATACCGATACACTAATTTGCGATATTCGTATCGCTGGAGGTGCAATATTAAATAATAATGAAATAAAACCTTGTACGGTTCTCTTTCGCTTCAAACGTTTAATCAGCTTGGGCTTCCCTCTCAGGTAGGCGCACCGCACCCCGTTCAGAGGCTCCTGGAGCTCCTCCAGCCTGACCACCTCGTACACGCCGCCGATTTAATGTTACAAAATCAAAAAAATCATAGGGTTGGAATCGGATACACCGGGCCACGTGGGGTTCACGTTTACGCGACAAACCTGACAAGTGGGAATACAATCCGGCAGGGATCACTGAATGAAATGTTCGAGAGTATATCAACCCGATTCAAAACGGCACCGCAAAATTACTAAGGAGAGCGCAGAGTTCATAGGGAAAGATATGACGCCCCTCAACACGTGGACCCAGGCTGTGTTTACGGCTTTGGGAAAGACACTGGATAACCGGTACAGCACGCCATCCTTCGGCCAGGCTCCCAAGCTAAAGCAGGCTGGAGCTAGAGTTTTCCGTTACTAACACTGACATTTGGTCAGGTTGCACTTATTTGTTCTTTTTTATATTTCTGCACTTTAGTTTGTGTGATTTGTTACTGTTACTGTAACGAGTGCAAAGCCAACTCTAAATGCCATGGAAATCCAAAGCAAAAAACGCCTCTGCCAGTGTTACATCATAGGGATCTATGCAGATGCACTCTGCTACAAAATCAGAATTATTAATTATTTTGGAATACGATATCGCCGAAAGACATAATATCGCAATATGATTTTTTTCAAATAACATGCAGCCCTATGTAGAAGTGTGCTTTAAGTCACCTAGGACCGGATATTCACTTGACATCTGACAGAAGATCAATGGTTTTACCAGAAAGCTTCACAATGCAGAGAATTTCTTTCAAAATATCTATCCAGCACAGATCTAGGTGGACACGCCCACTAGTGATGTCATATGGGGCAGATTTTTTCGAAACCGTTAGAACGGCTAATCACACTCACACCTGGTGGTATAATATATTCACCTAATTACAATATAGCAGCTGTTTTATGTTTGTACAGAGATTGATTTGAAGCGTTTTTTTATATTGTCCCTAATCCTTCTCGTAGACAACGCATACGACACTGATGTCAATGCCAAACAGATATGGATCGATAAGACCCAGATCAAAGACATAGAATGTCTAACATTCATGGACAACGGAAACGGACTCAACTATAAGTCGATGCATCGGATGCTCAGGTGATTATTTACAATATTGATGATTATTTATAATATCACATAATCAGGGAATTGAGTTATTCATGACCCTGTCATGAGTTTAGTGGTAAATGCATGAATATATTTTCACTTTTCCCTTACAGTTTTGGATACAGCAACAAAAAAGTTGTGAACGGCAAACATCCCATTGGAATTTATGGCAACGGTTTCAAGTCTGGCTCAATGCATCTGGGCCAGGATGTCATCGTTTTATCCAAATCAAAGAATGACCTGTGCGTTGGCATGCTGTCACAGACTTACCTGGAGAGGACTGGAGCCGAGGAGATCAATGTTCCCATCATAAGCATTAAGAAACCGGAAGAAAAACAGTATATCCTTTTAAGCATGTCAAATGGGTCTACACTGTGTTCCTGGTCATTGCTCTCATGTGTTTGGATCACTGTTGCATGAAGTAAATTACAGTGGAAATGTTAATTAAGCCATATTTAGTTCCTTGGCTAGGGCTGGGATTTTAGTTTGTTTTAGTTTAGATAAAATTGTGGGAGGGGTGGGTTTAAGCTAGACAAAGCTAAAGAAGTAGCTGAACCTTACCTTGCAGTGGCTCTCCAACATGATATTGTTAAAGTTGGATCTGGTTTTCCTGCTATGACACAGATGTTAAGGGGGTATTCTCAGTCCAAGGATAGGAGAATATCGGTTACATCTGTCAAGCCTAATAAGAACTTCCTTGACCCGAGTGACTACTCAGTGTGATGGAGGAGCACCAGGCCAGTCTGAGTGACATACTGGACCACTCACCCTTCAACACTGAGGAAGAGCTGCTCACTGAGCTCCGAGCTATCGAGTCATCCTGCTCCAGCACCGGGACCCGGATCATCATCTGGAACCTCCGCAGGTCTGGGTTCATCCCCATGGTTACCAGGCTTCTCTGAAGGACCAATTTGTATTAATGCTTGAAGCCAACAGAACACTGCCGTGTCAGGACATTAAACAGTCTATGGTCGGGACGGCCACAAAATAATGTTTTAGAATGTTTGAGGCTAAAATAGACCTATTGAGTCCTGTATTTCAAAGAGAGGCAAATACACAAATTGATGAATGGTGCAGCGCAAACGACTTAGTTGATGCCGATTCTGTGTGATTTTACTCACGCAAACACTTCGCTTGTCGTGACAGCCTATCACAGCAACACTAAGGCGAAAGTGTTGCAGATTCCCGGAGCTCTATAAATTATAAAATCTAATATAATTTATAATGCCATGGCTAAAGCTGTGTGCGCCTCAGATGATATTTTGAACACATAGACGACGGTGTTGGGTTCTCCGACGTCTCTGATACTTCCGACAGATTTTTAATACAAACATTAATATTTTTAATAATGCACCAGGTTAGAGGGTTCATTGTACAATATACAGCATTAGTTATATGATAATCTATTTCATATCCAAGAAAAATTGGTATTGCAACTGAAATATCCCTAACCGAATTGATATTGAATAAATTCGAAATAAAATCTAATCTTGACCTTGTGAATCGGAATCAAATCTTTTCAGGAAATCAGTTAACTATACCTAGCCCTACTCAGTAAGATAGGCTGAATTAATAATTGTTAGTATGAGTCTTTTAACTATTCAAGGGTCCCTTGATATCGGTTGGAACCCTGAAGGTTTTGGTTTTTCAAATTCGGCCACATCTCAAAACTAGACGAGCAAAAGTTGATTAAATTTGCAGCCTTGAAAAACATGTAAAATTAGTAAGGGTGCAAAGAATAGAAAGTCCAACATAGGGCTGCAACAACGAATCGATAATATCGATAAAAATCGATTACTAAATGCGTTGGCAACGAATTTGGTCGTCGATTCGTTGCGTCGCGCGATTAATAAATTACTCATAGGCGCAGCACTGTTTACAGCCAGCCGCCGACAGGTTGGTTCACGGTTCATGCACGCCCACAGCGAGCTTCAGTGTGAGCGACCACAGCTTGTATTTGTCATATCTTAAAACTGGACTGTAGGCCTACATAAAAGTGTTGTACCTTCACTGTCTTTGGGTTAAAAAAAACTCCTTCAATACAGTATCCGTCTAGTAGTCCAACCGAAAATTCTGTCAGCTGCTGCTGCTGCAGACGTTGTGCAGACGGGCTCGGAGTCGGCACCGCGTGCATCAACAGTCATTCAAACCAGCGGTAGTAATCACACAACCGGACGGTGTAGAAAGTCCCGTCAGTTAAAAATAGTAATGCCGTTTTTAAATCCATGTTAAAATCGGCAGGATATATAGATAGTTAGCTTAAAAAAAACAACTAACCAATGGTCACAAACAGTGTCAAATGTGATGTGTTCAGGTCGGCTCAGAAATACGATTGATGCGTTCAAATGCAGCAGTAAAAAATAAAAAAAATTGAGGTTTTGGTGAAGACTTGTTTTCCCAGTAATATAAAATAGATAGTAAAGATAGAATTAATTATGACCTGTTTAATGTCCTATCTTGAACTATCATCATCTTATCAGCAATTAAAGCAATATTACAAGTTCTATTTCAAGGAGTCTCGAAAATGGTATCAATAGGTTTGACCGGTTAACCATGGACATCCCTTATATACATATAAAAGTATATCATACATTGTATGTTTCTTTTTTGTGTTATCCCAGTTATGTTTTTTTAATCTTTTTATTATTTAATATTACTTTTAATAGTTCCGGGACGTTGGAGCAATAACCTGGTGTTTTTACATTTCAGTCTGCACTGTGAATTTGAAGTAATGTTCAGTTTTTGAATAAAGATGCGGCAATTCCAATTATTATTATTTTTTTTTATCCGATTCATCGATTAATCGAAAAAATAATCGACAGATTAATCGATTATTAAAATAATCGTTAGTTGCAGCCCCAACAGGCTGGCATTTCTCGCTAGGAAAGTGCAAAGTGAATGAAACTTTGTAACCATGCAGCATTCTTCATGATTGTAGAGTACAGTGTCAGCCGATATAGATGTGGAGTGTACACAAAACCAGTAGCCTGGCTATTGCCAGACCAAGCTCAATCGTAGATTGCACATTGGTCTGGGGAAGCTGCTGTCATTTTCTTCAGCACAAGAGGCGTGATAAATGGGCCTAGTTCAAATGACTCAGTACGCAATTGGCTACTTGCCATTGCTTCCCTGTCGTCATTGTGTTAAACCAGCCAATAGCCCCCCAGGGGGAAAAGCTAGCTCGGTGATTGGCTCCCGCAAAAGCGAATCGGAAGCAGAATTGTATGGCTCTTCTGATAATGATAATTCTCAAAACAAAAGTATTTTCTTCAAGTATAATTATTTACAATTTCAAACACAAATTATATTAACTAAAAAAATCATGGGGGCATCAGGGGTCTTACTTTATTGCACTGCTTGTCGGGGCAGTGTCAAAAGAGGTTCTTGTCCAAGTCAAGACCGAGTCCAAATGAATGAGAAAAAAATCCTCTCCGAGACCACTTAGTTACCCGTTTATGCATTTTGTTTGATGCTAGAGACACAGTATATCTTCTATTTTAAGATTATCATTTTGCAGTATCAATTTTAATGTGCAGTGTAACCACACTGTAGGATCAAATTAGGTCATATTGTTTACTTTAAGAATAGCCTTTTCACTTAAAAGTCACATAAAGCTGAAGCAAATGAGAACAAAGGGCAGCATGGATCATGCACTGCGCACAGAGCGTGCGGACGCGGAGGTGTGTCGTGGCAGGCATACGATTGGTTACCAGGCGCCAATGTCAATACCCGTTCTATTTCAAATTAATTAAACCAATGCCCTTTTTCTGAACAAGCTCGCTTAATCAAGCTCACTGAACTACCATTTGTCTTGCGGTGTCCTGAAGGCTGTTAAAGGCTTTGCTTCTTCTGCCAAGGGGACCTGCCAATACCCTTTGCATAAATCAAGTGTGGCGATGAACTTGGCCGGGCCTACCGTTTAGATGAGGTCAACTAGCCTGGGCATTGGATAATGAACCAACTCTGTGTGAGCATTTATCCTCTGAAAAACAATGCAGAATCGGATGCTGCCATCTTTCCTCATAACCAAGACAATTGGGTTGCTCTACTCACTCGTAGATGGATTGATGACTTGGTACATCCCAATTAGGGTTAACCAGGCAAACCTTTGCATGTTCAACCAGTGAGGTGGATTATGTAGCCTCCTCACAACTTTCTCGCGGCAACCCATGTGGTCAGATTGTGGTTGTGGTTTTGAATTAATGCAGTGACCACAACTCTGCCAAATTTCCACAAACAAACAGTTTGAGCACTGGTGCTCTACAGTGGTAGAGCACTCGGTAGCACAGAGAGCTACCGACTGATTTAAACCACATCCCTGGTTTAAATCCAGTTTGTTTTGTTAATGTCTAATATTGATGCATATTTTTACGAGACTATATATGAACACTATTGCAAAGACATTTAACCTTGGTTCATGTATTTGTATCTGCAATCTTTATTTATTTATTAATATTTTCATTATAGGACATCTTCAGGGAAGCCAGCGATTGATTTCATCACGGACCGCTACGATATCCGTATTCCCTGTGATGACTTGGACTCTTCAGACCCTGATAGTAAATACTCGCTGCGTGTAAGTAGTAGCGACCTAAGCTGACTACATGGCACACATAAACACCCTGTAGCTTTGGGGGAAGACCCACATACCGAATACAGAGCAGACGGTCATGATGCAACATTAATTAATGAAGATATTAAGATGACCGTATTTGTGAGACCACAGTTAAACCCTTTGGTTTAATTTTGTTAATGTAAATGATAACATTTGTGTGTGCATTGTAAAATGCTATGCACTAAAGCACTTTGTAAATACTGAATGAATAAAACGTATTTACTGATAAAGACAATTATTATATTTATGATGCCTAACAAGCGACTAGATCAAACTTAATTGTTTATTTGCTGTTGTATAAGTGATATGCATATTGTATCTATGAAAGGTTGTATTGAGTTTTTGTATCTATTCTAAATGTAGGCATACTGCAGCGTCCTCTACATGAAGCCTCGTATGCAGATCAACATTCGAGGACAGAAGGTGAAGACTCAGCTCATCTCTAAGAGCCTGGCCCACATCGCAAAAGATTTCTACAAGCCTTCTTATGTCGTATCCTTTATGTCCATAAACGTTCAAGGTTCTTCTTGCAGAAGAAGAAATCTTTAAAAGTGGTCTTACTTGATTCATTCTTCGCATTTAACCCAGGAGCAGTGGGCTGCCAGACAGTGTAGCATCTGGGAACCAACTCCAGTTTTAAGCACACTTGCCTCGGTTATAGGAAGGCTAGGAGCTAGTGTTGTGAGGTTATGTGTTACGGAGTGGGGGAAACCAGAGCAGCCCGGTTAAACAGTGGAAACCCTCCTGATGGAACCCAGGACCGTCTGGCTGTGAGGTTCCAGTGCTAACCACTGAGCCACCGTATCACCCAACATTACAACATGCATCAGAGAATCAGACTCCTCACACCAGTCTTCTTCTGTGTGTGTGGGCGTGGTTTGTTTATGCATGAAATGCATCAGACTTCCTGGTCCAAATTGTTCCTTAGGTCCTGTTCTAGAAAAAAAGAATCCCCATCACCTTTGGGTACAACACGAAGAGCAAGGAGCATTATGGCCTCATGATGTACCACAAGAACCGACTCATCAAGGCCTATTATCGTGTTGGCTGTCAAAAAGACGTGAGTGTGTGCTACTGTGCAATATTTTAAAATGTGCCTCTTTATTAGTTCTTATTATTCATACTTTGGTGCACGATATTGGAAAATAAATCTTATTCAGATTATAGATATTCTGCGATACGAATTGCAATATTTAGCTTTATACACTTGTTATACAGAGCATTATGGCGGCGAATTAAATGGGAAAATAAATTAGTCGTGCTGCCTTTTTGTTGAACAATTGCAAGTCATTCTCGACAAAGAACCTGCTTTTGGTCAATGTCGTCTTTTCTGTTACCAAAATAATTCCATACAACTGAGTTTTGTTCTATAATTGCTTTGGTTGTCTGATCATAAACTGGTAAACATGATCAGTGATTGGGGGTTCGCTGTGCATGCAGAACCCTTAAATTATGTTGTATCAGACAGATTTCTCTTGTAGATAAGTCATTGTTATTAAAAAATATATATATATAGTTTTTTGCTGTTTTTAGCGATACGAATATCGCACATCTCGATTTCGATATGAAAACTATATATCATACAGCCCTACTGTTGTGTTAAACATTTGTGCATGTGCTCCTAACAGGCTAATAACAATCGAGGCATCGGAGTCATTGGTGTGATTGAATGTGATTTTCTTGACCCAACTCACAACAAACAGGACTTTGTGTACACCGAAAACTTCAGGTACGGCCTGTAGAGGTAATCGGTCATTCATTCGTATTCGACATTTATCATACTGTATTTAGGTTGTGCCTAGTTTTAAACCATCAGCCTGGCCTTATTTTGCCCTGCCTGCTTAATTTTTACTTTTAAATCAGAATTTAGTTGTACGCACACAAACATTAATGCACATTTGCAAGTGAAACATTTCAGATTATTTCAATCAGTAGCTGGAAAAGGTTAGAATCTGGCTCAAGAGTGCCAACATGTAGACCAGGGCTCTTCAACCTGTTTCAGCCCAAGGACCCCTAGGCTGAGGGAGACCCTGGGCACGTACCCCCACGCCCCACCCCAAAGTTAGGCCTGATGTTAATCTTATTTTTAGGATGTGGCCTAATTGTCAGTAACGTGTGCACACGCATAGCACACACACTCCCATGAAGCAATATAATTATACATTATCTGTAATGGGGTTGCTTTAAACAACTCGTTCAATTGACGTTTTTTTATAGATTTATAGATTTTCTTTCTTTAAAAGTGACGGCTAAATTCATAACAAAAGGCCTCGGCTCAACTTAACTTAAAGGAGAATTTCACAGGTGGAAACATGAATCTGTATTGAAAGTGGGTCATATATGTAGTCGAATAGTAACATGAATTTCTAAATTTGTGCCTTCTTGACCGAGAAAAGGCAGACAGTGACTATTTGTAACTTGTGGACTGAAGAGGACAACTCCCACAATGCCAATAAGTGTTTACTCCCTAAGGGACGGAACATAACAGCCAATCAGCGTTCACTCCCTGCAGTCCAGCGTGAACAGCAGCATGGAGGAGAAGTGATTGTTGCCGCTTCCAGACTCCCGGAGCTCTATATCTAAATAATATTATATAATATATAGGTATCTATATAATATATAAGGGATAATGTATAGAACGCCGGTTATTATCGGGAAAATAAGCCCCTTCATGGCAAAGCAAGACACCTTCGCTTCGCATGCTTGTCCGGTTCGTCCTGTCAGGGCTTATTTTCAATAATGACTGCGACGTCCTATACATTATCCCGCTTATTACACGGCTACTTGCCAAAACTAAAAAATAACTTCGCACGGTGTGTCTTTTTAAAATTAATTTGTTACCGGCATTCGTAGTGTTGACCAGCAGAGAAATAGTCTACTTACTTAGAGTACTTGCGGAGTGATACGAAAGACTGCAAAAAATCCACTTTCCTTGACAGCGGTCATTATATGCTTAGCAACGGTGAATTATAAAAAAGAGAATCTCTGCCGGAAGTTATGAAGGCCCATGCAAGTGAACGGAGCGTTCCACAGCATTGAGAAGAGCCGTGTGATAAATATAATATATAATATCACGGCCAAAAGCTGTGTGTGCCTCCGGATGATATTATGAATTAAAGATTGCGTCAGGTTCTCGGACGTCTCAGGTACTTCCACAACACGTTAAGACTCGTAGTGGGGGTTATCTCGGCCAGAGTCCTAAAAGGGTTCGGGTAACCGACGGTTGACCGGAACAGTTTGGATGAAACAGGGGAAAAATAATGAGTGTCAGATACCGGTGCTGGTCGGGTCGGTCGCGGGTTTTGCGATTGCGAGCGAGACTTCTCCGGTGCTGGATAAGATATTCAGGAGCGAAGGAGTCAACTAAAACCGTCCACAGTGGATGATGTGCTTTTTTTTGCAAGCAATCTAAAGCACCACGCCAAACACTTGTGTAATTCTGCATTGTTCCATCTAATGTGTCTAATTTTCCTTCGGGTGCGGGTCGGGTGTTGGTATCTATTTGTAGCGGGACTGGTCGGGTGCGGAATATAATTTGCGGGTACTGGCTGGTGCGGGTTTGCATAATAAGACCCGTGTTGGCTTTGACTCTCTGAAGTCTAGATTGAACCACGACTTCAGATTGATGTGAAACGACCAGAGACGTTGGAGAACCCGACACAGTCGTTTATTCATTATATCATCCCGACGCTCACACAGCTTTGGGCCGTGATAATATATATAATGTTATTATAGATGTTCATATGCTATATTATATAGTTTAGACATAGAGCTCCACGTCTCCAGCCGGAGCTCCCGGAGTATTCTAGAATATCTTATAAAACACAATTACAATCAGGGCATTTAGCAGACCCTTTTATCCAAAGCGACTTACATCGGTTAATACAAACATAGACACACCGACGGCAGAGTCAACCATGCAAGGCGACAGCCAGCTCGTCAGCAGTTAGGGTTAAGTGTTTTGCTCAGGGACACATCGACACTCAGCTAGGAGGAGCTGGCTGGCATGCGCTCTGTTTACAGTGGCTGTATCGCAATGGCTAGGCGCACACAGCCATCGGCCGTGTTCTGTAAATATTCTAGAACACTCCGGGTGCTCGGGCGGGAGTCCTGGAGCTCTATATCTAAATATTATCATATTATACATAGATATCTTTACCATCTCATTTATATTATCACGGCCAAAAGCTGTGTGCGCCTCCAGACGATATGAATCTCAAACGACTGCGTTGTGTTCTCCGACGTCTCTGGTTCTTCCACTTCCATCAATCTGAAGTAGACTGAACCGCGACATGGAGGAGAAAGGGATTGTCGCCCGCGATTGTCTCCCACTGGAGCCCTGCTGCCGAGGCACCACCGTCTTGGAAGCGGGCAGCGGACAGTGCCAAGGTGGTGGTGCCTCGCGGCAGCGGGCAGCGGGGCTCCAGTGGGAGTAATCACGGGCGACAATCCCTTTCTCCTCCATGTCGTGGCTCATGTACTTCAGGGAGTCAAAGCCAAAGTTCCTTTCCCCCAATTCCTTCTCCACCATGGCTGAGATAACCCCCACTACGAGTCTCGTTGTGGAGTACCACAGACGTCAGAGAACCGTGTTATGCGCCATAACACCAACAGTAGAAAAGTTATCCAAGTAACAAAGAAGTGTACAACAGTCGTAGCTCACTGTCTCATTGGTGGGCCAAATTCTCTGGTCGGGCAAAGCAGAGAAGGGGAGGTAACATTTCCAAATCGGCACGTCTGAGCTTTGTTTTTTTCAAAGGCAGAGCAGGATACCTAGTGCTTGTTTTACGGGCACTATCTAGCTACCATTTCTAGCTACTGGGGGACCATAGTCAGGCTAGGGGAACTTATATTATTGGTAGAAAAACCTCATGAAGTGAAATTTTCATGCCATGGGATCTTTAAGGTTGGCAAGAGAGGAAAATCTGCTTTCACTTAAGTATATGGTGGCAAAAGGCTCCTCATCGCTTTGGATGTTAATTGAGGGTAGTCTTTCTCACAAGAGATCAAGACTTTGTATTTATATATGTTTCCGTAGGTACCGTCAGTGGATAGTTCAATCAGGGCATCTTCCTCTGACACTGTTAAATTGCATCCATCTGCTACATTATCTCTGAGTGGGAACTGTATCCAGGTCTTATCTTTGCACCCCAACTCGGCCTCAGAGAAGTGCTTCCCAAAACTCACCACCAAGTGCCTCTAAATGTGCCATAATTGTGTGTGTCAGATGTGGAGACAGGACCGCAGATTAATTTAATTCTTCCACAGATATAAACATGGAAGAAGCTTGCGTCCTTGCATAAAACTGTTCAGTCCGTTCAGTTCAGAGAAAAGGTCTGAAAGATATGCAAGTTTGGTAAGCCAGGTTTTGTTACTAAAATGTCCTGCCAGCTCTGCGGAATTGTGGGACACTATAAACTCTCGGAGAGGCGCAAGCAACTCAAACCAAAAAAAGCTTGATGCTTGAATGCTTGAAATGTGAAATCATTTCTGGGACCCACTGCAGTTCAGCCCCTGGTTGAAGATCAATGAAGTATGCTGTTGATATTGGGGTTTAAGCCCAGAACCTCTAATCAACCCTAACCACTACACTGTCCCTCTTACCAACAAGTCTTACATTTTCTTTGTTTGTTTTACAGGAACACCATCAGAAATGTTGCAACCAAGTTAGAAGATTACTGGAAAGAAATTTGGTTTAAGAGAAAGAACAGCAACCGCAGCAACAACGTACCCATTGAGGAGGAAGAGTAAGTCCCAATAAGATCGCTTATTGTCATCATACAGTCCAAGTTGCCTGTATGATCTTTAATGGCTATAGCTAGATGTATCTCATTTGACCTGTTTGAATTGTATTCATTCACTGCTGCCTCATACTGTGATACTTGTGGTTTTGTCAAGCTAAGCATCCTTATGCTGTCTACTGTCACTGGACGCTCTTATGAGGACGTTGTTGAGTGGTTCTGTGTACCAATGTTCTACAGAAAACGCCCGGATCAGAACTGGGCCCAGTGTGATAAGTGTCAGAAGTGGCGGAGGATGCCGGATGGAATTAACAACGATAAACTTCCTGAAGAGTGGTTCTGCTACATGAACCCCGACCCTCAGTTCAGGTCAGAGAGCTGTAAGGTTCTGGGTTTGATCCCCGATGTCGAAACACTGATGTAGGGTGATTTGACCAAGAGGTCTTTGTGCATCAAGATGCCTTAATGCCAATCTAAACTAATTAACTGTAAGTCACTCTGGATAAAAGCATCTACTGAAATACTAGATGAGCATAGATGGGACATCTACGTGGCTTTCTTGAAAAGAGTCCATATGCATCCACAACCACAATAAATGCAAGTCAACTGTTGCACTTTTCATTTAATTTGGGAATCAACAATTTGCTGGAGGGGACACAATCATCAGTATAAAATGTATATACGTAGTTGTACATTCATATCACCCGTCATTCAGGCGCTGTGAGACGATGGAAGAGCCAGAGGACTCTGATTCTGAGCAGCCCGCAAACCCGAAGACCTATAAGATACAGTAGGCTCAATTTTTTACATTACTTCTTCACTTAGCCTGGTAAACAATCTCAACATTTGTGTTTTTTGTCAGAAAAAAATCAAAGGTTATTGTTATGTCATCTGTATGTGGTATTTTAGTCACATACTGAAAACTGGACATTAACTGACCTTGCTGTTTCTGACAATTGAATTGTTTGTTTTACAGGGAGAAGGAGGACAAAAAGAAACAAGAAAAGACAAAAGAATTCAAAAAGGTTAATAAAACGTCTTCAGATATAAATCATATTATACTGTATGTACTATTGTTTTTACAATAACTGATAATTCAAATATTGATTATATTTGTACCATTATCATAATAGTGATGATGAGAGCGTTGAGACAAACAGTGCGTGGTGTGCATGGAGACGTTTCTAGTTCTGCCTGACTTCTACAGATATAAATTATAACTCATGTAGTTAATTACATATTGAATTAAATCAAGTGTAATTAGTCCTAATAATACTAATACAAACTTTTGATCATGACAACAAGACCTCCACCCCGAAAAAACCACGGACACCAAAAGAGGGCGCTTCTGGTAAAATGTGTTTTGGTATTATCTGGGTGTTGCATACTTTATTTTTTAACTGTTTTCTTCACCTTCTGTTCTTTGTTTTATTTGTGAGTTGGTTTAATATTTCATTTGTAATTTTTTCTCTAGCATCTGTTGTGTCCACTAGCAGCAGTCACCCAGTAATAACAGATGTATTCTCTCCCTCAAGGTATGATTGCCTTTAACCCCCACATGTTTTTCCCTTTATTGTCTTGGAAAATCTTAATTTTTGTTTGTTGAACTCCAGACTGAAGAGGCTGCAGCCTACGACTCCACAAAACAAATCCAAAAGACCGAAGCTGGATGGTCCCAAGAGAAAGTTAGACACAGATATGAGTCTGGGCAGCTCTATGACCCCACCAACCCCTGTCCCTTACAAGGACTTAAACATTGACGACAACCTATTGGAGGGCAGCAGTACTCCTGCAACGACGGAGCCCACCTTCCAACCGTTCAAAGTGAGGTTGGAGAGTGACCCGATGGATTCCGCTTACGTGGCCTTCACCAGCCCACGCAAATCATTCGTGGATGAACCTACAGTAACCTACACAAGCACCCAGATGAGGGATGAGGAGGAGATGAGGGACAAAATCATCCAGATATGGGATGAGGATGAGGAGGAGATGAGGGACAAAATCATCCAGATATGGGATGAGGATGAGGAGGAGATGAGGGACAAAAGCACCCAGATGCAAGCCCCGGGACTGAAAGATGAGGAGGAGGAGGAGGAGATGAGGGACAAAAGCACCAAGATGCAAGGACCAGGACTGAAGGATGAGGAGGAGGAGATTAGGGAAAAAAGCACCAAGATGCAAGGACCAGGACTGAAGGATGAGGAGGAGGAGGAGGAGATTAGGGAAAAAGGCACCCAGATGCAAGGACCACGAGTGAAGGATGAGGAGGAGATGAACAGCAGCACAGCGGCTAACGATGGAGCTCAAGGGATGGAGGAGGGAATGATTAGCATCATCCAGGCCCAGGAAGAGCAAGACCAGCTCATGGAGCTCCTGCAGTCTGTGTCCAACGAGAGGGACTCCTTCAAAGAGAGTGTCAAGGAGCTCCATGCACAACTAGAGTTGGAGAAGCAGTGTGCAGACTGTCAGACAGCCAGAGAGAAGGCAGAGAAGCTGAGCAGAGAAAAAGAGGCGTTACTGGAGACCCATTCCCGCCATAACCAGGAACATGCAAAGCATTTTGAAGACTTGACGTGTAGATTGGAGAAAAGCAGCAACGAGATTGAGAAACTGCTCTTAAAGGTATGCTAATTTGATTTAGTAGGCTGGTGTTTCACCTTTCCTTAACTTTTTTGTGCCCAGCTTAGTCCTCAGTTTCTCTGTGTACCTCTTGGTAAAATATTTGAATGTGAGTTTAGGGAATAATTTGGTTGCAATGAAATGTGTCTTGTGTATACATGTTTGGTGAAGAATGATTGCAGGAAGGTCTTTGAAGCCCTTCGAGAGTTTTACACAAATAACCTCAACACATTGTTAGTTGTCAGAACATAAAACACCTTCACATTCCTCATTAGGTGAAGCAGTTGGAGGAGGAGAAAGCCACCACCACCGTGGAGCCACAAGATCATTGAAGAGTCGGAAGAAGGAGGAGTCGAAGTTTGGATATTCCCCCAAGCTTAAGCAGAAGCAAATAGACATGAAAAAAATTCAACAATCATTTGTTTTATTACACTTTCCGGTTATATTTATGTAAATGGTGATGTTACTTTTGGTTTGTTCTAGATATAACACATTATTTTAGATTCAATGTATAACATTTCAATAGCAGTTATGAATGATTCAACCAACTCCTTCAAAAAGACCACAGAATGTACACGTTTTATTGGACATTCGTTGTGTAAATATTGTTAGTTACAGAGTGGGAACTTTAGTTTGCAATGATGAAGCCTATAAATTATTGTTGATTATTACACAAGTCTTTTCAACGTTCCGTTCACTTGCATGGGCACTTCACAACTTCCGGCGGTCAATTATTTTTCGATAATTCATTGGCAACGGATGAATAATGACCGCTGTCAAGGTAAACAAAATGACTTTTTTGCCTTTGGTAACACTCTGCACGTAGTCCGGTAACTTGTCAATGTAATAAGCGGGATATGTATCAACCCAAGCGCTGTCGGTTGCTAAGCTAAGTTGATCTCTGCTAATCAACACTATGAATACTGGTGACAAATACATTGTAAATAAATTGTTTCGTTTGGGCAAGTAGCCGTGTAATAAGCGAGATAATGTATAGATGGCGAAGCAAGACACCTCCGCTGTGCGTCGGTGTCCTGTTCACCCTGTCGGGGCTTATTTTCTCGTTAATGAGCGGCGTTCTATACATTATCCCTTACATAAAGATGTGTATGTTCTTTTTCTTTTATAAGTAACATTGTGTGTTGTATCTTTCATTTGTTCTGGCAGGTCAGGGATGGCAGCTTGAGCTCCGTTTTGCGCTTCCTCATGGGCAGCGGGTGACAAGCCACTATGTGGCTGCAGTCGAGGTGGATGTCCTTAGCCTGTAGAAAGGCTACCACCTGTTGCTCCTCAGAAGCCACATCTTCCTCCTCTGGCTCTGTCCGGGACCCGTTGTTAGTGGCCACTGCTTGTGCGAATGACCGGGGTCGGATGCGAAGCCCAGATATGATAACATCATTGATCCGAGAATATTGCTCCAGATCCGTCATCCTGTCATCCAGCTCTCTGATTTTCTCATCTCTGTACTTTTTCTCTGTGTCGATGGCGGTCAATTTCTCGAGCAGTCTGTGAATCTCCATCTGCTTCTCCTTCACATCAGCCACCTCATCTCTCAGAGCATCAATGACTTTCTTCAGTTCACTGTAGTCCACCTTGGGGGGCATAGCCGCTGGCGTTCGTAGGCTAACTGTTAGCCGCTATGCTAGCTGCCTAGCTGCCAGTGATCTGATCTTACAACAATGATGGTTCCTTACAACAAGAATATAAAAATTTGATCAATCAATTAAGAAGACTGGAACAGAAACATAAAAACCATGAGGATACAGCCCTTCTACATCAAATAAACATTGTAAGACGACAGATAGACGACAATTTAAATAATGAGATTGAGAAAAAATTGAGATTTACTAAAACATTATGAATCGGGCCCCAAAGCGGCTAAATACTTAGCTAGACGCCTTAAGGTGCAGCAAGCTGCTAATACGATACACAAGATCAGAGACCCCTTAACAAAATAAATGTTATTTAAACCGGAGGAAATAGAAAAGGTCTTCAAAGAATACTATGAAAACCTGTACTCAGCCCTCAGCAAAAGTAAAACACGAGATGAAAGAATTTCTCAATTAATTGGACTTACCGGCTATTGGAGAAGATCAAAATAGAAAATTAAATTCTGCAATTACTAAAAAGGAATTAGACAGTGCTATTAGCAGATTAAAATTGAACAAATCACCAGGCAATGATGGCTATCCGGGCGAGTGGTATAAAACATTTAAAGAGGAATTATCACCACTCCTCTTGAATTCTTTTAATGTAACTGATAGAGGGTAAAGTACCCCCCTCTTGGAAAGAGGCGGTGATCTCAGTGATACTAAAGGGAGGTAAAGAAAAGGAAATATGTGAAAATTATAGACCTATCTCGATTTTAAATGTAGATTATAAGATTTTCACGTCAATCATCTCTAAAAGGTTTGAAAATGTTATGTCTGATTTGATCGATGAGGATCAATCAGGATTTATTAAGGGACGACAGACTCAGGACAATATTAGACGTACTCTACATATCATAGATCACATCCAGAAACATGGACTGAAAGCAGTATTAGTGAGCCTTGATGCCGAGAAGGCCTTTGATTGTGTCAATTGGGAATTTTTATATCAGGTACTGGAGAAATTAGGTTTTCTGAAACAGTCAATACAATGTATTCAAAGTCTTTACAAAGAACCCACAGCGAGGATAAAAATCAACGGTCACTTAACCAATAGTTTTATTCTACAAAGAGGCACTCGCCAGGGATGCTGCCTTAGCCCCACTCTATTTGCCATATTTATAGAACCTTTGGCACAGCTGATCAGACAGGATAGCAGTCTGAAGGGAATCCAAATAGGAAAACAGGAACACATCATAGGACTTTTCGCAGATGATGTTATTGTGACTCTGCTGCACCCAGATAAAACCCTTCCTAACCTGATGGCAATACTAGATGACTTCGGTAAATACTCTGGCTATAAATTAAACATGGCAAAAACACAAATCCTCACTTTCAATTACTCTCCTAATAAAAAAACCAGAGAAAAATACAAAATTAAATGGAAGGCTAAAGTATTAAAATATCTTGGAGTGACATTGACAAAAACCCTTGGCAACACGTCTGAAATCAACTATAAACAGGTCAACGAAAATATTGAAACAGATGTCAGGAGGTGGTCAGCCTTTAACCTAGATATGGGGACACGTATAGATATGGTGAAAATGAACATACTACCAAGACTACTATATCTGTTTCAATCTATTCCACAGATGATCCCAGAAGGACAATTCAGGTTGTGGGACAAATTGATTTCTAGGTTTATTTGGGCCGGCAAGAGACCAAGGGTCAGGTATAGAACACTTCAAATAAATAAAGAGGAGGGTGGTGTGTCACTGCCTAACTTGAGGCAATATTTCTATGCAGCCCAAATTAGATTTGTAGTATGCGGAAGCTGCCCGCAATATGAAGCCAGATGGAAAGACATAGAAGTCAACATAGACACCTCTCCAATCCAAGCAGTTTTAGGGGACACAGCGAATAAAATGCGCCAAGAAAGCAACAATGATATCATCAAACAGACCCTGGGTATTTGGAACAAGATGGTAAAAGAGTACAAAATGGAGGGAGATGCAAAGATTTTGACTTGGCCTGCCCTGGATCACAAATTTAAACCAGGAACAAATGATATTGGTTTCAAACAGTGGTGGGACAAGGGTATAACGGCTATATGTACACTCATACAGGGAGGGCACTTCAAAAGTTTTGAACAATTACAAAAGGAATTTGATCTAGATAATAAAGATTTTTCAGATATTTACAAATTAGGGATTACTTTGATAAAAAAATTAAACCAGAACTCTCTGTAGAGGGTAATGCAGTGGTTGAAATCCTAGTTGAAGCGTATAAAAAAAAGAGTAATAAAACTATTTCCAAAATATATCAGGGCCTACAGAAACAAAATGGAGAAAACACAGGATATGTTAAAGCAAAATGGGAGAAGGAATTACACATAGAAATATCACAGGAGGATTGGTGTTCTATGTGGAAAGCACAGCATTCATCCACAAGCTTAAAGAAGTGGAGAGAATTTGGCTGGAAAAACTTGATTTGCTTCTTCATCACTCCCCAAATTAAAAGTAAATCATCAAAGTCACAACAACAGTGTTGGAGACAGTGTGGACAAATGGATGCCAATCACTCGCACATTTTCTGGACATGTCCCAAAATTCAAATATTTTGGAGTAATATATGTTTAATTTTGAAAAAGGTTCTGAGATATGATCTACCTATTGTAAAATATTGTTTATTGCCTGCAAAAAAGCGATTACAAGGAATTGGTACAAATCTGAGCCTCCAAGCCTTCAACAGTGGAGGGATATAATCAAGGAGATCCTTACAATGGAAAAGATTACTTTTTCTCTAAGAACTAAAGGAGAAAATTTCCTTAGGAAATGGGAGAAATGGACTGACTTCATTTCAGAAGAATTGGACGCTTCTTCTTCACTGTGAGAGTCTGTGGACATTTAAACGTCATTTGACGTGGACATGTGGAATTATCTAAGCTCAACTGTAGTGCCCCCCACTATGTTCTGTGTGTTGTTTGTACTTTGTGTAAAAATTAAAAAATGCTTTAAATAAAGAGTTAAAAAAAACAAAAAAAACAAACGTAATTCATTAACAAACATCGTTCCTTACCAGTATTATATGCATTATCTTTATCGACTCGTGTTCCTAATATGCATGTGTCCCCCCGTTAATATACATTGCCATGGACTTTATTATGCATTATGTGTTTAGTTTGCGTGTGTTTAAACAGATGGACGCACACACGCGCGCCCGCATTCATTCATTCTTTTTAACACTCACTTGCGGTAAAACAATGTTTTCTCACGATGAAATACTCATCAATCCTAAAAGTTATTGGCTTGTACACGATTTCTGTGTCTAGAAATATGTGTTCGCTGCCCGGTGTTTGCAGATGGATTGATTTAAAAGTACAACATATTACCGCTGTATCAGCTGTTCTTTCCCAAATAATTTACAGAGAATGTGTGGCTAGGTAGATGAGAGAAGCAAAGTGTATGCGAGAGGTGCACAAGCAACATTATGCATGCGCCCTTAAAATAGCATCTGAACAACGCGCCACTGACTTTAAACCAGGTATTTCCTGGTTTGTGGCGGAATTGTTTTCTGAAACCGCAAAAAAGCACCAGGGAACGTTTGCGCTAGAACGCCTCCTCCTTTCGCCAAACCGCCCCTTGAGGCGCGAGATCTTTCCCTTATTTACCGACGAGTGGCGGTGGAGGGAAAAGAACACTCTGCGCCAGTTGCAAACTAGCAACGACACATGCGTCAGTGTAGAAAGTCAATTGCGCTGGATGCAAGATAGGGCCAAAGGTGTTGGGCCCTACCGTTTCCTCTACCCTAAACAGGGGAAGATCCTCATAGCTGAGGAAGAACCCCAAGCTGCAGTGGGGGTTCTCTCTGAACGCCAAAATGTCCACCTGAGCAGTTCTAAGCGGGGAATACCGCGAGAGATGAGGTCCGGCCAGGTGGAAGCGTTCGGGCAGGAGTTGCAGAGGCCCTGAAGGGGGCGCACCTCTGGGCTCCGTCACGCCGAGGCTGCACTTCTTCATAATAGATGGTAGAAGTAGTAGTCTTGGTGGATGGTTCAAACAACTGCTGGGAGAAAAGAGGACAAACACTACTGTGCGCCACGGTGCCGTGGGGAATTTGGGTGGGGCCCACGTTGATTGTGGCATTTCCTGAAATTTTCAGTGCATGCAAGTGTGCTCACGGGACAAGCCCATAAGGCGAAGCCTAGACGGCTTAGCTTACGTGAAATATAACCACTCCACGGTCCCTCTTATCAAGACACAAGTCTGACAATATTTTTTTGTTTTACAGGAACACTATCAAAGCTCTGGCAAAAAAATTACAAGATTACAGTGGAAAAAAAAAAGAAAAACTCCAGTGCTGACGTTGAGGATACAGAGTGAGTCCACAATCACAGGTGTTTGAGTGCTTTAGGTATCGTCATCATACAGTCATCACAAAGTTACCTGTATGATCTTCAATGGCTACAGCTAAATGTATCATGTTAACTGTCTGAACATTATTCAATCACTGCAGCATGATTGTGGTTTTGTCAAGTGAAACTTGAACATTTGATAAACATGATTATTCCTGGTCAAAATCCAAAGTTATCAGCACTGCCTCCAGTCAGAATACTACACGACACCTGCATGTAGTCTTAAGGCATTTCTGACAATTGTTTATGTTGACAGTGACAAGATGACTTATAACGATGATCAATTACAAGAGGTAAAGAAAAAATATATATTATTATATTGTATGTACTATAAATTGTATATCAGATATAATTACTTATATAATGGCTTTATTCTATTTTTTTGTCATTATCCGAATAATAACGATTGAGAATGTTTATTACATGCTAATGTAATAAGAGCTCTACATGATGAAAAATTAAGGTAGCCAATAATTATCTTTTAAATTCTGTGTCTTTTTAATACTGTATTCATTCTGTGTCTTTTTAATACATGACATATAGTCATACTATATTCATACTGTATTTAATACTGTATGACATTTACACAAAAACGAATTATACTTTATGCATTGATTTACATATTGAATTATATTACGTGTGACTGTGCTGCTATGATAATTGAGAGAACTGAAACTGTTTTTTGACCATGACAACAAGACCTCCACCCGAACACACCTCAGACCTCCGGAGAGGGCACTTCTGGTAAAATATGTTTTGTATTTTCTGGGCGGTACATACTTTATCTTTACCTCCTGTTTTCTTCACCTTCTGTTCTTTGTTTTGTTTATGAGTAAGAGCTGGTACAATATCTTACTACTATAATAGCAGGCCTGTCGCACCAGTTACTCAAGTTACTCATGTGCGCACGCATGTGACACACACACACACACACACACACACACACACACACACACACACACACACACACACACACACAGACACAGACACAGACACAGACACAGACACAGACAGACACACACACACACACACACACACACACACACACACACACACACACACACATACACGGCAGTTGTAGTCCATCGAGTCCGATGATGACGTTCATCTTTTACCGGTGAGTTCTCTGATGGCTAAATAGCCCAATCCTGGATCCACAGGCTCTGATGCAGGTGGGGCATGTCTACATGGTATTGGTGTTGCTGGCAGTCATGGGTGTGGGTGTGTTTCTCCTGAGCCTTCTTTGATGTCTTCTGGCAGTCCTTTCTTCCTCCAGTGTATTGGTCCCAACTAGACACAGCTGCCGCCAGGTGTTGCGGTCAGCAGCCATATTCTCCAGGTCTCCAGGTTTTATTTTCATCTGGCCTTTAAAGTGTTTCTTCGGACCTCAAGCAGAGCGCTGACCTTGGTGTAGCTGGCCATATAACACTCTGCGGGGCAGACGGTTGTAGGGCATCCTTGTGACATGCCCCAGCCAACGCAGTTGGTACAGAGTGATTGTGGCCTCAATACTTTTGCAGCCTGTCCTCCCAAAGATCTGTGTGCGGCACTCAGTCACGCCAAGTGATTCCTAGGATGCGCTGCAGACAGCGGATGTTAAACTGTTCCAGGGACTTGATGTGCCGGCTGTAAGTAACCCAGGCTTCACAGCTGTAGAGGAGGGAGGTGATGCAGATTGCTTGGTAGACACAGATTTTTGTGTTTAAATTAAGGTTCTTGTTCTGAAAAACCCAGCACCTGAGTCTCCCATAGGCAGCTGATGCTTGATTTAATCTGTTTTGGACCTCACTGTCAATGCCGTTGTCTTCAGATATAAGGGTCCCCAGGTATCTGAAAGATGGAACAACTGCCAGTTTTTCGCCTGCTACAGTGAAGACGAGGGGTGTGGGTGGGATGTTGGTACTCCAATGGCAGATTACCTCTGTTTCGGCTGTGTTGATGGTCAACCCCATCCTGCTGTATGCCCTAACTGCTGCATCTAGAACAGACTGGAGGCCTTGTGGAGAGTGAGATACAAGAGCACAATCTTCTGCATACGGCATCTCAAGTATCCTTACTCTATGCAGTTTGGTTTTTGCCTGCAGCCTCCTGATGTTAAAGAGGTTACCATCCAGCCTATACTCTACTGTCACCCCACTGTTTTCTTCAATACCCTTGTGGAGAAGCTGGGTGACGCATAAGAGGAAGATGTTAAAAAGCATTAGGGCCAATACACAACCTTGTCTTACCCCTGTGCGCACTGGGAAAGGGCTAGACTCTTGACCTCTTATGGACACCCTAGCAGTCATTCCATCATGAAATTGACGGAGGATGTTGATGAACTTGATGGGGCAACCAATCCGCATTCGGACATCCCACAAGAGATCTCTCTTCACAGTGTCGAAGGCTTTGGAGAGGTCGACAAAAACCATAAACAGGTCTTTATGTTGCTCCCTGCACTTTTCTTGGAGTTGCCGAGTTGTGAAGACCATGTCGACTGTGCTCCTGTTCTTTCTAAACCCGCACTGTGACTCGGGTAGCATTGACTCTGTGATGTTATTTATGAGCCTTCGAAGCATCACCTTGGCCAGGACCTTGCCTGCCACAGCAAGAAGTGATATGCCCCTATGGCTACCACAGATGGCCTTATCACCTTTGTTCTTAAATATGGTGACAATGCTGTCATCTCTCCATTGTTGTGGGATGTTTTCATCAGCCCAAACCTTGGTTTTGTAATTGTGTAATGTTCTTGTGCAGAAAAAATAAGTCTTTAGACTCACTGTCGGATGGTAGGGTTGGAGCATACACGCTGAGTAGTGTGGCAAAGCGGTTCTTCTCCAGGGGGATACGGAGGGTCATCAGTCTCTCACTGATGCCAACAGGTGTTTCAGTGAGTTTTGGCAGTAGTGTGTTCTTAATGGCCAGTCCCACACCGTGCAGATGTTGTCCACCTTGGGGATAGCCTTTCCAGTAGAAAGTGTAGCCCATGCCCTCTTCTGTTAGAGACCCCTCATCAAGGAGCCTGGTTTCCCTCAGGGCAGCGATGTCGATATTATAGCGGCTCAGCTGGGCCGCAACCAGGGCTGTTCTTCTATGAGGTCGTTCAGACTTGCCAAAGGAGTCCAGGAGGGTACTTATATTCCATCACGCTAGTTTGATGTTAAATTTGTTTCTTCTGTTTCGACTGCAGAAGTGGAATGACACGACAGGTGCGGTAGCCTGTCCAGTTATAGGTTGAGTGAGCAATTTTCAGGCCACCTTTTCCAGGCCCTTCCTCGCTTGAGGTGAGCAGTGCGGTCCATAAATAGGGGCTGCTCAGTCGCACAGGGGTCTGCCGAGAACAGCTGCCACTCAACCCCAGCTGTTGGCGACCAATACCCTGTGCCGCTGACGTGCAGGGTTCTGACTAAGACCTCCCAGTCTATTCAAACCTGCTCCCGTCGTCAGACACCCCAACGCCGCCAGACTTCAACCAGATGTAGATCCAGGTAAAGATTCACCGTTGGTCAAAGGTGTAAAAATCCTGCGCAAAAGAGCATTTTAAAGTGCAGTGCTGCAGGAGGTGCGCTATCTCCAATGGCACTATCTTCACCAAGATGGGGTGGGTATGGTGGCATGGGTAAGCCCAGGACGACCAGCTCCCCATCCTAGCTGCAGGAGGCTGCCGGGACCTAGCTCATATTTAGGCCCGCCTATTGCGCACCGCCAGCGCATGATTTTCTGTTGGGGGATGCTCCCTTAGCCTTTGTCTCAAGAGACTATCCCACAAGGCAGTGGGGCTGTTTGCCCATAGCTGGGGCAGTGGTTGACGGGCGTCAGGGCGTATCCACTGCATGGTGGGCCTGCACACCACATCTCTGGGGCCCACTGCTGCTCCGAGATCCCCTGCAGTTTAGCCTGGGACTGCAAGGTACCCAGTTAGCGTGTGTGGCCACGAGGAGGCACTGCAGAAGTCCTGGTGGTGGAGAGGCTGTGTACTGGCGGAGGAGGCTGACGCACTCGGCTCCTCTTTTCACCCCTGAGGAGGCTCGCCAGCGGCGGTAGCTAAAAGCAGAAAGTTGCAAGCAGAAAGCAGCATGCAGCATGCAGCATGCGCTAACTACAAGCACCTCTACACTACTGCACTGGGCGCTTCACACACACCCTGTGTGTAAACATAAGGGCTCCGCCATCGACACACGCGCAGGTTAGAAGACACACATACACTCCGCAGCGACAAACTCACCAAGGCAAGACGTTATGTTTTTAAACACAACGGCTCCACCGTTGACAAACTCTCCCAGGTAAGACGTTCCATCTATAGACTGTATAAATTGCGATAAAAGAAGGGAAGAGACATTTCTCACCTCGACAAGCAACGGCGGGTCGTTCATTTTGTCATAAAAAAAACGTTAAATTCAAACAGCGCACTGACAGGCATATCAACACATAAGTCACATGATCTTAAAGAGACAGTGTCCCTATAACACAGAACGAAAACATGTCAATAACACAGTATGGTGAATTATGTATATAGAGACTAACTTAATATTACTCTCCTCCTTGAGCCTCCCCAAATGTCTCGCGATATTGATATCCCCCCCTCCCCCCTCCGGACTGTTTTTTATGTTTTCTTTTTTTTATGTTTTCTGTGTATGCTATGTGTGACTGTAGGCTACTGCTGCCTGTCTTGGCCAGGACCTTGGAAGAGATGTTTAATCTCAATGAGGATTATTATTTTCAACTAACCAGTAGTAGTTGCCTTTCATTGTAAAATGTAAATGCACTTTTCAGCCCTGAATAACAGTAAAAGCTAATTAATAATTGATTTGCATGCATAGAATACTACACTTTCCATTGAACAATTACTAATTGTATAATGTAATCAAATACTCACACACTAGCTGCAACATATCCTGACATTTGTGCCCTGAAAATCTCTTCAATAATACTACCCCTGAGGTAGTATTTTCTCCGTAGGATATGTGACTTACCTTATATGTGAATGTAGAGTAGAAATTCTGCATTTCTCACAACACCTCAGTGGACGTGTTGATGACGCTTCTGCATGTCATTGAGTTCCCCCCTAATTGATAATCAGCCTGTTGCCTCCCGCTGAATGGTTAAAAAAATGCATATAATATTTCTCTAGCATGCAGTGTGTCCACTAGCAGCAGTCATCTGGTAATAACAGGTGTATTCTTTCTGTCAAAACCCCCCTCAAGGTATGAAGAGACCAAGACGTAATTGTGATGAAGAAGATTCAGAAACGCACATGAACCTGAGAAGCTCTAATGCCGCAACTCGCGAGAACGTTGAGATAAGCAGAGAGGAGTTGCTGGTGGCCAATGGAAGACTAACCCGAGAAAAACAGGACCTGGCGAAGCAAATAGATGAACTGCGCGCACAGGTATGCCTTTTGAGTTTAGTAGGTTGCTGGTGTTTAACCTTTTCTTCAGCTTTTCAGTGCCCAGCTTAGTCTTCAGTTCCTCAGTGTATCTGACAATAAAATACTTGAGGGTAGGAAAATAATGCTAAAATGATATATGTCTTGAGTAGCAATGTTGACTGTCAACGGTGAAAACCTTTGAGGCAGCAACCGAGATGGAGTTTTATATCAATAAAATCAACACATTTTGTTAGTTAGTTGTTAGAACATCAAACACCATTTGATTCCCCATTAGGTGGAGCAGTTGGAGAAGGACACTTGTAGGTGTAAACAGTACAGAGCAAGGTCAGTCTTTCTCTCCTTTTCATATAAGATAATCAAATAAATGCATCTAATTAAAATGGCAAACAATATGTACTATTATATCTATGTCTCACAGTCTGAAACGAGAGGTCAACAAGGGATTAGATGCCTTGCGGAACAAAGTGCAAACTCTTGGAAAAGATATTGGAACACATCCTCCTGGTCCTACTTCCCATTAGCACCATTAACCCACATTGGTTACTTTTATAGAGAAAGTGTATACATAGTACATTTTATATAGCGACTTATATAGTGACTATCATTGGAATCTATGTTTATTAAGCGGTTTGGGGTCTCCCCACCTATCTCACCTCACTGCTTTCCAGGTAGGTCAATAGATATAAAACAAGGTCACAACATTCGATGACCTTTACTGGGCGTTCATACCAAGAGCTATAAAGCGATCCGAGCGATTAATGCCCATTCACTTTCTATTCGACTTGAGCGATAGCTGTAAAGCTGTAAAGCGGTAAATAAGAGTTGATAACAGCTCAACTTTATTCAAATAACTAGCAGCGATTTAGTTGTTAATGACCCGACAATCAATATGAATGTATTGAGGAGCAAGAAAGAACGTTCAAATGGTTCACACGATGAGCGATAGAAATATGTTTGACTACTTGAGCTATTCTGCTGATTTTGCATCTTTTACAGCTTTTGGTCTGAACGCACAGCTAGAGTCCCACGGGTGCCTTAGGGTTTTGGCAAAGACATTGTTCAGCTTTGATACACCGAGTAGTTGGCTAGGCCTGCTGGATGACCTCGGCCTGGAGGAGCTAGGCTTGAGTCCAGCTTTATTACCTTTTTTAATGATGTTTATATTGTAAACTTAATTTTAATAACTCTTTCGTGTTTGATAATTTATTGTTTTTATTGATAATAGTGGTTTAATGTCTACTGCTTGTTGTAACTACATGTGTGCTTTTTTATATTGTTCTGTAAATCAGGGCATTGCTGTAAGGGAGACTTGGTCAAAGACCGAATGAAAAAATAGACATATTTAGAGTGATAACTTTATTAAACCAACATTTTATTGGTCAGACGGGATATAAGGTATTTACTTTGTTTTCGTTCATAAAGGACAAGGGTAATTAATTGTTTTGTTTTCTGTGTTCATTCTTCATAACAAAAATCAACATGTTAAGAATGTTCTTTACTTTAATATTGTAAGTGTAAGTTTGTGTGATGGATCTTTATTTAGTCCTGAAGCCTTGCCATTGGTCCTTTATCGGACAAGCCAGACCTCCTGAGGCTGAATGATGCATTAGGAAGCGGGCTTTGGCTCTCATAGGGTGTTCAACATGTTGGTTCATGCTTCCATTACAATTTTATGCAATCATGTCACAAAGAATGAGTTGATGGTAAGGGTAGGCCATATATTTTACAATCATTTTGTAATACTTGTTTTAATTCTCTTTACATACCGACAGTAATCAATAAATCAAAAGCTCTGATAAAAATAATGAAGAAATCTGGTATCCGTGGCTTTCTCCATTCTGTGATAAACCCGTCCAATCGCCATGATCCGTGGCTTTACCGACTAAATAAACTACGCATTTCGCTTTCCTATCATCACTGTTATGTCCAAGATAAGCTTACATTTATTACAATGTAAACGTATTCAACATTTTAATTTCAATCCTTCTAACCATTCCAGGGTTGAATCTCTCAGGCCGTGTGACCCTCAGAGGTCAAACCAGCTTTAATTTTTTTTTATGGAGTAGCCCCTTTCATTTACAACTATCATTTTTCAATCTTTCACTTTGAAAATGTCTTGGAGCTGTTAAAATAATAATAATAAAAATGGCTCGGAGCAATATAAGGAAAATACATTTTTGAAAGGCAACTATGGAACGATGAGAAGTGGTAAATTGTAAATTGAATAGGACACATCATACACAAAGACATTCCTCCTCGGAGAAATGACGTCATTTTTTCCATTCATGTCTATGGGGTTTCGCATTACAGATATCTACAATTCAATTGCAGATATCCACTATGTGAATGACTGATATCTGCAACTGAGATCTACAACGTCATTTAAAATATTTGAAAAGGGACATGTAGATATCTTGAATTTAGTTGAATTAAACTGGAATTATGACTAGTCCGAATCAAATTGTAGATATCTCAACCTGCGTTGCGCGGTGTTTGGTGAGGCGGTGTGAAAGCATTCTCCGGCAGCAAGGCAGTTATCAGGGAGGTTGCCACGCGGCGGTGTGAAAGCAGCTAAACTGGTTTTTAGTCCTGCCTGGAATCATTATCGTTCAAGACTGGCTTCAGAAACGTTTATCCCCGACCAACACTTTATCAATGACATTTTGCTGGAGAACTTCCATGAACAGGGAAGCAATTTTAGTAAAACCAGTCAGAGTTAAAGAAATGGGAGAAAGGTTCACTTTTTAATCTGTTAAAGTGATCGTGTGCTTCTATTGGTTGCTGACATTTACCCAACATCATTTTAAAAGACTACAGAAGCATTGCAACTGCTGTCTAGCCTCTCCCACTGGTTGCCTGCAGTCACTCACTAACAACCACCACCCAAAGCCCACGCTGGCCCTGTATGGACATATCTGTATTCAATGCTGATCGATATGTTACCAATGAAATCCTATAACATGCATATTCTTCAAATGAACAATTCTGAAGCACAGCAAATAAAAGAAACATAGCCATATGTAACAAAAGGACATTTAGCATCAGAGACAATCAAACATCACTTAATAGATCTTAGATGAGTTTATATTATATAATTTAGTATTATGAGAGGGTGGTGAGGTGCAGTATGTAGAAAAGGCTAGAAAAGGGCGAAGAAAAGGGACCATAAAGTATTGTTATTGATTACCAATCATATCTAATAGTCTACTGTGCACCTGCTGTGCAACACTGATTTACTTTGACTTTGTTGTCAACCTTATTTCAATAGATATGGAGTTAAGATGGAGGTTTAACATTTCTCCCCATCTACACCCCAGTAAAGGCCTCTAGTTTGGCTCAAGCTGTAATGACTGGCTCACTAAGATGCCGCCACACTCCACTCATGACGTTTGTTTTTGCATCGGAGGACGATAAACAAAACAAACCGATTTACATTTCTGAGATGATTTCTTTAAATGTAAAATAGGGACAATAGCTTTCCTGTCATCGCTGATAGGTCCATCATCCATTTTATCTTTCCATCAGCATCCCAACTACAATTTACAGCAACAATTATGTCCAAGATATGCTTACATTTATTACAATTAAAACGTATTCAACGTTCTAATTTCAATCGGTTTAAACAATTCCAAGATTGAATATCTCTCAGACCGTGTGACCCTCAGAGGTCAAACCAGCTTAATCTTTTTTTATGGTGTAGCTCCTTTCATTTACAACTTTTCATCATTCAATATGTGGGGGGTGGGGTGGGGGGGTTGTCTGGATCTTGTCTGTGCAAACAAGGCAAGGTCGGGATGCTGTTCAACAACACACATTTGTTTAAAGATCAAACACCAGACAAAGAGAAATGCGTGGGAGGGAGAACGACACCTGCCATAGTGGCAGCACCGAAGGGTAAAGGTAATTACATTTTTTGATCAAATGAGCATTCATATTACCACAACTAAAAACTACCTCAAACACCAACGACTCAAAAACATGGATGGATTAAAGAATGCACTCCCATTTATTATAGTCCCCCTCATCCGCAAACTGCCATTCGCTAGACTATTTTACCCTTGGATTAAAAAGTGTAACTCTTCCATAAATGAATCCTGATGTTTTGGTCTGTCTTCCCACCAGTTACCACAACAGGTCCCACCGCCCTTCAGTGAGGCTGTTGTCTGCTTTTCTGTCTGAATTTTTGAATGATAAACATAAACAACAGACCTCATATATCCTTTTTGACAGATGTTTTTTAGTCCTTTCCAATCCAAGGTGAGGCGTATCACGTTTGTTTTGGTTCCGCCCCTCAGGTTGCTTCCAGTCGAGACCCATTTCCATTTCTGAGTTATTTGCTTTCCATGCAACTTAGTGTGAATAGCTTTCCTATTATCGCTGAGCGGTACATCTTCTATTTTATATTACATCAACATCTCGACTACAATTTACAACAACAATTAGGTCAAAGATATGCTTGCATTTACAAAACTGAAATATTCAACATTCTAATTTCAATCCTTCGAAACCATTCCAAGATTGAATTGAAATTCGTCCCAGCCTTTGTAGCACAGATACTTTAGGGTCTATAGCATATAACCGCGTTGTCTGATTACAGTTTGATTCCTTTTTTCACAACCTACCAGCTCTGGTTGGGAAGACAAGTCACTGCGCCATTCGTTTCAATTGGAATCGCTACGGTCTATACTTTCAACATTTACATATTAGTCATTTGAAATTCGTCCCAGCCTTTAAACCACAGATACTCTAGCATATAACTGCGTTTTCTGATTACAGTTGAATGCATTTTTCACAATTTACCAGCACTCGTTTTGAAGGCAGTTTTAATTTTGGCAGCTATTTTAGATTTAGTCTTGGGCTGCACAGGGTTCTGTTTATGGGAGCCTAAAACTCCCGGGACCCCCACAATCATTGCTAAATCAAGTCTATTATCTTGCTGATATGTTAAACATCCAATAATCAACTACACTTCCCATCCTGCTAAGTTTCGTTAAAGTTGTAATGTTGACGTTTGAGAATGAGAACGAGGGAGTAGCTGAGTCTGAGCATTCCATGATTCGATTCACCGCTACCGGAAACTCAACTGAACGAACAAACAAACGATTCGCAAACGAGTCATCTTGGCGAACTGACCGACGCAAACTGAATCATGGAAAAGAATCAATAAATCCACTGTGCATAGCTTTCCTATCATCGCTGAGAGTCCATCATCTATTTTATTTTCCATCAAGATCTCAATTACAATTTACAACAACAATTGAACAAAAGATGTGCTAGCATTTATTACAAGGAGAACGTATTAGACATTATAATTTCAATGTGACGCAGACGGGTCTAACCAACGTCAATCTCGTGAATACACGATAAAACTGGTCCATTTTCAGTTTCTCTATCAAAACAAAACCAGACTTCAAAGTCCCTCAAACGTTCGAGTATACAAAGTTTCAAATTTGAAATTGGAAATTTCATTCAAAATTAGGTCCAAATCTTGCCATGCAGTCATTAGATATGTGTATTCAATCTTATTTGGGTTTCTTACTTTGTACTTTTCTTACTTTGTAAAGTAATGCTTTATAATAAAACAGGTTACTTATTTAACAGACTATTATGCCCAACTGTGTCAAAAGCTTTGGAAAAGTCATTAAGAGTTCAGCACAATGTTGCTTGATATGCTGGTAACTAATAATACTGTATATGTCGACTTCTGAAGACAGACTTTTGAGGCGCGAGAACATTAGCGAATCAGTGAGTTTACCAAGGATTCAATTTTTTTTTGATATACAGGATAGTTTAATAAAGGCCAATAATTATTGAGTTCATCATTCAACCACCCTTATGCAGGGGAACTATCTGGTTTGTTTTCCAAGACGGTGGAATCTTACCAGTCGTGAATGACAAGTTTATGATGTGCAAGTGATGTCGTAATAACAGCTGCATTAAGACGTGGAAGCAGTGGGGATTTGATTTTCAAAGATTTCACTGTTTTCCAAAATCTGACACTTAATAGTAGATATAGCCTTGCTACCCATACTACTAAAGACATCCTGTATCTGCCTTCTGGAAGTCTGCTTGTCACCTGGAGTTCCAGTAGTCTGTGCAGTACTCCAGAGTTTGTTTCTGTAGCGAGGAGCTAGAGCCATCTACCGTTAACACCGTGGGTTTTAAAGCGGAGTCGGGATCGGGTATAGACGAGGTTCATTCATCTCTCAAATTCTGTAAATCATATAAGAAAGTCCTTCTTATTTTTGTTTATTTTTTATGTACTTTAGTAATGGTTTGGTATTTCTGACACAGACTATTGGGCAGTAGTCAGTCACTGATATCCAGAGAGTAGACAGCAGAGGCAGTAGTTTGGGGTTGGTTGGTAAGAATGAGGTCCATCAGTGTAGATTCATCAGGGTTTTTCATGTTTGGCTATGTTGGTTTGGATATCAGTTTGGATAGATTTAGTTGTAGACAGTTGTAGACGGATGTGTTGTAGTATGCCATGAATAATGATGTCATATATTTGATCCTGATGAATGTCCCTTCCCTTGAAGTCATTTTTGTGTGATCACCACAGTGTTGTGTAATCAGTCATTGATGTTACCATTTCAGCTTAGCATACAGTATCTCCACACCAACTCGACCAGCCACACCGGGCCCTTCAGTGCTATTGCTGAACTCATAGGTGAGACCTCCTGTTTCGGTTTATGTGGCAGCATACATTACTTTCAGTTTCTGGTATTTAAAAGTGTGTTTTAAGTCTTCTGCAACTGGAAATTGACTTGACATCTGACAAAGGCCAAATGTTTTACCATACAGCTTCAAATAGCAGACATTTTGTTAGTACATGTATAGACTTGAAGGGTTTTGAGGAGTTTTTCATTGTATTTTCCTTAATCCTCCCCGTAGACAACGCATACGACCCTGATGTCAATGCCAAACAGATATGGATCGATAAGACCCAGATAAACAACAAAGACAAAGACATTGAGTGTCTCACCTTCAGGGACGACGGAAACGGACTTAGCCGTGACTTGATGTATCAGATGCTCAGGTAATAGTCGATTATTTACAATATCGATGATTATTTAGAATATCACGACATCAGGGAATTCACTTTATTCATGACCGTGCTATGAAGTATTGGATGTAATGTATTTTTCCTTTTCCTTTATAGCTTCGGAATCAGCAAGAAAAAAGCTGTGAAAGGCAAACTTCCCATTGGAATGTATGGCAACGGTTTCAAGTCTGGCTCAATGCGTCTGGGCAAGGATGCCATCGTTTTATCCAAATCAAATAATGACCTGTGTGTTGGCATGCTGTCACAGACTTACCTGGAGAAGATTGAAGCAAAGCACATCTCTGTGCCTATCATCAGCTTTAATAGACAGGAAGCAGATAGGTATATCCTTTTGAGCTTGTCAAATGAGTCCACTCTGTGTTCCTGATCATTGCTGTTGTGTGTTGTGATCACTGTTATCATGAAGTAAATTACCCTGGATATGTTAGTCCAGCCATATCTGGTTCCTTGGCAAGGGCCTATTTAGAGGATATTATTATTATCTATTTTTTATTGGATTATAATTGTTATTAGTTCCATATGCTGCATATATAATATCCTTGTGCCCAAGTTTAGACCAAGCTAGAGAAGTTGCTAAACCTAATCTTGCACTGGCTTTCCAACTTGAGATATGTTTCATAATGTAATAATATTGTTAAACTTGGATCTGGTGTCCCCTGCTATGACACCAGATGTTAAAGGGGTCAGCTCGGTCCAAGGTGAGGAGAATATCGGTTACATCTGTCAAGCCTAATAAGAACTTCCTTGACCTGAGTGACTACTCAGTGTGATGGAGGAGCACCAGGCCAGTCTGAGGGACATGCTGGACCACTCACCCTTCGACACTGAGAAAAAGCTGCTCGATGAGGTCCGAAATATCGAGGGCCCCACCGGGACCAAGATCATCATCTGGAACCTCCGCAGGTCTGGGTTCATCCTCATGGTTACTAGACTTATCAAGGAAAGATTGACATTAATGCTTTAAGCCCACAGAACACGGCGTGTTAGGACATTTAACAGTCTATAGTCGGGACAGACACAAAATAATGTTTGAGAATGTTTGTGGCTAAATTAGACCTCTTGAGTCCTGTAATACAAAGCAAGTAAAAATATCTGCTATCTTTATGTCTTTACATTCATTATAGGACATCTGAAGAGATTACGGAGTTGGATTTCACCACAGAGAATGATATCCGCATTCCCTGTAATGACTCAGACACTTCAATCTCTGAGAGTAACTCCTCCTTGCGTGTAAGTAGTAGTGACCTCAGCTGTCTGCAAGGTAAGGCTAGGGTTGAGCACCGAAACTCGGTTCCAGTAGGGAACCGGTTCCGACGTAAACGGTTGTAACGAGATCGAATAAGAACGCACATTTCGGTTCCTCATAACGGTGCCTGACGTTTTTTAACGCCCCCTGCCCCGCCCCCATTGTGTTGCGGCGTCAACTTGCAGTGCTGGGCGCTATACCGGTTCTCACTGAATAACGGTGTGTATTTTCGTTAGGATATGATTTTATTATATAGCCTACCGCCATACCGGTGTATTTGATTACACAACGTTCGGAACGCAGCGCTGCGCGACTCAGTTTCAGACGGGACCCTTCTCAATGTTGCGGTAAACAATGACTGCGAGGCGTGGTATTTCAGGCCAACTGGTAAAAGAGTGTGTCACGGCTTTCAAACATATAAACCATAAAGCCTATGGGCGCCTCGAGACTCGGGACGGACTTGTCAACGCGCTGTGGCATCGCTTACTTGATGTTGTTTTGATTGAAGATCGGCAGGTTGTAGTGGGTGAACGTGAATGAACGTGTGCGTGTGTGTGTGTGTGTGTGTGTGTGTGTGTGTGTGTGTGTGTGTGTGTGTGTGTGTGTGTGTGTGTGTGTGTGTGTGTGTGTGTGTGTGTGTGTGTGTGTGTGTGTGTGTGTGTGTGTGTGTTGCGAGCGAATGTAATTTTTAAATTAACAAACAAACTCAAAGCCGATGCATGCATCCAAAACTTGCTGTTCAAAAACCAACTAAACAAATCAAAAACAGAGTCGTTATACGCGTCAAATACTTTTTCTTTTCAAAACTTGGGAATTAATACAGCGCGGTACCGAGCGGTTGAAAACAAAGTTGGCGTCTCCTGTGGCTGCCTTGCGCACATGAGTTATATTACTTAATATGACTTTGGCAGTAATGTTGCGCCATGATGCGTGCCTGCCTGCTTTCAGTGAGTAATTAAAATTATTTGTAATTTTAAAAAGATATGTATCAGTCACAGCACTCACAGCAGCCTCTTCGGGTAAGTCGAGTAATTGAATGCCAACCGTAAATCTTGCATATCAAGTAGGCTAGCAAACACCGTTGCCATTCAACTCAGTGTCCCCTGACTTTCTGCTTAATGCAAGTGTGTGCCGTTTCGTTTTTTTAAGAACCGGTTTGAGAACCGTTTTAGCACCGGAACCGTTTGAAAAGTATCGAGTAGGCACCGGTATCGGATAAAACCCAAACGATACCCAACCCTAAAGGCTGCACATACTGAATGCAGAGGGATCAGAACTTAATGATGCAACATTAATTTATGAAGATATTAAGATGACCTATTTCTAAAACCATAATGTTAATGTTATCATTGTAAAAAATATTATATAATGTACTTAAGCACTTACCAAAGACAAATAAATCTATTGTATTTACTGCCAAATACAATTATTATGATACTTAAGAAGCGGCTAGATGTGATTATTTTTTTTTATCTATACTAAACGTAGGCATACTGCAGCATCCTCTACTTGAAGCCATCTATGCTGATCAACATTCAAGGACAGAGGGTGGAGAATTGTCCCATCTATGAGAGCCTTCACTATATCGACAAATCGAAGAGCTACAAACCCAATATCGTGGTATCCTTTTCTTCCACATAAACCTACCAGCTTTTACTTGCAGAGGAAATCCTTAATTTGTACATTCTCTGCAATTAACCAAGGGGCGGGTGATACACGGTGTAGCACCTGGGATCCAACTCAGTTTATAGCAGGCTTGTCTTTGTTAAGGGAAGTCTAATTAGGTTGAATCTCAATCCTTTGCTCGCTTCAAAATCTCAGCCCTAACCCTCGCTGTTGCGCGTTCACGCGCCGTGGAGCCATGTCCCAATACCAGTTTAAAGGTAGCTTAAGGGGTAGGGGGAGGGCTAACATCCCCTCAAAATTGAGATTTTCGATGGGCACCCTCAAAGCGCTTCAGTTCTGACTTGCTCCCACAATACCTTGCGAGAAAACGGAAAATCAAGAAATATCCTAGACAAGATGGAGGACGAAAAGATGCGACAGGATTGGAAAAACACAAATGTAAGTATTTTCTCTGTGATTAACTAGTAATTATTTTATTAATTATACTCTGCAGCCCGGCCGCGGGCTTCGAAGCCCGGCAGCGGACTCTCGGAAGTCCCCGGCCGACTTTCGCGGAAGATCGCGAAAGTCCCCGGCCGACTTTCGCAGGCCGCCCGACCACGGTTCTCGGCCGGGATGCATGCCCGATAACGGGCTCTGCAGCCCGGCCTGCAGACCGGGCTGCAGACCGGGATGCATACGACCGGGCTGGATGTCGTATGATATCCAGATCTTCCATGTTCTCGTGACTCCAGGTTAAAAATAAACTTTACTATACTAATATATTATATTAGATTATATTAGATTAGATTAGATTAAATTAGATTAGTCTTTATTGATCCTTTTGGGATGGCTCCCTCAAGGAAATTGATTGTCCAGTAGTTTACAGAAAGAAACACAACACAATATTAAATTATATACAATATAAGATAAACAATACACTCTAAAATAACAATAAAAAGTAAAATAAAAAGTAAACAGTAAACAATAATTATAATATAAGATAAGATAAACAATAAACTCTTAACTAACTAACTATAAAAAGTAAACAAAAAACAGTAAACAGTAAACAATAAACTCTTAGCTAATATAGAAAGTAATATTAGTAACATTATTAGTTATTAATTATTAATATTCTATAAGTAATATTATACATACTAATATATATATATTATATTAGTAATATTCTCTAAGTATTATTATACTAATATATTATATTAGTAATATTACATGGTTAATCAATGTATTTTTTGGCAGTACTATATTGTGTACATAGCTATCACATATTGTACGTAACATATGGCCATATCACCCAGTTCTGGCATATAATTCCTAATTCCTTTTTATTCGTTTTCTTTCACAGGGTGTCCGCGGAGGTTTTAAAAGTCTTAAAAAGTCTTAAATTAATTTTTCTAAATTTAAGGCCTTAAAAAGTCTTAAATTCATCAAAAATGTCATATGCTGGTCTTAAATTTATAACTCAGAGGTCTTAAATTTGTCGGGGCAGGGTTATTTATTTTTTTATTTTTCTCGCGGGACTTTTCGGGAAGGAGATGTACGAGGGGCTACTTTCTTGCTAGCTGCATATATAAACGGATGTCTGCGCGCTTGCTAGCTAGTCTGCAACAATGGGTAAATGCAAGTTCAACTTCAGTTGGCTGGAAGACGTCCGTTTCCGAGGTTGGCTAGCGTCCGTTGCCAACCCAGAACAGGCCAGATGCATTCCGTGCAAAAGTAGCCTACATTCAAGCTCGGCACCATGGGGATTAAGGCTGTCGTCAGCCATATGCAGAGCCAAAAACATAAAACCTCTGCCAGGAGCCACACACAGACCCCAGCCATTTCTACGTTTTGCATCTCTGCCCCGGCGCTACCGCCGCAGACGGTCCGCGCTGCTAGCACTGACCTGAGGGCAGCATTTGGTGCGACACCAACACTGAAAGCGGAGGTGTTGTGGATTCTAAACACAGTGGTCAAGCACCAGTCCTAAAACTCGAATGAGGGGATAGGAGATCTCTTCGGTTTGATGTTCCCTGACTCTCAAATCGCGAGCACCTTTACTGCTGGAAGGGACAAAACGGCGTATATAACTCGCTTCGGACCAGTGCCTTTCATCCGAAACGAGCGAATCTGCAGCGTCAACAAGGCTGATTTTGTTTTGATATTTGAGACGTTGAACCACGCCACTAAAAGCAAGCAACTTGACGTGCACGTCCGATATTGGGTCGGAGATCGAGTGCATTCCCGGTACTTGGGCTCGCAATTCATGGGGCCCCACATATATGGGGGTAAAAGGGATGATGATACATAATATTTTTTAGACAATATGCAGAATCTTTTTACTTACTAATTAACACGGTCGGCTATTTTGCCAGCACGCCACCCTAGCCATATTATGGGCAACCGTGTTCCCCTTGGCTGTGATTTGAACTTTGAATTCCTCGTAGGAGTTCATAATAATACATTGCTCGCTTTGGATGAAATACACCGCTCTTGCGCGATTTATTTTGCATAAGGGTGAGTCAAATGACGCGAGAAACGCCCATTTTATGTGAACGCGCATTGAACCTAAAGCGGAAAACCTGGTTCAACTAATTGAATCTAAAGTGAGCGTCGTGGTACCATTTAACTGTGATTGCGAGTTGCGGCTCTGTCGAGCCAGGTTTTCCCAAGAAAGCCTGGGTATGTTCAACGAGGTTCGTGGTATAGCCTACCCCCCAGGTCTTACAGAAGGCATTTATTTAATGGTGAAAATATTATTAATCAGTGGCGTAAATATCGACGGTGCAACCGGTGCAGCTGCCCGGGGGCCCAGACGCTGTCACCCCCCTCTCAACAACTTACAACTTGGGTGCACTATAAATACGTGCTGGGGCACCCAAATTAAAAATTTAGGCGCACCAGTGCACCCAAGGAAAGAGTTAGTCTGGAGCCCTGGAGTATCACTTTATGTTCAATAAACAGACAGAAAGTAAACTTGAATGAGTCTCATTGAGTGACCATGCTATGCTTGGGTTGTAATACAGCGGGATCCCCCCCACCATCGCGGGTTTAAGGTCTTAAATTTCATTCAAGGTGGTATTAAAAAGGTCTTAAAAAGTCTTAAATTTGACTTGCTGAAACCTGCAGATACCCTGTTTCAGGACATCGTTGAGTCCACTACCACCAGCCCTCCCACCTCTCCCTCATGCTCCTCCACCCCAGGCACCTCTTCCACCACCCCAGGCACCTCTTCCAAGAGGAGAGTGCCAGGGGGCAGGCGAGGCATGAGGAGAGTGAGGCAAAGTTGGCGGAATGGTGGAGAAGATGTGATTCTCCACCATTCTCTCAAAAGATGAGAGAGTGTGTGTGTGTATTTTTAGGTGTGCGTTTGTGTGTATTTTTAGATGTGTGGTTCAGTGTTTCTTATTTAAATAAAGTGTTTCTTCTAAAGTGTTCTTGTTCTTAACCGATTATTATCTAAGGGTGCATTCACACTAGGCCTTCTGGCCGTGGCCGTGGCTGTTTTAGCACCTAACCGTGCTCAAATCTGCCAGTGTGAGTGTGGCCAGCCTCGCCAGGCCGTGCCAATTACAAAATATAAATACCATTTCAGGTTAAACATCTTTACAATGGGTCTTGCTCGTTGCCCGAGACAATGGCAGCCAGTCTGTCTCTTGTAACATTACCAGGGGTCTGGTTATCTGCTAGGGGGCACAGGGAGGCCATGATGACGTCACAGGGTAGGGTTGTCCCATTTGGTAGGGGATCGGTTAGGGTAGCAATGAGGGGTAGCAATGAGCATGAGCAATGAGGGTTAGGGTTGAGATGTAGGGTTGAGACAGTGAGCAAAGAAACGGGATTGGGCCTTAAGTCTGTGGTCTGCTTAGCTCAGGAGGTAGAGCAGTTGTCTTGTAACCGAAAGGTTGACTCGGCTGTCGGTGTGTCAATGTGTGTATTTATCCAAATCGCTTTGGATAAAAGCTAAATGCCCTAAATGTCTAGGAGCTAGTGATGGCAATGGCCTCAAACCCAAGACCTTCTGGCTGTGGGGCAGCAGTGCTAACCACTGAGCCACCGTGTCACCCAACATTACATCAGCCATCGAATAGACAGATCATCACAACAGTCTTCTTGATCAGTGTGAGGGTGTGTTTGGTTTATTTATGCATTAATTCTGTGATGAATCGACAGCATTCCTCCGGTTCCAGAGTCTTCCTTAAGTCCCGTTCTAGAAAAAAAGAATCCCCATCATCTTTGGGGACAACAAGAGCAAGCAGCATTATGGCCTCATGATGTACTACAACAACAGACTCATCAAGGCGTATCATCGTGTCGGCTGTCAGCTTAAGGTGAGTGTGCGCTTGTGTGTGACATTTTTTATCAGTGCCTTTTTATTAGTTCTTAGACTTCAACTTGGGTGTATGCGTTCCTATCAGGCAAGAAACCGGAGAAGCATCGGAGTCATTGGTGTGATTGAGTGTAATCATCTGACACCGACTCACAACAAACAGGACTTTGACAACACCGACTCTTACAGGTAAGGCCTCTTCTGTATTATGGGGATGAAATCATGATTTCAAAATCATGAATTCATTTTTCAGTTTTCATACTGTGTTTAGGTGGAGGTTAGTAAGTTATTAGCCCCGCCTTATATCCGCCTATGTTCGGTCACTCTTACTCCCAGCGTAATTAAGAGCGTAAACGCACAAGAGAGCCCGCTGCCAAGGTGTGCGGCCGTCGCCTCTACCCCAAACGGGGGAAGATCCTCACGGCTGAGAGAGAACCACTGCAGTGGGGGTTCTCTCTTAATGCGAAAATGTCCACCTGAGCAGTTCAGTGTGATGGTTATTCGTCTAAGTGGGCACTGCCACGAGACATGAGGTCTGCCCTGGTGGAAGCGTCCGGGCAGAGGTGCAGAGGCCGTGAAGGGGCCGTACCTCTGGGCTCCGTCACGCCCATGCTGCATTTATTTATCGTAGATGGTCGAAGTAGTAGTGTTGGTAGATGGTTCAAGCAATTGCTGAAAGAAAAGAGGAGGAACGATACTGTGCGCCACGTTATATACACGGTGCCGTGCGAAATGTGGGCAGTGCCCACGTTGATTGGTGAATTGCTGAAATTTTCAATGCATGCGACTGTGCTCATGGGACAAGCCCATAAGGCGAAGCCTAGACAGCTTAGCCTACATGAAATAGAACCAATACACGGTCCCTCTTATCAAGACACAAGTCTGACAATATTTTTTTTGTTTTACAGGAACACTATCAAAAGTGTGGCAATCAAGTTAAGAGAGTACAGTGGAAACAGAAGGAACAACCCCGGCGATAACGTACCCATTCAGATAACGGAGTGAGTCCACAATCACAGGGGTTTGAGTGCTTTAGGTATCGTCATACAGTTCAAGTCAACTGTATGATCTTTAATGGCTACAGCTAAATGTATCTCATGTTAACTGTTTGAACTTTATTCAATCTTGCAGCCACATATTGTGATAGTCGTGGTTTGTCAAGTGAAACCTGACAAACTTATCATAAGTTATTAGTACTGCCTGCATTCAGAATAGTACAGTACACCTGTATGTGGTCTGATACGGACATACAGAAAACTGGTCATTGACTGACCTTGGCGTTTCTGACAATTTCTTATGTTGACAGTGACGAGAGGACTGATGAAGATGATGAATCTGAAGAGGTAAAGAAAAAATATGTATCATTATAATGTATGTACTATAAATTGTACATCATATATAATTAAAATGCTTTATTAATTTTTTTATCATTATCAGGATTATAAAGATTGAGAATGTTTATTGCATGCTAATGTCATAAAAGTTATACATGATGAAGTTAAGGTAGCCAATAATTATCTTTTTAATACTGTATCTTTTGAATACTGTATTGATAGTCAGGCAGGTCTGCCTGACATTTACACAAAAACTAATTATACTTTATGTATTGATTTACATATGGAATTCTATTACGTGTGACTGTGCTGCTATGATAATTCAGAGTACTGAAACTGTCTTTTGATCATGACAACAACAACTCCACCACGACCACACCCCAGACCTCAGGAGAGGGCCCTTCTGGTAAAATGTGTTTTGTATTATCTGGGTGGTACATACCATATTTTTACCTCCTGTTATTTTCACCTTTTGTTCTTTGTTTAGTTTATGAGTAACAGCTGGTACAATATTTCATCTAATATTTCTCTAGCATGCAGTGTGTCCACTAGCAGCAGTCATTGGTAATAACAGGTGAATTCTCTCACAAAACCCCCCTCAAGGTACGAAGAGACCAAGGCGTAATTGTGACGAAGGAGAGTCAGAAACGGACAGGGTACTGAGAAGCTCTGGCCCAGCTCGAGAAAGAGAGTTACTGGAGAAAATAGAGAAACTGAAAACAAAGGTATGCCTTTTCAATTTAGTAGGTTGCTGGTGTTTGGTCTTTTCTTAAGCTTTTCAGTGCCCAGCTTAGTCCTCATAATAGTGGTTTAATGTCTTCATGCTTGTTGTAACTACATGCGATTTTTTTGCCTGACAGTAAAATACTTGAGGGTAGGAAAATAATGAAACGTGTCTTGAGTTGAAATGTTGACTGTCGACTGTGAAAACCTTTGAGTCAGCAACCGAGATGGAGTTTTATGCAAATAAAATCAACACATCTTGTTAGTTGTTAGAACATCAAACACCATTTGATTCCCCAATAGGTGAAGCAGTTGGAGGAGGAGAAAGACAGCATTTCTGAGGAGTGTAAACAGAAGACGACAAGGTCAGTCTCTCTCTCCTTCTCGTCTACATATAAGATCATAAAAGAAATGCATCTTATTAAAATGGCACACAATATGTATTATATTTCTGTCTCTTGACAACTCAACAGTCTGACAGAGCTCCAAAACAGAGTTGCAGGCCTTGTGAACTGGAACAATTGAACTACGAGTGCAACGTCATTGAGGAGATATTGGAACCGGTCTTCCGTAACAACGGTCCTCCTTCACAGCAGTACCATTGACACATGTCGGTTACTACAACTACGCATTCAGAGAGAAAGTGTATGCATAGTGTGTTTTATATAGTGAAGCGACTATCACTGGAATCTATGTTTAAAAGCTGTTATGGGTACACTGCCCACCTGCTATGGGTAAATTCCCCACCTCTCTCACCTCACTGCTTTCCAGGTCAATAGATGTAAAACAAGGTCAAAACATACGACGACCTTTAGAGTCCCACGGGCACCTTTTGGGTTTTGGCAAAGACAGCGTTTAGCTATGATATACCGAGTAGTTGGGTCATCCAGGCTAGGCTCCTGGATGACCTCGGCCTGGAGGAATTAGTCTTGATTCCAGCTTTATTACCTTTTTAATGATTTTTATATTGTAAACTGCTAATATTTTGATCACTCTTTCGTGTTTGATAATTTAGGCCCCGTTTACACGAAGGGAAAACGCAGATATTTCCACGCGGTTTGGCCTCTCATTTACACGAAAACTCAGTTTTTGTCACCGAAAACGATCATTTCTAAAAACTCCGGCCAAAGTGGAGATTTCTGAAAACGGTGGGTTTTAGGTTCTGAAACGTCACATTATGCGCCAGGAAATGCTTAACATCATATGAGCGCCCTATGTTTACAGTTTGTTTGACGCTTGTGTTATTCGTTGTTGTTGATTCTGAGGATTCTGATTGGCTTGCATGGCTTTATCCTTCTCCCTACATTGCCGCCCATAGGTTTGGCATAGTTATAATCGCGCTTGACGGCGTATTTATGCGCTTTGATGTAAACAACAACTTTTTTTGAAAACGGAGGGGGGGAAATATTCGTTTTTATAAATACCCTGCTACGTGTAAACGTGGCCTGAGTGTTTTTATTGAAAATAGTGCTTTAATGACTACTGCTTGTTATATCTACATGTGATTTTTTATATTGTTCTGTAATGCAGGGAATTGCTGTAAGGGAGACTTTGGTCAAAGACCAAATGAAAGAATAAACATATTTTATAGTGATCACTTTATTAAACAAACTTTTTATTGGTAAGACGGGACATATGGTATTTACTTTTTTCTCATTCATAAAGGACAATGGCAATTAAATGTTTTGGTTTGTGTGTTGATCTTCATTACAATAATCAATATGTTAAGAACCTTCTTTACTTTAATATTTTAAGTTTGTGTGATCCTTACTTGGTCCTGAAGCTTTGACATTGGTCCTTTATCAGACAAGGCAGACCTCCCGAGGCTGAATGATGCATTAGAGAGCGGGCTTTGGCTTTCATAGGGTGTTCAACATCTTTGTTCATGTTTTCATTGCAATTTTATGCATTCATGTCACAAAGAATGAAAACACTAATATTAGTTGATGGTAAGGGTAGGCCATTTATTTTACTATAATTTTGTCATATTTGTTGTCATATTTGTTGAAATTCTCTTTACATACCGACAGCTATCAATAAATCAAATGCTCTGATCAAAATAATGAAGAAATCTGGTATCCGTGGCATTCCCAAGCCTGTGAAAAACCCGTCCAATCACCATGGCCCGTAGCTTTACAGACTCAATAAACTGTATGCATCTATCAAGGAATATCATCACTTGACACTTGGCTATTCGATGCTGTCATAGACCATTTGTAACAGTACAGGCCACCGTAGCTTCTCCTGTGTTATTTGGAGAGGTGAGAAGAGGGAATTCAGTTGGTTGCAATCTGCAAACTCACCACTAAATCCTACACAGTGCACCTTCTAAATGTTCTTCTCCTGTAGGCCATGGCTTATGTATGATCCATCAGTCAAGTGTTTATATTTAGGTCTAGGCTGTATTAATAAAAAAATAATTGCATTACTTATAGCTATATAATCTATAGCTATTGTAATGTATATTTATTCATGCAACAGCTTAGCCTACATGTTTAGACAAATACACATTTTAAAGTGATAAAGTGTAATATTTTAACCTGCTCATAGCTTAAAATAACCTGCACATATCGGTATTCAATGCTGATCGATAGTGAATTCAATAATGTTATCAATAAAATCTACTCTAAATAGATCTTAGATGAGTTTATATTATATAATTTGGTCTTATGAGAGGGTGGTGAGGTGCATATTGTAGAAGAGGCTACAGAAGGGCGAAGAAAAGGGACACTAAGGTATTGTTATTGATTACCAATCATATCTAAATAGTCTACTGTGCACCTGCTGTACAACACTGACTTTATTTTCACTTTGTTGTCAACATTAGTTCAGTAGATATGGAGTTGAGATGGAGGTTTAACATTTCTCTGAGTCTCCCCATCTACCCCCCAGTAAAGGCCTCTAGTTTGGCTCGAGCTGTAATGACCGGTTCACTAAGGTGCCGCCACACTCCACTCAGGACCTTTATTTTTGCATCGGGGGACGATTATCAAAACATACTGATTTTACATTTCTGAGGTGCTTTTTTTAAATGTAAATAAGGGACAATAGCTTTCCTGTCATCACTGAAAGGTCCCACATCGATTTTATATTTCCATCAGCATCTCAACTGCAATTTACAGCAACAATTATGTCCAAGATATGCTTACATTTATATCGGTCTAAACCAGTGGTCATCAACCTTTTAAGCCCAAGATTTCTGACCTCGACCTGTGTGAAAGGCAAGATCTACCTATTGAAGACCTGAGAAAAAACAGAAAAACAGAAAAATACAGTGCAGAATGTATTTCCAATTTAAGGCCTTTTATTGAGTCTAATTGTATGAATTACATGTAATTCTTTGGTCAGCTTTTTTCAATCAAAACTAACTGAAAACAAAAAATAAAGCCATGTGCCCTTACCCATTTATAATAAGTTGTTGTACAACTGTACAACAACACACAAACACAACACAGTAAACACAACACAACAAAGAGGAAAAAATCGACACACTTGCAGTGGAAAGATATTGAAGTGTAATTAGCGGTTCTGCTTACCCAATAACCACATGGAAGTTAACAAATGTATGATTCACATTTTAGAAAGTGGAACTGTAATGTGTGTTAATAAAATTCTCAAGGGGGGCGCCCCACGCCCCCCTTGTTTTATCAAATTGGTCACATAAATCATAAAAAACATTAAAACATTTGGGCTTTTATCAGATGTCAAGTGAATTTCATTGAAAACTTAAAGCACACTTTAAAAAAACAGACACTGAAACAAATGTATGCTGCAACATAAACTGAAACAGGAGGTCTCACCTATGAGTTCAGCAATAGCACTGAAGGGCCTGGTGTGGCTGGTTGAGTTGGTGTGGAGATACTGTGTGCTAATCTGAAACGGGAACATCCATTACTGATTGCACAACACTGTAGTGATTCACATAAAAAAAAGACCCCAAGGGAAGGGACATACGTCGGGATCAAATTTATGACATCAATATTCATGGTTGACTCCGACGCGCTATACACATCTGTCGACAACTAAATCAATCCCAACTCATATCCAACCAACACGGCCAAACGTGAGTAACCCTGATGAATCTACACTGATGGACCTCATTCTTACTAACCAACCCCAAACTACTGCCTCTGCTACTCTCTGGAAATCAGTGACCACTGCCCAATAGTCTGCGTCAGAATTACCAAACCAAGAAGGACTTTCTTATATAATTTACAGAGTTTGAGAGTTGAATGAACCTCCTCTATGCCGGATCCCGACTCCGGTCTAAACCCTCGGTATTCACGGAAGATGGCTCTAGCCCCTCGCTATAGCCTCGTGGGTATATTAACCTCATTTCAGGAATGAGCTGCCATGAAATTGGAAATTTCTAATACTAATTTTTTGAGAAACTGGATATGGACCCGTTTTGTCGTGTATTCACAAGATTGACGTTGATTAGACCCCTCTGCGTCACATTGAAATTAGAATGTTGAATACGTTTTCATTGTAATAAATACTAGCATATCTTTGACATAATTGTTGTTGTAAATTGTAATTAAGATGTTGGTGGAATATAAAATAGATGATGACCTCTCAGCGGTGATAGGAAAGCTATGCTCACTAAGTTGCATACAATCAAAGTAAGCTTTTGGAATCCCAACAAACGTGATACGCCTGACCTTGGATTGGAAAGGCCTTAAAAATGAAAAGAAACAATTTACTACCAGGCAAAAACTAGAGTTGAAAAAACTGGGAAGGCCAACAACAATCCAACCAATAAAGTGGGTGTGCATTCTTTAACACAATCATGTTTTTGAGGCGTTGGTGATGAGATAGTTTCCCTGTTTATAACTATATTAGGCTATCAATCTTTTGGGGAAAATCTGCATCCAAAATTAAACTGTTGCGTTAGAAATGCAAACCTTAATGTTTTCTAAACATACAATGACCTTTACCCTTCGATGCTGCCATTATGGCAGCTGAATCAAATACACTTCCACACCACAGAATGGGAAACTGTTTTCATGGACGGGTCTCTTCCCATTTCACTCCCGTTTCTCTTTTTATATTATAAACTTTATTTTCAGATTTTCAGACATACATTAAGATACAAAGAGTAACAAATTAACAGACAATAACCATCCCCCTCCACCCATACAAACTAACTAAAACAATAACAAAATTAAAATAAAACATCCCAGATTCAGTCAATTTCTCATTCAGTGTTCTGGATAGGGAGCCACTCTGTCATCAATTGTGCTGATTAATAAGGCCTCAGATTTCTGGCTTGACACCATTATCAATGCTAGGTCGGTACTGCCCTCACTGTCTGAGCCTGCGGCCTCCTTTTCACCACTTTGGTTTTTCTTGGTTTTCTTCATGAATACGTTGTTAAACGGCGTAAACTGTTCAAGTTAAATTAATTTAATATTGTTACCTTGATATTTTGAAGGAGTAGGTTCGGATTTAAATTCAATAAACGGAATAATGAGGGGATTTCGATTGCCCTGAGCAGGAGCGCGATAAGCCTGCGTCTCACATGTCACTCCTCCAACAGGTCTCCCCCTCCCATTTCTCTTTGTCTGGTTTTTGATCTTTAATCAAACGTGTGTTGTTGAACAGGATTCCGACCTTGCCTTGTTTGCACAGACGGTTCTACTTTATGAGATGGGTTCAACATAGAAAACCAAAACTGTTATCGATCTTCAAAAGGAGACATAGTTTCTGTAGTATGGATGTAGTATACGACCCAGACTACCAATGTAACAACAACAACGGTATTGACAATGGCCGCGTTAGAAAGGTGAACATTGTACTCTGATGCTTTTAGCATGCTGAACTCATTATATGAGTATCATACGTATCATGAATGTATCAGGTATCATTAACACGTGTTGTTTATCAACTACACTAGACATTGGTTGCCATTGGAATAATGCACTGTAGCCCGTTATGTCGTGACATCCCACTTTCTTTTTTTCCTGCGGTGATCATCGATAGATTTCTCTCCTGGTATGTCAGTGAAGATTAGTATTGGCATAATTCAACCAATCGCTGCAAACGAGGAGGCAACCAGGATGTGTGTGCCCATGTTGGACAGAGCCAGAACCTCCCTGAGGTCCAAACATCCGGAGGTCGTAGCGGCACGAGGAAATGTGGAGGAGGCACGCCTCAATTTTGAGCATGAACCAACCCAGCAGAGACGTGGGGAACTGAGAGAAGCCAAGCAGCTTCTGTTCAGTACCTACGACAACATCAAGGGGGAGGAACTGATGGAGAAGGTGCGAAGGGTGCAGGCTGCGCAAGGCGAAAATCAGTATGGGGAGGCCTGGAGGGTCATCAACGAAATGACTGGGCGGAAAAGGACAAAGGAGGGACAGGTTGAAGGTCACAGCCCTGAGGAGAGGATGGCAACCTGGTTCAACCACTTCCGAAGCCTTCTGGGTTCAACAGCAGATGGGGCCGAGGAAGAAATTCCACCAGTCCTCCGGAACCTAGACATCGATTTTTGGTCCATTCACTGTCACTGAGCTAGCCCGGGCGAAAGGCACAGTGTGAGCTGGAAAAAGTGCTGGGCCAGATGGCATACCCCCAGAGGTTTTAAAGAACTGTGACCTCGATGACATCATGCTGGAGTTTTCCAACCTAGCGCTACTGCAAAACAAACTGGCTGAAGTATGGTCTCTCTCCAACATCATCCCAGTGCCTAAATCAGGAGACCTCTCAAAGCCAGACAACTACCGGGGCATCAGCCTGACATGTATCACGGCAAAGATATACAACCGCATGATACTAAACAGGATCAGGAGCGCCATCGACCCTCACCTGAGGGAGAACAAAAAAGGCTTCCGCGAGAGGAGAACCACCACAGCCCAGATCCTGGCACTAAGGAGAATGATCGAGGAGGTGAAGAAGGATAACCTGACAGCTGTACTGTGCTTTATCAACTCCAAAAAGGCATTTGATTCGATCCACAGAAGCACGATGGTGAAGATCCTTAAGGCCTATGGTGTTCCTCCCAACCTACTCCGGGCTATTGAGACCATGTACCCAGGAACAAGGTCCAAGGTGGTTACCCCAGATGGCAACACTGAGGAGTTTGATATCCTGGCTGGAGTAATGCAAGGGGACACACTAGCCCCCTTCTTCTTCATCATAGTCCTGGATTACGCGCTCAGAAAAGCCATTAGTGGGAGGGAGCAGGGCCTCGGCTTCACCCTAACCCCAAGGAGGTCAAAGCGACACCCTGCAGTTGTCCTGACAGACCTCCACTACGCGGATGACATCAGCCTGCTCTACAACAACGTGGAGCAAGCACAGGAACTTCTGAACAGAGTGGAGCTGGAGTGCGCCAAGGTTGGCCTTAGGCTAAACGCCAAGAAAACAAAGGTCATCACCTACAACATCTCACCGGAGCATCAACCGCTGACAACAACTGGTGGCACTGTGCTGAAAGAAGTCGAGGACTTCAAGTATCTGGGCTCATGGGTCAACTCAACTCAGGCACTTGCATGGAGGGCCCTGAACGGCATGACCTGTGTATGGAACTCCAACCTCCCAAGTCAAATCAAACTCAGCTTCTTCTTCTGCCAACCTTGCAGAAGTCCTTAGAAGGGTGCTACACCAGAATGCTGCGTGCAGTACTTAACATCAGCAAGAGTACACATGTTACCAACAGGATCCTGTATGAAGGAATACCAAGGGTGAGTGAGAAAGTAGTGTCGTAGATTTTAACCGAGATATAAAGCACTTCGACTAATTCAAGAGAGGGTAAAAGAAATCGAGGGGTCCGGAGCAAGTATTGACAAAAGACTTTATCATTTAAAAAAAAGCAAGAACGATAACAGCCGAGTGGGTTTGCAAAGTCACTGGCGAATTAACAGATTCCAGCCTCTTCTTACACACACACAGCAGCACAGTACTCAGCAGTTTCTTGTTTTAGGTGTCCACCCATAATCAATCACAAACTCTTCGAACCATATGGTCACCGAGATAGTTTAGGACCCCAGGAGTGGAGTCAGCATGCATTGTCTCAGTAGCTTCCTGCTCCTGGGGGGCTGGGCCCCAACCCCTGCTCTGACCCCAGACTCCCAGGCACCGTGTCCAGCCCTGGATCAGAATCCAGAGAGCTTTAAATGTTTTCGACCATTAGATATACAGGCCTAATAATAATCATAGTTTACCATAGAATATAATCATTAATTTCTACCACAGTAGCTGCCAGGAGAATGAGACTGGCGGGACACCGCCAAAGACACCAAGAGCTGCCAGCCAGCAAATTGGTACTGTGGGAACCAACCCATGGGCATCGGTCTCGAGGGCGTCCTACACTAACATACGTGGATGTACTCAAGAAGGATGCGGGAGCGCAAAGTACCAATGAACTGGCCAGATGTATAGAGCCTCGGTTCTCAAAGTGGGGTCCCCGGACCCCCGGGGGTCCGCGGCGCGTTGCCAGTGGGTCCGTGAAGAGCTTGTTGTTACAACATAAACATACCGGTATTTGGAAAAAATGTTGGGCCGGTCGTCATTACTCCCGCGGCGTAACGTTAAACCAATGAACACTCTGCTTTTACATTGCGTCAAACTCCCTCAGGCTTTACCTTCACATCTCAAACCTAAATAACTAAATAAAAGCCAATTAAACAGGCGCATTGTGTTCAGCCCTCCCCCTGCTTTAATTTTCGGCCAATAGTAACTCTGTTAACATTGCGTCAACCTGTCAACGCATGCTCGAGTCTGCCCTGCGTTCACACCAAAAGATGCAAAAAGATGCCGCGCAGCACGATCCCATTCAAAGTGAATGTAGAGACGCGTTGCAGGTTTGCTGCCGGACCACTTGCTAGCCGAGAAAACCGGCAGCAAAATTTGATTTGCGGCGCGGCAAGATTTGATTTGCAGCGCAGCACGCCCGTGCCCGCGCTGCAGGCGCGTTCACGTATTTTGCGGCGCGTCAAATGCTGCTCGAGTTGAAATATTTCAACTTTTCGGCAGCAAACGCGTGATGACAGCCAATCAGCGTTCAACAGCGTTGCCAAAGCTGTGTTTTGCGTCCCCTTCAAAGCTTCATCCACATATGCATGGCATGCCGAGCAGGCAATTTGTTACGATGGACCATTGGTAACAGTAGGTAACGTGTTTACGTGGGTGAATAATTTAACTGTTTTGCACCACTTTACTATCTCTCTTGTAAACCAATCCTTGCAGACATTTGGAAATAAACATGTCCTCTGCCGTTGTCCCATGTCCATTGTGACAACATTGGGCAATGTTGCCGTGTCATGTTTTTGTTTGGGGTGTGTGTGTGTGTGTGTGTGTGTGTGTGTGTGTGTGTGTGTGTGTGTGTGTGTGTGTGTGTGTGATTTTTATACACTCATTTATAAAAAAGTAAAATCTATTTACATATTGTAAAGTTATGCCAAAATACAATAAAATGCTTATTTAACACTATTGTGGCATTAGCACTGAATGATTGAAGCATAAAAGAGTTCAAAAGCATGTAACAGAAAAAATAGACATGAGCCTATATGATTACATTTGTGTTGCGGTTATGAGGGGGTCCTTGAAATAATTTCTGCCCTATGGGGGGGTCCCCGGCCCCATATAATAATAATAATAATACATTTTATTTATACTGCACTTTATATTCAAGAATCTCAAAGTGCTTCAGAGAAAAAAATACCAAAAAACTATTAAAAAAGGGGGAACCTCAAAGAAAGTTTAGCTGAATGCTCTTTTAAAGAGATGGGTTTTGAGGTTCCGTTTAAAAAGAGCTGTAGTCTGTGGAGCCCTCAGGTGGTCAGGGAGGGCGTTCCATAGTCTAGGGGCAGCATAATATAATAACTTAATATAGTTTGAGAACCCCTGGTATAGAGAATCGGGATGACTGGAAGCAACGATGGAGGGCTCGTCTGAGGACGACCTAGAGAGATAGATGATATGTTAACCTTACCGCACTCAGCGGGATCCCGCCTTCCGTCTGCCTAGCTGCCATGTTCCTGGTAAAATGAAACTAACTGTCATGTCACGCAAAGTTTGTTAATTCTGTTGAGCCAAGTTAATACCACTCATGTCATTCACTTCCTGTTTTATTTTGTAGTTCCCTTTTCCCTCTCGTTTCAGGCACTTGACTTTCTCAACTGTGATTGCCTCCCCGGTCTCTGATTCGTCTCACCTGTGTTCCCCTCCCTCATGTATAAATAGCCCTTGTTTTCCTTTGTCTAATGTCAGTTCGTCTTGCGTCCCTAGCGTATTGTCAAGCCTCAGGATTTGTTAGTTTTTGACACTTGCAGACACTACTGTATTTAACTGTTTTGTATACTCCTAAGCGAGCACCTTTTGGTTATAGTTTTGTATCCTCCATGAGAGCGTTTTTTGTTACCTTTTTCTAGTAAAGCGTTTTGGTTTAAACATACTGCCGTCTTCTGAGTTTTGCTTCTGAGTCCTTGTCCCTGAGTCAAGTCGTGACAGAACGAACTGACCATAAATATGGACTCAGCAGACTCGGAAGTGGTGAAGCTAGCCATGCGAGCCCAGGGTGCTCGTCTACATGAGCACGAGCAACACCTGTCCTCCATTAACCAAGGACTGCAGGTTCTCACCGAGCAACAGGGGAATTTCCAGTCTTCTGTCACCGAACAAGTAAACCTCCTGACAGATCAACTCAGTTTTCTCATTGGACACGTTAAGGCTGATCCCTCAGCTTCACTCCCTGCCATGACGCCTACGCCTGCTTCCGAGAACACTGCTGCTTTGGACCATGCCCGGTTCCCGTCTACTGGACTTCGGCTGGCTGCTCCAGATAAGTTTTCCGGAGACTCAGGGGACTGTAGGCCATTTTTGGTGCTCTGTGACTTACATTTTAAACACAACCCAGCTGCATTTGTGTCCGACCAGGCTAGAATAGCTTTTGTTATGTCCCATTTGACGGGTAGAGCAGCAGCATGGGCAACGGCAGAATGGTCCAGAGACTCAATTGTTTGCCAAACACTCTCCAGGTTCACTGACACCATGAGCCGAGTTTTTGATCACTCCTCCCCAGCTAGGGAGGCGTCCAGGGTGCTAATGCAAATTAAACAGCACAATCGGCCAGTCACAGACTATGCCATTGAATTCAGGACTTTGGCTGCAGACAGTGGGTGGAACGACCCTGCCTTAATTGATGCCTTCATGAACGGACTCACAGACTCCATCAAAGACCAGTTGGCGCCCCTAGAGCTTCCCACCGATCTAGATATAATAATCTCCATGGCCACTCGCATAGACAACCGTCTTCAAGAGAGGCGCAGAGAAAGACTGCGCACTTCTGCTCCCTTTCCCAGGACGGCCTGGACGCCACAGCTCCAGCCTCAACCTTCTCCGGGGAGACCAGCGCTCACTAAGGTTCCTGAGGAGCCCATGCAGTTGGGCAGGGCACACCCGAGGAGCGACAGCGTCGTAAACATGAGGGCTGCTGCTTCTACTGCGGCCAACCAGACCATCAGTGGTCATCATGCCCAGCAAAAGGGCAGGCTCGCCGGTGAGGAAGAGAGCGCTGGCGAGCCGACCCCCTGTCTTCAACTTCCCTTCTCGTCCCCTGACTCAAGTCCAGGTATCTGCTCATTACAAGACTCTCACTCGGAAGGTGCTGGTAGACTCTGGAGCGGATGTAGATCTCTTGGACTGGGGTATGGTTAAAAGGCTTAGCATTAAGACTGAGATCTTGCCTCGACCCATCACAGCCAGGGCTCTAGATGGTAAAATCTTATTCAATGTCACCCATGTCACAGAACCCATCACACTTACGTTCGCCGATAAACACACAGAAGACATAAGGTTCCATTTATTCAACTCAGCACTGTACCCACTCATATTAGGCTTCCCATGGCTGACCAGACATAACCCCCATATAGACTGGAGATCGGGCAGGATCAAGGAGTGGGGATTAGATTGCCGCGAGTTGTGTTTTAGAGACAATACTGGTAAGATAGACCAGGTTCACGAGACCGACACTAGTCTAACTGTCAATCATGTCCAGACCAAGACTGAACCAATCGAGCATGATTGTGACTCTGACTTCCCAGATTTCACCAAGGTGCCGCCATGTTATCTTGATCTTAAAGAGGCGTTCAACAAGGCTAAGGCCACATCACTTCCCCCACATAGGCCCTATGACTGTGCCATAGACTTGTTCCCGGGGGCTCCCATCCCCAAGGGCAGACTGTACTCTCTTTCAGGTCCTGAGAAGGAGGCCATGACTGAATACATCAAATCCTCGGTGAAGGCTGGGTTGATTCGGCCTTCCTCCTCACCGGCGGGAGCCGGATTCTTCTTTGTAGGGAAGAAAGATGGGTCTCTCAGGCCCTGTATCGACTATGCTCCATTGAATGAAATCACTGTTAAAAACAGGTACCCCCTCCCACTCATCTCCTCTGCTTTTGAACTTTTACAGGACGCCAAAATATTCACTAAGCTAGATCTCCGTAATGCTTACCATTTGGTTCGAATCAGGGAGGGGGACGAATGGAAAACAGGTTTCAACACACCTCATGGACATTATGAGTATCTTGTGATGCCTTTCGGCTTAACTAATGCACCTGGTGTCTTCCAAGCTTTTGTAAATGATGTGCTTAGAGATTATTTGAACAGATTTGTTTTTGTATATCTGGATGACATTTTGATATTTTCCCCTGATGAAGAGGCTCATGTCCAGCACGTCCGACAGGTCCTCCAGAAGCTTCTGGAAAATCAATTGTTTGTGAAAGCTGAGAAATGCGAATTTCATGTGAACACTACCTCATTCCTAGGGTTCATCATCTCAGAGAATAAGGTCCAGATGGACCCTAGCAAGGTCAGTGCTGTGGTCAATTGGTCTACTCCAACCAGCTGCAAAAAGTTGCAACAGTTCTTAGGGTTTGCTAACTTTTACCGGAGGTTTGTTCGAAATTTCGGTGCCATTGCGTCCCCTTTGCATGCTCTCACCTCTTCCAAGGTTCCGTTTGTGTGGAATCCTCAGGCGGAGCGAGCCTTCCAACAGCTGAAGGAAAGGTTCACCACGGCTCCCATACTCACGGTTCCAGACCCGCGACGGCAGTTTGTGGTGGAGGTGGATGCCTCAAATGTCGGCATTGGAGCCATTCTGTCACAGAAGTCGGCCAAGGACAACAAACTCCACCCTTGTGCCTTCTTCTCACGTAAATTGACTCCAGCTGAGAAGAACTACGACATAGGCAACAAGGAACTTTTAGCAGTCAAAGTTGCATTAGAGGAATGGAGGCACTGGTTGGAGGGGGCGGAGCAGCCTTTTTTGGTCTGGACGGACCATAAAAATCTTGAGTACTTAAGGAATGCCAAGAGACTTAACTCTCGCCAGGCCAGGTGGTCCCTCTTTTTCAATCGCTTTAACTTCTCACTTTCTTACAGACCTGGGTCCCAAAATACCAAGCCTGATGCTCTGTCCCGTCTGTATGATCCTGAGCCTGCTGCCAAGGAACCTGAACATATCCTACCACTTAACAGTGTGGTAGGAGGAGTTACATGGCAAATAGAATCAGAGGTGAAGAGTGCTAATGGGGTGAGCCCGGCACCTAGTGGTTGTCCTCAAGACCGGTTGTTTGTCCCAGTGTCCCTCCGTCCACAGGTTATCCACTGGGCTCACACGTCGGTGCTCACCTGTCATCCAGGGGTAAGAAGAACTGTGTTTTTCATTAAGCAGAGGTTCTGGTGGCCGGCCATGGAAAGAGCAGTCAAGGAGTACGTGGGGGCTTGTCCGATCTGTGCACAAAACAAATTCTCTTCCAGAGCACCGATGGGACTGCTTCAGCCTCTCCCTGTCCCACACCGCCCCTGGTCAGATATATCCATGGACTTCGTCACCGGTCTCCCCTACTCAGAAGGTAACACCACTGTGCTGACGGTGGTAGACAGGTTTTCTAAAATGGCTCATTTCATTGCTCTACCCAAGCTCCCCTCAGCCAAAGAAACAGCAGACGTTATGATGAACAATGTTTTCAGGCTCCATGGGTTCCCCAGAGACATTGTATCGGATCGTGGACCGCAGTTTATTTCCAAGTTTTGGAAGGAGTTCTGCCATCTCCTAGGTGCCACCGTCAGTCTCACTTCCGGTTATCATCCTCAGTCTAATGGTCAGACTGAGAGGCTTAACCAGGAGCTGGAGACCTGCCTCCGCTGCTTAGTCTCACAGAACCAGGCCTCCTGGAGTAAGCACCTCACATGGGTAGAATATGCCCACAACACACTTCCTACCTCTGCTACAGGGCTCTCACCCTTTCAGTGTGCTTATGGATATCAGCCTCCATTGTTTCAAGAGACAGAGGGTGAGGTCACAGTCCCCTCTGCCCATGCCATGGTACGTCGCTGCCACCGCATCTGGGCTGCGGCTCGCAGGGTCCTGCTGTGTAGCGCCACAAGGATGAAGAGTGTTGCAGATCGGCAACGTCGGCCTGCTCCATGCTACAGGCCAGGTCAGAAAGTCTGGCTGGCCACCAAGGACTTGCCTCTCCATGTCATGTCACGTAAGCTAGCTCCCAAGTTTATTGGTCCATTCCCAGTGTCCAATGTGGTTAATCCTGTGTCTGTGAGGTTAAAACTCCCCAGGTCTCTGAAAGTACATCCCACATTCCATGTCAGCAAGGTCAAACCACTCACCGAGAGCACCTTGGTTCCCGCCTCCAAGCCCCCACCCCCACCCCGGATTGTGGATGGCGGTCCAACATACACTGTCAAAAGGCTTTTGGCTGTCCGTAAGAGAGGACGAGGGAGGCAGTTCCTGGTGGATTGGGAGGGTTATGGCCCAGAGGAGAGGTCTTGGATCCCATCCAGTTTCGTGGTGGATCGGTCCTTAATAGAGGACTTTGACAGGCAATATCTTCAGGTGCCTGGGCCGTCAGGAGCCGTCCTTAGAAAGGGGGGTACTGTCATGTCACGCAAAGTTTGTTAATTCTGTTGAGCCAAGTTAATACCACTCATGTCATTCACTTCCTGTTTTATTTTGTAGTTCCCTTTTCCCTCTCGTTTCAGGCACTTGACTTTCTCAACTGTGATTGCCTCCCCGGTCTCTGATTCGTCTCACCTGTGTTCCCCTCCCTCATGTATAAATAGCCCTTGTTTTCCTTTGTCTAATGTCAGTTCGTCTTGCGTCCCTAGCGTATTGTCAAGCCTCAGGATTTGTTAGTTTTTGACACTTGCAGACACTACTGTATTTAACTGTTTTGTATACTCCTAAGCGAGCACCTTTTGGTTATAGTTTTGTATCCTCCATGAGAGCGTTTTTTGTTACCTTTTTCTAGTAAAGCGTTTTGGTTTAAACATACTGCCGTCTTCTGAGTTTTGCTTCTGAGTCCTTGTCCCTGAGTCAAGTCGTGACACTAACGCAGGGTTTTCCCTCGATGTGTTATGGATTAATAAGCTTACCAGTTGCTACAGTCCACTGGGTAGGCTGGTAAACTAATGCATCCAGCATCCATCTAGGTGGACACTGGCATTTAGTTTACTAGTGCTGGCTGAGTTTCTGGTCACTGAAAATATCAAATTAAGCGCTTGCAGTTCCTTGCCTCCAGCATCGTGATTGTACAGTGACCATGTTGTACACATTCAGCATTAGATAATAACCATAAAATGATCTTTATAAAAACTGTTGGACCATGTAACCAAGAGGGGGCAAACCAACTTTAATCTCTTCTATGATGTGTGATATTAAATTTACAATTTTCAACCTTTTTAAAAATGTATATTCCTTTATGAATTTTGCAAAATAAAATAGCTCCAAGACCTTTTCAAAGGGAAATATTGAAAGATGAAAAGATGCAAATGAAAGGAGCTACACCATTAAAAAAGTTTGACCTCTGAAGGTCACACGGTCTGAGAGATATGTTAAGCTTGCTGGTAGTTCTACCAGGAGGACTCGAATCACGCGCGGCTGGCCACCAATCACCAGCTACCAATCACCTGCCTACACCTGCTCTATAAAGAGTAGTCTAACATATGTCTTTGCTGCTCAGGTCTTCGTTCGACGCATGCTGCTGCTTTACTGTGCTTCTGATTATCTCGCATATCTCGTCGCTTAGTTGCTACGTCGGTTAATACACACCAAGAGGTCATAACTTCGGATTCGTGCTGGTCGGCCTACTACTTCTGGTCCCGGCAAGCGAGCGCAGAAAGCCGTTATTTTCGGTCCCCGGTATCCTCAACAACACCAACAAGTTCCCAACACGGACATCCGCCTGGTTCTACAAACCCTCGCCGAGTTGGTGCAAAGCATTGGCGCCAGGATGGACGCCGTCGAAACGCCATGCGGAACTCCCGGACGGGTCCAGGCCCCCAACCCGCTGTCGTCGGTCGCCACGGCGCCTTTCTACTTCCAGCAACCATCAGGCTCGGCTTCCTCCGCCTTCACAGGCTACGCACCCGGCACGTGCCCTGCTACCATGGCTACTGCAGTCCCCGCGTTAGCCCCCGCAGCGTATTTTCTCTCACAGCTCTACCAGTCCAGCTTCAGGATGCGGCTCCCTCGGTTGGGTTAGGGGGTTTCTTCCAAGGGCAATGGTTTGCTGAGGGATGGCCAGTCGAAGCTGGTACGTTCGCCCTCGGGTCAGAGTCGTCTGCGCTGTTCGAGCTTTACCCTATCGCAGCAGCTAGCGTTCTGTGGGGCAAAGCATGGCGGCGTTAACGTCTAACCATGTTTTGCGATAACAAAGCAGCGTCAAAACGGCTGGGAAGGTGGTCTTCCACAGCATACGGATTTTACATCCGGTTGAGTTCGTTGCACACGTCGGTGTGGTACAACACAGAACTCTACGTTCGCAATCAAAGGTTCATAATTATCTTTATACCGTGCACTGTTTGGTTAACTCCTTGTGTCTGAGGTTTTTCCCTTCACTTTAACATGAATGAAGTTGATGGGTTTTAGGCACTGTGGTAACTGATTATTACTAAAAGGTTTTTATTGACGAAGGGCCTTTTAGATTGGTTCAGCTGCTGCTCACTAACACTCACGTTCCTCTGCTCGCAATGCGAATCACATATCGTTCAATTTTTCAATTTCAATTTCAATTTATTCAAAAGATCCAAAGACAAAGAACAGGTACATTATGGTATCATTTTATATGATTATTTTTAGTCTTATTGTTAATAGCTTCAGTCGCGTTGGTATTTAATTTTTCATTTGCTGGTTTAGTATACGTATGACAGTTAACAATGTTGGTGTAGGCCTATTACAATTATTTACGCGTGTAGGCCACTCCAACTCGCTCGATATTTCAAAAAGATTAGTGTGCTCTCTCAGAGCTGGGAGATTTCATCCTTATTTTAACATATTACTCGAGACGGTGTTTTCTCACAGTTCTACGGGTTCATGCGTTCTCGGGTTCATGCGTCCACGTCTCCTACTCAGACTTTTCCCCTACACGGGGTAGGCCTATTTAATTTTTCATTTGCTTGTTTAGCCATGTATGTCAGTTAACAATTTTGGTGTAGCCTATTACAATTATTTATGTGTGTTGGCCACTCCAACTCACTCGATATTTTGAATAGATTAGTGTGCTCTCTCTGGGAGTTTTCATCCTTATTTTAACATATTACTCGAGTCAGTGTTTCTCACAGCGTTCTACGGGTTCATGTGTTCTACGGCTTCATGTGTTACGGCTTCATGTGTTCTACGGCTTCATGTGTTCTACGGCTTCATGCGTTTTACGGGTTTATGCGTTCTCGGGTTTATGCGTTGGGTTTATGCGTACACGTCACCTACTCAGACTTTTTCCCCTACACGGGGCCAGACTTTCGCTGATGTCACCTTCTCTGCAAGGCATTTTTTCATTTTTCATCAGCCTAGGAGCAGCTGTTACTATTATCATTTCAAGAATCAACAACTCTCTGTCCTTACGCTTCCATGTTCCTTTATCTCAAGCTTCGGCAACGCACGTCCCCGAATCACCTGTTTATTTGCGGCCTGCCAATGACTAAAGGGTGGTTCAGAGTCAATCTCGCGACGGTGGTAGAAGGGTGCGGCCCACCATCTTCCCCCTACATTGGCCACTCCTTCCGGATTGGAGCGGCAACCACAGCCGCTGAACAAGGGTTGCCGGTCGCGTCTATCAAACGGCTGGGAAGGCGGTCTTCCACAGCTTACGAATCCTACATCCGGTCGAATTCATGGTTCTTCCTTCAAGCGCACACGATGCTCTAACGTCGGTTAAGGCAGGTTTATCACGTTTGCTACTACAGCTGTTTTTGGCGGCCTGTTTCCATTCTAGTTTTAGTCTTTGTGTCAAGGTGTCACTTTTGTTTTTATTAGTTTAGACACGTTCATACTCTTTCTAGTGATATAAGTATTTTAAGGAGCTGCATTTCCCTCACATAGCCACAAGGGGAGCAAGACCTTATTGAAGGCTGCTCCACCACAGAAGGAGCCGAAGCCTTTACGTCACCCCGGCCACGCCCACTAGGCCACGCCCACTTGACGTCCTCTCTAGCGGGTGGTTTCGAACTCGAGAGGCCAGAGATCAATAGGTAGACGGCAGAGAGCCACCCCGGGCCTAAGCCCGGGGGCTCGAAGTAGATCACGGTATTTTCCTCTCACACGCGTTAGATACAATTCCCTCCGTTAAGCTTCAGTTACCATACCGAAATATGCCGACTTTATAATAAATGAAGTCAGTTAAAAGCATCCCGGGATTGGACAACTTTCTTCAAGAATATGCAACATATTGAAATTCCGTTTAGGTATTATCAAAGATACAAGTGCGTAGATTTGTTAAATAAGGTAAACGGCCGAAAATTGACGTTATGTCTTAAACATTTGAAGTTCCGTTTGGACAAAACGTTATTACAGTTTATCGCCTAGTTTAGGTCAACGGAAATGAAGACATTTTAGCAGTCTTATTTTGTAAAACACTTTCAGTCTCGTTTGTATTCGCCAACAACATCGCACTACGCATTTAATTATAGTTATTGTCCAACCCGGTCTCACGAAAAGACGTGACACTGTCACGTTATTTAATCTATTGAAACGTGTTCAGGATCACGTATTTTAAAAAATGTCGTGTTTACAAGCACAAATTCCAAACCCATGTATTTCAATTGGAAGTATTTGTCGTATCACCAGCACGACTTCCAAACTAAGGTTCTGTGCGGGAGCGTTCTCCCTAATGTCCCTTAAGGAGCTCCGTACAGTACATTTATTGTTAAAAATTGTGAACGATATGACAGCTTTAGGCCACCCGTTTCTACTTTCACCTTTGATTCTGAGAAATTGTGACAATTCACGGATATAGGCTATTAAATGCAGGTGCGCTGCTCAGGCAAACCGCGAAAGAAAAAAGGGTAGCTGCTTAATCTGATCTTTTTAGAATTGTATGTCTTGATGTTTTGATCTAACCATAGATCTATTGTCTTGTTTTTGGCTATGTGAATGGAAGTCCGCGTCGATGCCTCGCAAGTCCAGTGTCGCGAGCGGACGTGACATCAAGAAGTCATACCGTATAATAATGGGTTATCACTATCCTCGGGCCGGGCCTTTGATCGAGCGTTTTTACTTTTATTTTATCATTATCATAAATTAGCCTAATCTGAGGAGAAATCTATGCCATAAACAGAAATATTATGGGTCTTTATTACACGGGTCTTCTCAATGCCGTGGAACGCTCCGTTCACTTGCATGGGTCCGGGGATATCTCGGGATTGGTTTCTTTATTAATCGAATGGGAAATGCAATAGGCCTATTTTAGGACCGAATCACCGTTGAACTTGTTTCTAATAACATTTCTAGCGAGAAATATACTTTTTACTTGCATAATCTTTAGTCAGTGATTACGTATGATCTTTAGTTTTATAGTTATTAGGAAGATTTTATCGGCTCGCTCGCATGTTTCAATGACGTCAGGTTGCTAAGGACGCTGCTTTCGCTAAACTAGCACACACACACACACACACACACACACACACACACACACACACACACACACACACACACACACACACACACACACACACACACACACACACACACACACACACACACACACACACACACACACACACACACAATGCATTTCGCTGCAGATATTCTTTGCAGGACCTGGCAACCCTGCGCTGTTGCCCGGGGTGCTGAAATGCTCCGGAACAGATCTGGATCCACTATGGCCAAAAGACTTGTATGCCCCCCCCCCCCCCCCCCCCCCCCCCCCCTTAAATAAATTCTATGGCAGAATAAAGAATAAATTCATGCATTATCATTCAACTTGAACATGTGTTTTTACAGTATAGCGTGGTGGAGGGCTGACGTATGTTGCCCAACCCGGAAGTGAGCGTCGCCCTGGTTTCCCTTGACAAAAAGCCAACGGGTTTTTCCATTGGATTTTGGATTATTGCAGAAAAATTAGCATCTTTGAAGCACCTCCTCAAAAACTGAAAATAAATAAAAAATATCTGTGCTCCAAAAAACGAAATGTAAACCAATGCATTCTGAATAATAATAATAATAATAATAATACATTTAATTTAGAGGCGCCTTTCAAGACACCCAAGGTCACTTTACAGAGCATATAGTCATCATTCAAAACTATGTAAAACAGACTAGGAATAAAAGAAAAACAGAGGTTAAACATGAATAATAATAATTAATAACACTCAAAGACGCCTACAGTGAAGGGGGGACCTCACTAACCACCACCAATGAGTAGCACCCACTTGGGTGATGGATGGGAGTGTTTCTCCGATTTTTCCATGCTACACAGAACGAAATGTAAACCATGCAAATAAAGACTTCATGTTCATAATCATTTAAATATCATTAATCTCCTGAGTGTGTCGAGTGGTATTCTATTTTTTTCAACGGGGCTGCATCCAGTCACTTGACCGTCATGGTTGCTATGGTGGTTGCTATCGACCGCCCCCTCTAATCCTTACATGGTTCTAAAAACCACGCGGCAAAGGAGCTGCCGTCCATTGTGTTGTTTTTGTCGTAAACTAGGGTCAGATGGTTAAAAAATAGACAGATATTCCAAGGTATCCTTAAAAGGCAGCTTGGATGTTTTTATTTTGTGCAGTTTAGACTTCTTCTATAACCTATTTTTGAAAGCAAAACACCAAGCTCATTGATTTAACGAGGCAGGGTTATTTGAAACAATTTATTGAATAAATATTTATGAGAGGTCATTCCTTCTCCTGAGTTTGCTTCCTATTTATGTCTAGTGTACACCCCTACTGTCAGCAAGCATCACCCCCCCCCCCCCCCCCCCCCCCTCCCCATATGGATTTGGAGAATTGCTGCCACGTCCCGGTGGTGGAGGTATCATATATATGAAAGAGGGCATTCAATTATACTACAATGATCAATTAGGAGGCCGAAGCCCTAAAGGAAGTGATGCAATAGGTGACTGAGTCGACAACATTTAAGTAAGCCTTGGGGTCTCTTATATATCAAAGGGGGTCTCAAAGGACGCATATACGCTTCAACCTGTGGCTTACAGGAAATGACTCAGCAAGTGCTCCATCTTGTTGCACCCACCCAGCGGCTCGCTTGCAAGATTTTGGCCTGAAGTTCTTCCCAGACCTACACCGTAGCCATCCAACCTGCATATCGGAGAATCAGGCCTCTCTTTAATAATGACAAAAAGTTATGAGAGGAATACACATAAACTTTTGTTGTCTCATAAGCGGCGTGGTGTCGGCTGCTTTTGACCTTTTGACCCCAGACTTCTGAGGGAATAGCTGAATCAATTCATTAGTCAATCAGAAGTATGTAAATATCTTCCCGGTGTCGTAAGAGAGCGAACAAGGTGTCCTTCAACATCTACGCTTCCAGGCGATTGCAATGGTGCCACACATGAGCATATTCGAACATGTTTAATGGTAGTAATTAGCTGTCGAAATTGGAGGCCTTAATCAATAATGAGCAGCTATTGATTTACTTTCCGATAGAAATTTGTGACAAATGACATATTATTTAGCATCTACACGTTGAGCTGAGTCCAATGACACCAAGCATGACACTCTAGCAAATGTATTTTACATGGTACATATGGTCTAGGACATGATCTCGGTGTGGCAAGAGGGCAAGCTTGATCTCATTGGACTCAGCTTAACGTGTAGATGCTAAATAACATGTAATATGTCAAGAATCTCCATCGGGAAGCAAATCTATAGCTGGTCATTATTGATAAAGGCCCCCAAAATCGACAGCTAATTACTACCCCGAAACATATTCAAATATGATCATGTGTGACACTGTTGAAATCGCCTCGAAACGTAGATGTCAAAGGACACCTTGTTTTCCCCCTTACGCCTCCGGGAAGATATTTTCATACTTCTAATGGATTGATTCATATTTTAAGGTTCGCGGAGTGAGACTTTAGGCGGCTGCAGCAGAAGTGTTGAGACGAAAGATGATATCAAGACATTTATAGAATATTCCGATTCACATTATGATTCTTCGTCATAACTATCCGACCAAACATCCTTCACATTCACTGAGCGAAGATTATGAAAGTCCAGGCCCCCCCTTCCTGCATTTGGGTTCCGACTGGGCCAAGTTTCGGGCAGGAAGGGCCCTCCGGGTCCGACCGGGCCAAGTTTCGGTGCAGGGGTCCCAGTTAGGCCCTAGAATAAGGTATTCAAATTTCAGGGCGGTACGACCTTCCTATCTCAAAAACTGTTTTTCCACCACATTCTGGACCATTAGGTCTTGCAGGCAACACTTCTGAGGGGCTTTGTCCAAAGGACAGTCCATTTGGGAAAACTTTTTTTCTCTAAGGGCTACAATTCCAAATCTCGGATATGTCGTTCTCTGGGCCCCGGGAAATGTGTGTAAACATTTCAGTATCCCTAGCTCTCTCGAAAAGGCCGGAAAAGGGGCGTGACCTCCAACAGTACAGTAAATGTACATAAGACAGAGGTTAGTTTCTAGTCCCCATTTTTTGTGGGATGGATGTGTACATTTGTGGCTTAAGGTGTGTAGACACAGCTGGCCTGTGGCCACGTTTTTGAAGTCTGGGGTCAAAAGGTCAAAAGGAGCCGGCACCACGCCGCTTATGAGGTAACAAAAAGTTCATGTGTTTTTCTCTCATAACTTTTTGTCACTATTAAAGAGAGGCCTGATTCTAAGATATGCATGTTGGATGGCTAGGGTGTAGGTCTGGGAAGAACTTCAGGCCAAAATCATACAAGCGAGCCGCTGGGTGCAGGTGCAACGAGATGGAGGGGGGCCTGGACTTTCATAATCTTCGCTCAGTGAATGTGAAGGATGTTTGGTCGGATAGTTATGACGAAGAATCATAATGTGAATCTGAATATTCTATAAATGTCTTGATATCATCTTTCGTCTCAACACTTCTGCTGCAGCCGCCTAAAGTCTCACTCCGAGAACCTTAAAATATGAATCAATCCATTAGAAGTATGAAAATATCTTCCCGGAGGCGTAAGGGGGAAAACAAGGTGTCCTTTGACATCTACGTTTCGAGGCGATTGCAGCAGTGTCACACATGATCATATTTGAATATGTTTCGGGGTAGTAATTAGCTGTCGATTTTGGGGGCCTTTATCAATAATGACCAGCTATAGATTTGCTTCCTGATGGAGATTCTTGACAAATTACATGTTATTTAGCATCTACACGTTAAGCTGAGTCCAATGAGATCAAGCTTGCCCTCTTGCCACACCGAGATCATGTCCTAGACCATATGTACCATGTAAAATACATTTGCTAGAGTGTCATGCTTGGTGTCATTGGACTCAGCTCAACGTGTAGATGCTAAATAATATGTCATTTGTCACAAATTTCTATCGGAAAGTAAATCAATAGCTGCTCATTATTGATTAAGGCCTCCAATTTCGACAGCTAATTACTACCATTAAACATGTTCGAATATGCTCATGTGTGGCACCATTGCAATCGCCTGGAAGCGTAGATGTTGAAGGACACCTTGTTCGCTCTCTTACGACACCGGAAAGATATTTACATACTTCTGATTGACTAATGAATTGATTCAGCTATTCCCTCAGAAGTCTGGGGTCAAAAGGTCAAAAGCAGCCGACACCACGCCGCTTATGAGACAACAAAAGTTTATGTGTATTCCTCTCATAACTTTTTGTCATTATTAAAGAGAGGCCTGATTCTCCGATATGCAGGTTGGATGGCTACGGTGTAGGTCTGGGAAGAACTTCAGGCCAAAATCTTGCAAGCGAGCCGCTGGGTGGGTGCAACAAGATGGAGCACTTGCTGAGTCATTTCCTGTAAGCCACAGGTTGAAGCGTATATGCGTCCTTTGAGACCCCCTTTGATATATAAGAGACCCCAAGGCTTACTTAAATGTTGTCGACTCAGTCACCTATTGCATCACTTCCTTTAGGGCTTCGGCCTCCTAATTGATCATTGTAGTATAATTGAATGCCCTCTTTCATATATATGATACCTCCACCACCGGGACGTGGCAGCAATTCTCCAAATCCATATGGGGAGGGGGGGGGGGGGGATGCTTGCTGACAGTAGGGGTGTACACTAGACATAAATAGGAAGCAAACTCAGGAGAAGGAATGACCTCTCATAAATATTTATTCAATAAATTGTTTCAAATAACCCTGCCTCGTTAAATCAATGAGCTTGGTGTTTTGCTTTCAAAAATAGGTTATAGAAGAAGTCTAAACTGCACAAAATAAAAACATCCAAGCTGCCTTTTAAGGATACCTTGGAATATCTGTCTATTTTTTAACCATCTGACCCTAGTTTATGACAAAAACAACACAATGGACGGCAGCTCCTTTGCCGCGTGGTTTTTAGAACCATGTAAGGATTAGAGGGGGCGGTCGATAGCAACCACCATAGCAACCATGACGGTCAAGTGACTGGATGCAGCCCCGTTGAAAAAAATAGAATACCACTCGACACACTCAGGAGATTAATGATATTTAAATGATTATGAACATGAAGTCTTTATTTGCATGGTTTACATTTCGTTCTGTGTAGCATGGAAAAATCGGAGAAACACTCCCATTCATCACCCAAGTGGGTGCTACTCATTGGTGGTGGTTAGTGAGGTCCCCCCTTCACTGTAGGCGTCTTTGAGTGTTATTAATTATTATTCTTCTTCATGTTTAACCTCTGTTTTTCTTTTATTCCTAGTCTGTTTTACATAGTTTTGAATGATGACTATATGCTCTGTAAAGTGACCTTGGGTGTCTTGAAAGGCGCCTCTAAATTAAATGTATTATTATTATTATTATTATTATTCAGAATGCATTGGTTTACATTTTGTTCTTTGGAGCACAGATATTTTTTATTTATTTATTTATTTTCAGTTTTTGAGGAGGTGCTTCAAAGATGCTAATTTTTCTGCAATAATCCAAAATCCAATGGAAAAACCCGTTGGCTTTTTGTCAAGGGAAACCAGGGCGACGCTCACTTCCGGGTTGGGCAACATACGTCAGCCCTCCACCACGCTATACTGTAAAAACACATGTTCAAGTTGAATGATAATGCATTAATTTATTCTTTATTCTGCCATAGAATTTATTTAAGGGGGGGGGGGGGGGGGGGGCATACAAGTATTTTGGCCATAGTGGATCCAGATCTGTTCCGGAGCATTTCAGCACCCCGGGCAACAGCGCAGGGTTGCCAGGTCCTGCAAAAAACGTCCCGCCCACATACCGTTCAAAATCCACCCAAAATGTCCTAGAAGCAGCCCAAATAAAAAGGATATTCAACCTTGGCCAACGTTTTGAAAGTAATAATAATTGAGGGAATATCTGCAGCGAAATGCATTGTGTGTGTGTGTGTGTGTGTGTGTGTGTGTGTGTGTGTGTGTGTGTGTGTGTGTGTGTGTGTGTGTGTGTGTGTGTGTGTGTGTGTGTGTGTGTGTGTGTGTGTGTGTGCTAGTTTAGCGAAAGCAGCGTCCTTAGCAACCTGACGTCATTGAAACATGCGAGCGAGCCGATAAAATCTTCCTAATAACTATAAAACTAAAGATCATACGTAATCACTGACTAAAGATTATGCAAGTAAAAAGTATATTTCTCGCTAGAAATGTTATTAGAAACAAGTTCAACGGTGATTCGGTCCTAAAATAGGCCTATTGCATTTCCCATTCGATTAATAAAGAAACCAATCCCGAGATATCCCCGGACCCATGCAAGTGAACGGAGCGTTCCACGGCATTGAGAAGACCCGTGTAATAAAGACCCATAATATTTCTGTTTATGGCATAGATTTCTCCTCAGATTAGGCTAATTTATGATAATGATAAAATAAAAGTAAAAACGCTCGATCAAAGGCCCGGCCCGAGGATAGTGATAACCCATTATTATACGGTATGACTTCTAGATGTCACGTCCGCTCGCGACACTGGACTTGCGAGGCATCGACGCGGACTTCCATTCACATAGCCAAAAACAAGACAATAGATCTATGGTTAGATCAAAACATCAAGACATACAATTCTAAAAAGATCAGATTAAGCAGCTACCCTTTTTTCTTTCGCGGTTTGCCTGAGCAGCGCACCTGCATTTAATAGCCTATATCTGTGAATTGTCACAATTTCTCAGAATCAAAGGTGAAAGTAGAAACGGGTGGCCTAAAGCTGTCATATCGTTCACAATTTTTAACAATAAATGTACTGTACGGAGCTCCTTAAGGGACATTAGGGAGAACGCTCCCGCACAGAACCTTAGTTTGGAAGTCGTGCTGGTGACACGACAAATACTTCCAATTGAAATACATGGGTTTGGAATTTGTCCTTGTAAACACGAAAAATTTGAAAATACGTGATCCTGAACACGTTTCAATAGATTAAATAATGTGACAGTGTCACGTCTTTTCGTGAGACCGGGTTGTATTGTCATATGACCAGCATTGTTTTCCTCACGCGATAAAGGTTTGTCGATGACGACATTTAGTCATAATTTTCGGTGTCAAAAGCAACACTATTTGCAACTACTGGTGGTGGTGGTTATCAGGTACTAAACTCATAAAGCAAAATTCGGCTATATAACTCAAGGTTAACCTGCAGCAACCCCGGCAAGTTCGACCACGTCGGTGGATCATCTAGAAAACACTCTTTGAGTTTGGTGTCACGTTGGTGGCATATCATGGAAAAAATAAAACTAGGTTCGTAAGGTTCGCTGCGGCGACCCCGCTGACCAAAGCGCAGCGGTAACAACTCGGGCACTCGTGACTATGACCACGTCGGCGGCACGTTATCTATTACTCATGGTTGACTGCAGTAACCCCGGTGAGTGCGTTGACCACGTCAACGCACAACTGGGGCACAACTCAGGCACTAGTCGTGAGTTCGTTGCACACGTCTGTGCGGTACAACACAGAACTCTACGTCCTACATCCGGTCGAATTCAAGGTTCTTTCTTCAAGCGCACACGATGCTCTCTAACGTCGGTTAAGACAGGTTTTACACGTTTGCAACATAGCTGTTTTTGGTGGCCTGTTTCCTTTCTAGTGTTGGTATAGTCTTGTGTCAAGCTGTCATTTTAGTTTTTTTTTAGTTACATTCATACTCTTTCCAGTGTTATCGTAATTCCATTTAGATATTATCGAAGTTACAAGTGCGTAGTTTTGTTAAATAAGGTAAATGGTTGAAAATTGATGTTATGTCTGGAACAGTTGAAGTTCCAGTCGAAAAAAATAACGTTATAAGTCTTTATCGCCTAGTTTAGGTCAACGAAAATGAAGACATTTTAGCAGTCTTATTTTCGTAAAACACTTTTTAGTCTTGGTTTATTCGCCAACTATATTGTACTATGCATTTAATCACTGCTATTGTCACATGCGCAGCATCCACGTTGCGTCCAGTCTCGTTTTTCTCACGCGATAAAGGTTTGTTGATGACGACTTAGTCATAATTTTCATTGCCAAAAGCAACACTATTTGCAACTACCGGCGGTGGTGGTTATCAGGTACTAAATTCATAAAGCAAAATTCGGTTTCATAACTCAGGTTAACCTGCAGCAACCCCGGCGAGTGTGACCACGTCGGTGGATCATCTAGAAAACACTCTTGAGTTCGCTGTCACGTCAGTGGCGTACATAGGAAAATAAAACTCAAGGTTGCAGCGGCAACCCCGGTGAGTGCGTTGACCACGTCGGTGGTAACAACTCGGGCACTCGTGAGTATGACCACGTCGGTGGCACGTTATCTAATACTCATGGTTTGACTGCAGTAACCCCGGTGAGTGCGTTGCTCACGTCGGTGGGAACAACTCAAGCACTCGTGAGTTCATTGCGCACGTCGGTGCGGTACAACTCAGAACTCTAGTTCGTTGCAGCAACCCCGGTGAGTGCGTTGCCCACGTCGGTGGGAACAACTCAAGCACTCGTGAGTTCGTTGCGCACGTCGGTGCGGTACAACACAGAACTCCACGTTCGCTGCAGCAACCCTGGTAGTGCGTTGACCACGTCGGTGGGCACAACTCGGGCACATGCAAATTTAATTACCACGTCGGTGGCATAATATCAAACACTCAAGTGCAGGGCACTCGGAGTTCATTGAACACGTCGGTGTTCAACACGGAAGTAGGCTACACAATATTTGCTGCAGCAACACCGGTGAGTGCGTGACCACGTCGGTGGCACATCAAGGGCACTCGTGATTTCGTTGACCACGTCGGTGTTCAACATGGAAGTTCACAATACTTGCTGCAACAACACCGGTGAGTGCGTGACCACGTCGGTGGCACATCAAGGGCACTCGTGAGTTCGTTGACCACGTCGGTGGTTCAACGCGAAAGCACTCAGGTCACGCAGCGACCCCGGAGAGTGAATCGACCACGGCAGTTGGTACAGCACGAAAGCACTCGTGGCTCGCTGCGTAACAGCTGCAGAGTGCTCTAAATTTTAATTGATCTCGTTGAGGTATTTCATGTCAACTGCTTTTACGTGATTCATCGATCTCACTGACGGTTTTAAGCTTATCGTTTTACGGTATGTATGATTGACTCTTAATATGTCGTATATTGGGTATGCCTTTTATCTTCCAGAAGCAGTATAGATCCTTGTCCACTTCTTCTACGCAGGTATGTATGGTCTCATTACCCCCTTTCGCTATTCTATTTTTGGGGTCGGCTCCGCCCCTGCCAGTCCCGGCAGGACATGCCGAGTTATCACCTATTTCCGGCGTAGGCCTACGTCCTCTCTTTTGGGGAAGGCTCCGCCCCTGCTAGTCCTGGCAGGATACGCCGAGTCCGCACGTCACCCTGGATCAGTGACGGGGCTCATGCCAAAGATTTACCATGCAAAATATTCCCATGTCGTTATTTAAATAAATCCTGTTCATACTTATCAGTGATCGAGTCTTTATGGGAGAAATGTTAAGCTTGCTGGTAGTTCTACCAGGAGGACTCAAATCACGCGCGGCTGGCCACCAATCACCAGCTACCAATCACCTGCCTACACCTGCTCTATAAAGAGTAGTCTAACATATGTCTTTGCTGCTCAGGTCTTCGTTCGACGCACCTCCATCCACCCCACCACCACCAGGTCGGCCTCAGTCTACTTGTCCAGGGGAAGGCTCCGCCCCTGCTAGTCCTGGCAGGATACGCCGAGTCCGCACGTCACCCTGGATCAGTGACGGGGCTCATGCCAAAGATTTACCATGCAAAATATTCCCATGTCGTTATTTAAATAAATCCTGTTCATACTTATCAGTGATCGAGTCTTTATGGGAGAAATTCAATCTTGGAATGGTTTAGACCGATTGAAATTAGAATGTTTCATTGTAATAAATGCAAGCATATCTTCGACATAATTGTTGCTGTAAATTGTAGTTCAGATGTTGATGGAAAAATAAAAAGGATGCTGGACGTCTCAGCGATGACAGGAAAGCTATTGTCCCTTATTTACATTTTAAAAAAGCATCGCAGAAATGTAAATCAGTGTGTTTTGTTTACCGTCCCCCGATGCAAAAATAAATGTCATGAGTGGAGTGTGGAGGCATCTTAGTGAGCCAGTCATTACAGCTCGAGCCAAACTAGAGGCCTTTACTGGGGGGGTAGATGGGGAGACTCAGAGAAATGTTAAACCTCCATCTCAACTCCATATCTATTGAACTAATGTTGACAACAAAGTGAAAATAGTCAGTGTTGTACAGCAGGTGCACAGTAGACTATTTAGATATGATTGGCAATCATATTGCCAATCATATCTAAATCATATTCGCCCTTTTGTAGCCTCTTCTACATACTGCACCTCACCACCCTCTCATAAGACAATTCTATAATATAAACTCACCTAAGATCTATTTAGTGATGTTTGATTGTCTCTGATGCCAAATGTCTGTGTTTTGTTACGTCTGGCTATGTTTCTTTTTCTATCTGCTGTACTTCAGAATGGTTCATTTGAAGAATATAAATGTTATAGGATTTTATTGACAATATTATTGAAATCACTATCGATCAGCATTGAATACCGATATGTCTAGGTTATTTTACGCTACGAGCAGGTTAAAATATTACACTTGACCACTTTTAAATGTTTTTTTGTCTAAACATGTAGTCTATGCTGTTGCATGAATAAATATGCATTACAATAGCTATAGATTATCTGGCTATAAGAAATGCAATTATTTGCTTATTAATATAGCCTAGACCTAAATATAAACATTGGACTGATGGATCATGCATAAGCTATGGCATACAGGAGAAGAACATTTAGAAGGTGCACTGTGTAGGTTTTAGTGGTGAGGTTGCAGATTGCAACCAACTGAATTCCCTCTTCTCACCTCTCCAAATAACCCAGGAGAAGCTACGGTGCCCTGTACTGTTCCAAATGGTATATGACTGCATCGAGTAGCCGAGTGTCAAGTGATGATATTCCTTGATAGATGCTTAGTCGGTAAAGCCACGGGTCATGGCGATTGGACGGGTTTATCACAGGCTGGGGAAAGCCACAGATAACAGATTTCTTCATTATTTTGATCAGAGCATTTGATTTATTGATTGCTGTCGGTGTGTAAAGAGAATTATAACAAATATTACAAAATTATTTTAAAATATATGGCCTACCCTTACCATCAACTCATTCTTTGTGACATGATGGCATAAAATTGTAATGGAAGCATGAACCAACATGTTGAACACCCTATGAAAGCCAAAGCCTGCTCTGTAATGCATCATTCAGCCTCAGGAGGTCTGCCTTGTCCAATAAAGGACCAATGGAGAATCAAAAAAGAAAACATTTAATTGCCATTGTCCTTTATGAATGAAACAAAAGTAAATCTATATATCCCATCTGACCCATGAAATGTTTGTTTAATAAAGTGATCACTATAAATTATGCATATTTTTTCTCTCTGCCTTTGACCAAGTCTCCCTTACAGCAATGTCCTGGATTACAGAACAAAACTAAAAAATCACATGTAGTTACAACAAGCAGTAGACATTAAAGCACTATTATCAATAAAAACACAAAATTATCAAACACGAAAGAGTTATCAAAATATTAGCAGTTTACAATATAAAAATCATTAAAAAGGTAATAAAGCTGGAATCAAGACTAACTCCTCCAGGCCGAGGTCATCCAGGAGCCTAGCCCTCTACTCTGCGTATCATAGCTAAACGCTGTCTTTGCCAAAATCCAAAGGCACCCATGGGATCTGAAGGTCATCGTATGTTTTGACCTTGTTTTACATCTATTGACCTGGAAAGCAGTGAGGTGAGATAGGTGGGGAGTTAACCCATAACAGCTTAATAAACATAGATTCCAGTGAAAGTCGCTTCACTTTATAAAACGTACTATCTATATACTTTCTCTCTGAATGCGTAGTTGTAGTAACCGACATGGGTCAATGGTACTGCTGTGAAGTAGGACTATTGCTACGGAGGACCTGTTCCAATATCTCAACGACGTTGCACTCGTAGTTCACTCTTTCAACAAGGCGTCCATTCCGTTTTCGACCTGTTCCAGACTGTTTAAAAGTTGACAAGAGACAGAGATATAATAATACATATTGTGTGGCGTTTTAATTAGATGCATTTATTTGATTATATTATGTGTAGATGAGAGGGAGAGAGAGACTGACCGTTTCGTCTTCTGTTTACACTCCTCAGAAAGGCTGGCTTTCTCCCCCTCCAACTGCGCCACCTATTGGGGAATCAAATGGTGTTTGATGTTCTAACAACTAACAAGATGTGTTGATTTTATTTGCATAAAAATTCCATCTCGGTTACTACTCAAAGGTTTTCACAGTTGACAGTCAACATTTATACTCAAGACACATTTGATTATTTTCCTACCCTCAAGTATTTTGCTTTCAGGTACACTGAGAAACTGAGGACTAAGCTGGGCACTGAAAAGCTTAAAAAAATATGAAACACCAGCAACACACTAAATCAAAAAGGCATGCCTTTGAGTTCAGGTTCTCTATTTGCGCCGTCAGGTCCTGATTTTCTTGAATTAGGTATTCAACTTCATCAAGTAACCGCTCTCTTCCTCTGCTGAACTCAACGTTCTCATGAGTTGGGGGAGAAGAGTTTCTCATGCTCATTTCTGGCTCTCCCCCGTCACAATTACGCCTTGGTCTCTTCGTACCTTGAGGGGGGTTTTGTCAGAGAGAATACACCTGTTATTACCATTGACTGCTGCTAGTGGACACACTGCATGCTAGAGAAATATTATATGAAATATTGTACCAGCTGTTACTCATAAACAAAACAAAGAATAGAAGTTGGAGAAAACAGGAGGTAAAAATAAAGTATGTAGCACCCAGACCAAAACACATTTTACCAGGAGCGCCCTCTCCTGAGGTCTGTGGTGTGTTCGGGGTGGAGGTCTTGTTGTCATGATCAGAAGACAGTTTCAGTGCTCTGAATTATCAAATCAGCACTATTCACACGTTATATATTTCCATATGCAAATCAACTCATGAGGTATAATTCGTTTTTGTTTAAATGTCAGGCAGGCCTAGCAACGACTTCCCTCCACCTGCCTGACTATCAATACAGTATTAAAAAGATATAGTATTAAAAAGATGATTATTGGCTAACTTAACTTAATCATGTGGAACTTTTATGAAATTAGCATGTAATAAACATTCACAATCTTTATTATTCTGATAATGATAAAAAAATTGAATAAAGCATTTTAATTATATTTGATGTATGATTTATAGTACATGTGTGCAATATTATAATACATATTTTTTCTTTACCTCTTCAGATTCACCATCCTCATCATTCCTCTCGTTACTGTCCACATAAAAAATTGTCAGAAATGCCAAGGTCAGTCAATGACCAGTTTTCTGTATGTTCGTTAAAGACCACATACAGGTGTCCTGTCCTATTCTGAATGGAGGCAGTACTAATAACTTTGATAAGTTTGTCAGGTTTCACTTGACAAAACCACATGTATCACAGTATGTGGCTGCAGTGATTGAATAAACTTCAAACAGTTAATATGAGACACATTTAGCTGTAGCCATTAAAGATCATACAGGGAACTTGTATGATGACGATACCTAAACCACTCAAAACGTGATTGTGGACTCACTTTGGCTCCTCAATGGGTACGATTTTGTTATCACTGTTGTTGTTGCTGTTGTTATCACTGACGTTCTTACTTATTTTTTCACTGTAGTTCCTTAACTTTTCTGCCACACTTTTGATAGTTTTCCTGTAAAACCGGAAAAATATTGTCATACTCTTGATAAGAGGGGCCGTGTAGTGGTTCTATTTCATGCAGGCTAAGCCGTCTAGGTTTCGCCTTATGGGAGGCGACAGCGCGCACACCTTGGCAGCGGGCTCTCTTGTATGCGTTTCACCTCTTAATTAAGGTGGGATTTAGAGAGACAGAACATAGGCGAATATAAGGCGGGGCTAATAACTTACTAACCACCGCCTGAAGTATTAAAACTGAAAAATGTATTCATGATTTTGAAATCATGATTTCATCCCTGTAACAGAAGAGGCCTTACCTGTAAGCGTCATCGTTATCAAAGTCCTGTTTGTTGGGAGTAGGTGTCAGATGATTACACTCAATCACACCAATGATTCCGATGCTTGTCATCTGTGTAGTCTGTTAGGAGCACATACACCCAATTTAAAGTATAAGAACTAATAACAAGGCACAAATTAAAATTTCACACACAAGCACACACTCACGACACGATGATACGCCTTGATGAGTCGTTTCTTGTGGTACATCATGAGGCCATAATGCTCCTTGCTCTTGTTGTCCCCAAAGATGATGGGGATTTTTTCTTCCTAGATCGTGAGTTAAGGAAGACTCTGGAACTGGAAGAATGTGGTCGATTCTTCACAGAAGTCAAAACATTTCATGCATGAATAAACCAAACACACACTCGCACTGATCAAGAAGACTGTTGTTACGATCTGTCTCTCTGATGGCTGATGTTGTAATGTTGGGTGACACGGCGGCTCAGTGGTTAGCACTGCTGCCTCAGAGCCGGTCCTGGGTGCGAGGCCATTGCCATCAGGAGGTTTTTATACTATGTTTAACCTGGGTGCTCTGGTTTCCCTCAGAACATAACACATAATCATAGAACACTAGCGCCTAGCCTTCCCTTAACAAAGAGTAGCCTGCTAAGGACTGGAGTTGGATCCCAGGAGCTACACCGTGTAGCAGCCCACTGCCCCTGGGTTAAATGCAGAGAATGTACTACCCGTCCGTCAGAGGAGACGTAAAACCGAGGTCCTGAGTCATAAAAGATCCCAGGGCACCTGTCGCAGAGTGCCTATCACTTACCGCAAATTTTAGCCGGTGTCCTTGCTAAAATTGCCAAACCAGGCAAATTCTATCTGGCCCCCTAAATCCTCCTCCTGTATAATTGGCTGACTGACTAAAGCCCACACTCTCCACCTCAAGCTGGTGTGTGGTGAGCGTCCCCCCTTCATTGTAAAGCGTCTGAGCATCTAGAAAAGCGCTACATAAATTCAATCAATTATTACTAATTAATGATTTCTTCTGCAAGGAAAAGCTGGAAAGTTTCAGTGTCGGTTAGAAAAGGATACCAGAGTTAGGGGTTTGTAGCTGTACGATCTGTCGATATAGTCAAGGCTCTCGTAGATGGGACGATCCTCCACCTTCTGTCCTCGAATGTTGATCTGCATAGATGGCCTCAAGTAGAGGATGCTGCAGTATGCCTACGGTAAGTATAGATAAAATATAACCTCATAGACACACAAGAATAAAGAAAAGAAAAGGATTAACATCTAGCCGCGTCTTAAGTATCATAATTGTATTTATCAGTAAATACATTTGATTTATTTGGTCTCTGCAAAGTGCTTAAGTACATAACATTTTACAATGCAGACATCAGGTTTTCTTATGAATCCCCATGTCTGAAATGTTCAAAATGATAACATAAACAATATGGTTTTAGAAATACGGTCACCTTAATAGATTCATTAATTAATATTGCATCATGAAGGTCTGATCCCTTACTCTGCGTTCTGTATGTGGTTCTTCCCCCAGAGCTAAAGGGTGTTTATGTGTACCATGCGGTCAGCTGAGGTCGCTACTACTTACACGCAAGGAGGAGTGAATCTCAGGGACAGAAGTGCCTGAGTCATTACAGATAATGCGGATATCATTCTCTGTGGTGAAATCCAACTCCATATTCCCTTCAGATGTCCTATGATGAATGTAAAGACATAAAGATAGCAGATATTTTTTACTTGCTTTGTATTACAGGACTCGAGAGGTCTAATTTAGCTGCAATCATTCTAAAACATTATTTTGTGTCCGTCCCGACCATAGACTGTTAAATGTCCTAACACGTTCTGTGGACTTAAAGCATTAATTCCCATCTTTCCTTGATAATTCTAGTAACCATGGGGATGAACCCAGACCTGCGGAGGTTCCAGATGATGATCCGGGTCCCGGTGGGGCCCTCGATAGCTTGGAGCTCAGTGAGCAGCTTTTCCTCAGTGTTGAAGGGTGAGTGGTCCAGTATGTCCCTCAGGCTGGCCTGGTTCTCCCACATCCCACTGAGTAGTCACTCGGGTCAAGGAAGTTCTTATTAGGCTTGGCAGATGTAACCGATATTCTTCTCACCTTGGACTGAGCAGAACTCTTTAACTTCGGTGTCATAGCAGGAAAAACAGATCCATGATAAACAATATAATTACATTATGAACCATATCTCATGTTGGAAAGCCAGTGCAAGGTTAGGTCTAGCTACTTCTCTAGCTTGGTCTAAACTAGGATATTATATATGCAGAATATAGAACCAATAACAATTATAATCCAATAAAAAAAATAAATAACAATAATAATATCCTCTGAAAAGGCCCTTGCCAAGAAACCAGATTTGGCTTGATTAACATATCCAGAGGGATTTACTTCATGATAATAGTGATCCACACCACATAACAGCAGTGACCAGGAGCACAGTGTATACTCACTTGACAAGCTCAAAAGGATATACTTATTTGCTTCTTGTTTATTAAAGCTGATGATAGACACACAAATGTGCTTTGCTCCTATCTCCAGGTAAATCTGTGACAGCATGCCAACACACAGGTCATTCTTTGATTTGGATAAAATGATGGCATCCTGGCCAAGACGCATTAAGCCAGACTTGAAACCATTGCCATACATGCAAATGGGATGTTCGCCGTACACTGCTTTTTTGTCGCTGTATCCGATGCCATAAGGGAAAAAGAAAATACGTTCATGCATCAAGCACTAGCTTCACAGCAAGGTCATGAATAAACTGAATTCCAAACGTGATATTATAAATAAATATTGTTAATAATCAACTATCACCTGAGCTTCCGCTGCATCAAATCAGGGCTAAATCCGTTTCCGTTGTCCATGAATGTTAGACACTCCATGTCTCTGATCTTGGTCTTATCGATCCATATCTCTGTGGCATTGACATCAGGGTCGTATCCGTTGTCTACGGGAAGGTTTAAGGAAAATAAAACGAAAACCTCCTCAATTGAAGTCTATACATATTCTAACAAAATATCTGCTATTTTAAGTGAAAAACATTTTGAAAAAAAAAAAATCTCTTCATTTTTGAAGCTGTATGGTAAAACATTTGGCCTTTTGTCAGATGTCAAGTGAATTTCCAGTTCCAGAAAATGTAAAACACACTTTAAAAAAACATATTATTATTAAACTAATGTATGCTGCCACATAAACCGAAACAGGAGGTCTCACCTATGAGTTCAGCAATAGCACTGAAGGGCCCGCGGTGGCTGGTACAGTTGTTCTGGAGATACTGTATGCTAAGCTGAAATGGGGACGTCCATTACTGATTACACAACACTGTGGTCATTCACACAAAAATGACCTCAAGGGAAGGGACATTCAACGGGATCAAATATATGACATCAATATTCATGGTTGACTCAGACGCGCTATAACACATCTGTCTACAACTAAACGATCCCAACTCATATCCAACCAACACGGCCAAACGTGAGTAACCCTGATCTACACTGATGGATCTCATTCTTACTAACCAACCCCAAACTACTGCCTCTGCTACTCTCTGGAAATCAGTGACCACTGCCCAATAGTCTGCGTCAGAAATACCAAACCATTAATAAAGTAAATTAAAAAATATATATAATATGAAGGACTTCCTTAATGATTTACAGAGTTTGAGAGTTGAATGAACTAGGGCCCGACCGATATTGATTTTTGAGTGCCGATGCCGATTATTTTCAGAGAAAAATTACGATTATGATTTAATTGGCCGATTAAAAAAAAAAAAAAAAAAAAAAACATATAAAACGTAGTTTTTGATACCTTAAATATACTTTAAACACTTTTGACGAATATGTGAATTGAATGCAGAACCTTTGAGTGTTTTAGAATACATTTACAGTCAAAAATGAGTGTAATGTAAAATGTAAAATAAATAACTAACTCCCAATGTGCTGCGCTCGTGAGCAGTGACTAACACGTGCGTGCTGAGCAGTATGGTCTCACCGTTAGAGTCTACAGTATAACAAATTAACATGGCCTGGGACCTAAAGAAAAACAGGCACAACATGCTCAAACAACGCGTCTTGTGTACATTGGTGAGGTGAACGCGCAGCTGCCTGAGCGAGCGTGCTTTCATGTTGTATGGTAAAATTCAATCTCCTCTTTTTTACTCCAGCTAAAGTTGTTAGTTAGCAAGGCGAGTAGGAGCGCAATCTGCAGGATACTAATCGCAATAACATTTAAAAAATAAAAAAAATAAAATAAAATCGGTTGTAATCTGCGTCTTTTTGGCCGATGCCGATTATTTTCAAAAAGGCTATAATCGGCCGATTAAATCGGCAGGCCGATAAATCGGTCGGGCCCTAGAATGAACCTCCTCTAGGCAGATCCCGACTCGGCTCTAAACCCTCAGTGTTCACGGGAGATGGCTCTAGCTCCTCGCTAGAGCCTCGCGGGTATATGAACCTCATTTCAGGACCTGCCATGAAATTTGAAATTTGAAATTTCTAATCCTCAATTGTTGAGGGACTTTGAAATCTGGTTTTGTTTTAACACAGAGAAACTGAAAATGGACCCGTTTTATCGTGTATTCACGAGATGAGATGTTGATGGAATATAAAACAGATGATGGACCTCTCGTAGATGATAGTAAAGCTATGTGCAACAAGCAAATGGCAACGTTCAGATGAGCGGGACTATGATAGGTGGGTGTGCATTCTTTAATGCATCCATTTTTCTGATTCGTTGGTGTTTGAGGTAGTTTCGCTGTTCAGAACTAAATTAGGCTATCACTCTTTCGGAGAAAGCCTGGTCCAAAATTGGACTGTTGCGATACAAATGCACACCTAAATGTTTTCAAAACATACAATTATGTGTTTTCAGGACGGGTCTCTTCCCATTTCACTCCCATTTCTCTTTTTTTTTATAACCTTTATTTTCAGACATACATAAAGTACAAACAGTAACAAATTAACAAACAATCCCCATCACCCTCCCCGCATACAATTTAAAATAAAACATCCCAGATTCAGTCAACTTCTCATTCAGGGTTCTGGATAGGGAGCCACTCTGTCATCAATTGTGCGGATTACTGAGGCCTCCGATTTCTGACTTGACACCATTATCAATGCTAGGTCGGTACTGCCCTCACGGTCTGAGCCTGCGGCCTCCTTTTAACCACTTTGGTTTTCCTTGTACGTTGTTAAACGGCGTAATCTGTTCAAATTAATTAATAAAATATTGTTACTTTGATATTTTGAAGGAGTAGGTTCGGATTTAAATTCAATAAACTGAATAATGAGGGTATTGACAATGGACGCGTTAGAAAGGTGAACATTGTACTCTGATGCTTTTAGCATGCTGAACTCATATGAGTATCATACGTATCATGGATGTATCAGGTATCATTAACACGTGTCGTGTATCAACTACACAAGACATTGGTTGCCTTTGGAATAATGCACTGTAGCCCGTTATGTCGTGACATCCCACTTTATTTTTTTCCTGCGGTGATCATCGATAGATTTCTCTCCTGGTACGTCAGTTAAGATTAGTATTGGCATAATTCAACCAATATATTTAGTTATGGTCCCTTTTCTTGTCAAGTGTCAAGTGATAACATTCTTTGATAGATGCATTGTTTATTGAGTCTGTAACCCGTCCAATCAACATGACCCGTAGTTACGGATCATGGTGATTGGACGGGTTTATCAAAGGCTTGGGAATGCCAAGGATACCAGATGATATGTTAACCTTACCGCACTCAGCCGGATCCCGCCTTCCGTCTGCCTAGCTGCCATGTTCCTGGTAAAATGAAACTAACGCAGGGTTTTCCCTCGATGTGTTATGGATGAATAAGCTTACCAGTTGCTACAGTCCACTGGTTAGGCTGGTAAACTGATGCATCCAGCAAACATCTAGGTGGACACTCCCACTAGTGTTGACACTAAGTCAAAGGGCGGGGCAGAATTTGAAGTGGCTTTTATTGGCTTATCACACGCACACCTGTTGGTAGAATAGGGGCCCCTTGTTTGACATTTGCGGAAGCTTGAGTTGAGGAAGCTTGAGTTGAGGAAGCATTCAGAAGGGGATTTCAATTAGTGTATTTCTTTAGTGGCCGGTCTACATGCTGTTCAATCAAAACCATTACTGGCATTTAGTTTACTAGTGCTGGCCGAGTTTCTGGTCACTGAAAATATCAAATTACGCGCTTGCAGTTCCCTGCCTCCAGCATCGTAATTGTACAGTGACCATGGTGTAACTCTAACCCTAACCAAAAGGGGGGAAAACAACTTTAATCTCTTCTATAATGTGTTCTACTAAATTCACAATTTACAACCTTTTTAAAAATGTATATTCCTTTATGAATTTTGCAAAATACAAAAGCTCCAAGACATTTTCAAAGGGAAATATTGAAAGATGAAAAGATGCAAATGAAAAGAGCTACACCATTAAAAAATATAAAAAATGATGGTTTGACCTCTGAGGGTCACACGGTCTGAGAGATATTGAATCTTGGAATGATTTATACCGATTGAAATTTGAATGTTTCATTGTAATAAATGCAAGCATATCTTCCGACATAATTGTTGCTGTAAATTATAGTTCAGATGTTGATGGAAAAATAAAAAGGATGCTGGACGTCTCAGCGATGACAGGAAAGCTATTGTCCCTTATTTACATCTTATTTACAAAAGCACCTTTTGTAAATAAGATGTAAATAATAAAAGCACCTTACAAAAGCAAATGTAAACAGTATGTTTTGTTTATCGTCCCCCGATGCAAAAATAAAGGTCATGAGTGGAGTGTGGAGGCATAAGTGAGCCAGTCATTACATCTCGAGCCAAACTAGAGGCCTTTACTGGGGGGGGGGGTAGATGGGGAGACTCAGAGAAATGTTAAACCTCCATCTCAACTCCATATCTATTGAACTAATGTTGACAACAAAGTGAAAGTAAAGTCAGTGTTGTACAGCAGGTGCACAGTAGACTATTTAGATATGATTGGTAATCAATAACAATACTTTTTGGTCTCTTTTCTTCGCCCTTCTGTAGCCTCTTCTACATACTGCACCTCACCACCCTCTCATAAAACCAAATTATATAATATAAACTCACCTAAGATCTATTTAGTGATGTGGATTGTCTCTGATGCTAAACGTCCTTTTGTTACATATGGCTATGTTTCTTTTTCTATCTGCTGTAGTTCAGAATTGTTCATTTTAAGAATATGCATGTTATAGGATTTCATTGGTAACATATCGATCAGCATTGAATACAGATATGTCCATACAGGGCCAGCGTGGGCTTTGGGTGGTGGTTGTTACTGAGTGACTGCAGGCAACCAGTGGGAGAGGCTAGACAGCAGTTGTAATGTTTTTGTAGTCTTTTAAAATGATGTTGGGTAAATGTCAGCAACCAATAGAAGCACACGATCACTTTAACCGATTAAAACGTGAAACTTTCTCCCATTTCTTTAACTGTGACCGCCGCGCCCAACGCCGCGCCAAACACCGCGCAACGCAGGTTGAGATATCTATAATTTGATTCTGACTATTCATAATTCCAGTTTAATTCAACTAAATTCAAGATATCTACATGTCCCTTTTCAAATATCTTAAATTAAGTTTTGACCAGGCAAAATGACGTTGTAGATATCTACCATTCAGTTGCAGATATCAGTCATTCACATAGTGGATATCTGCAACTGAATTGTAAATATCTGTAATGAGAAACCCCATGGACATGAATGGCAAAAATGACATAATTTGTCCTAGGAGGAATGTCTGATGTGTCCTATACAATTTACAATTTACAACTCCTCATCTTTCCATAGTTCCCTTTCAAAAATGTATATTCCTTATATTAGCCATTATTATTATTATTTAACAGCTCCAAAACATTTTCAAAGGACAATATTGAATGATGATAGTTTAGAGGCCTTTACTGGGGTGTAGATGGGGAGCCTCAGAGAAATGTTAAACCTCCATCTCGGGCTGGCCCGAATGCCATTTTTCAGGCTTCGAATACTCGTTGGTTTTTCCGAGCGAATATTCGAATACTTCGAATATTCGTCCTCTGCCATCTCAGCCCTTGCGGGAGCTTTTCAATTCATTCTGGAACGTGCATCTTTTCAAGGAATTTGTACAATAAATCCATAACAAATACCGAATATTGATTGTCTTATGTGTCCATATTATATTGACCGGGTATTCGCAAGACGCTCACGCAGCAAGCCAGTCACAGTTGATTGGTGCGGCGCTGTACAGCGAACGTAAACAAACGACTAAGGTTAGCATTTCACTAAGCATTTCTTTTCCTCCCGAGTTGTTATAAAGTAAAGGGAAACAAGATATCTATTCTTCCTCCACCTCTCTCGCTTCTCTGCTTGGTGTCGCTTATAGTTAGCGTCCCTCGCTCTGGTAACGTCACGTACGTGAAACAACGAAGCTCCGAATACTGATTTAAGCTTCGAATACTAATTTTCCGAACGAGTATTCGAATATTTGAATAATTCGGGCCAGCCCTACATCTCAACTCCATATCTATTGAAGTAAAGTCAGTGTTGTACAGCAGGTGCACATTAGACTATTTAGATAGTCTAATATATTTAGTTATGGTCCCTTTTCTTGTCAAGTGTCAAGTGATAACATTCTTTGATAGATGCATTGTTTATTGAGTCTGTAACCTGTCCAATCAACATGACCCGTAGCTACGGATCATGGTGATTGGACGGGTTTATCAAAGGCTTGGGAATGCCAAGGATACCAGATTTCTCAATTATTTTGATTTATTGATTGCTGTCGGGATGTAAAGAGAATTTCAACCAATAAGACAAAAAATATGACAAAATTATTGTAAAATAAATGGCCTACCCTTACTATCAACTAATATTAATGTTCTCATTGTTTGTGACATGATTACATAAAATTGTAATGGAAGCATGAACCAACATGTTGATCACCCTATGAAAGCCAAAGCCCGCTCTGTAATGCATCATTCAGCCTCAGGAGGTCTGCCTTGTCCGATGGAGGACCAATGGCAAAGCTTCAGGACTAATTAAAGATCCATCACACAAAAGGAAAATATTAAAGTAAAGAACGTACTTAACATATTGTTTATTGTCATGGAGAAGTGTGTGTGTGTGTGTGTGTGTGTGTGTGTGTGTGTGTGTGTGTGTGTGTGTGTGTGTGTGTGTGTGTGTGTCGCTATAAAGGGCGTTTATTAACGTAGGTCTGAACTTTTAACTTTTAACTTGGGTTATTTGATACAGATATTAAGCTTATGTTTATGATGTGATTTTATATTTCTGGTTGGGTTATGGACCCTAACCTGGTCGGGTTATGGACCAGAAACCAGTGTTAAACGGTAGACCATGAGGCTACATAAAACCCGTTAGTGCAAGGTAAAACCCGCCCAATGCAAACCATAAGTTATGGTTTAGTTTCTTGCACTCAGTTAGTTTCTGTTTCACAGGAACATGGCAGCTGCACTGACGGACCGCGGGATCCCACTGAGTACGGTAAGGTTTAGATATCCCCTGTATCGATTGGTCGAATTATGCCAATACTAATCTTAACGACATCCCACGAGCGAAATATATCGATGATCATCGAAGAAAATGAAAAAGAAATGGGACGTTACGACTTAGCGGGCTGCACTGTGTATTCCCATGGCAAATAATATCTTGTGTTAACACGTTTTAATGATAATGAGTTCAGCTTGCTAAAAGCATCAGAGTACAATGTTCACTTTTCTATCTAAAGCTACCATTGTCAATACCGTTGAGGTTATAATGGTAGGCCGTGTCGCGCTGCTGCAGCGGGTGAGGGGTGGGCGGGCGGATCAATCTCAACATGTCGATACTACTACTTGAAGATTGATTCTGGCGTCAACAGATCGATACCAGTTACGGTTTCTTTCTTCTAAATTGAACCCATTTCATAGAGAGTAGAACTGACTGTGCAAACAATGCAAGGTCGGGATGCTGATCAACAACAGCATCAAAAACCAGACAAAGAGATACGCGGGAGAACGGGACCCGCCCTGAAAACAGTTTCCGATTCTGATGTGTGGAAGTGTAGTTGATTGAGCTGCCATAATGTCAGCACCGAAGGCTAAGGTCATTTGATTTTTTGATAACATGGTGTGCATTTGTATCGCAACAGTTCATTTTAGATTAAGGTTCTCCCGAAAGAGTGATAGCCTCATTTAGTTATGAACAGGGAAACAACCTCAAACCCCAACGAACAGCGGAGGAGCGGGGGGGCTTTTGGGACTTAAGCCGGCTGAATCTCACTTCAATAGCCCCGGCCCCCGGATAAGCTTTTCTTTATAAAAAAGAAAAAAAGCATTGCCGATTACCATTGACAAGACATGGGCAAGAAGATATTTTTGATGGATGAAGGTGTGTCGATGAAATTGGATGGTAAAAAAATAACTTTGAAGGTGTTATAGTACATTAGTTGACAATGCGGTCTCCTTTCTTGAGCTTTCATTGCCATCTAGTGGAAAGGACGTGCAGCAGCATGAATAGCTTAGCTACTAAATCATGGGCGTATCAAGCACAGTGAGCACCACTTCTAAAATACAAAAAAATCAGACAAACAAAAAATCCATCTCTGCAATCCTCCTTTGAATCTACTGAAAGTTAGTCTCAGGTTTATAAGTCTCAATTTTGCCATTTTAGTTTACATAAAGATCTCAAGTCGATAGTTAATTGGTGGTTGTTTCTTTCCGTTAAATAGTATTGTCTTGTGCAGGCCCTGCAACTGAAAATATAGGGTATGAATCAGAACGGATTTAGGATTTTCCAATGTCCAGCAGGTCACCCTAAAATGGACTAGAATGCAGGAAATCGGAAGTTCAAAGTTTTCTCCAGGATGTTCACAATGTCTGGCTCCACCCCGTTACGCCTCAAAGACATGGATGCATTAAAGAATGCAGACCCACTTTTCATAGTCCCCCTCATCCACCTCGCAGCAAATAGTTTATTTTCATTTTTTAGTGATAAACATAAACATAAATGACAGATAACCTTTTTGACAGAAAACAAAAACAGACTTCAAAGTCCCTAAAACGTTTGAGTATTAGAAGTTTCCAATCTCACGGTAGCTCATTCATGAAATGAGGTTGATAATACCCAAATCTTGCCATGCAGTCATTAGATATGTGTATTCAATCTTATTTGGGTTACTTACTTTGGGCTGTCAGATACTTAGAAAACTTGAATAGTAATGCCTTATAATAAAACTGGTTAATTATTTGACAGACTATTATGCGCAACTGTGTCAAAAGCTTTGGAAAAAAGTCATAAAGAGTTCACATTGTTGCTTAATATCCTGGTAACTAATAATACTGTATATGTCTAGTTCTGAAGCCAGACTTTTGAGTTCGGAGAACATTAACCTTGATTAAGGCACAGAGTCAGCGTGTTTACCAAGGAACTATCCTGTATTTTTGTTATACAGGATAGTTTAATAAAGGCCAATTATTATTGAGATCATTGGGATCACGCCCTTATGCAGGCGAACTATCTGAGCTGTTTTCCAAAAGAGTGGAATCTTGCACCAAGACGTGGAAGCAGTGGAGGATTTGAAAGATTCAAAGATTTCACTGTTTTCCAAAATCTGACACCAGAGAGTAGATATAGCCTTCCTATCCATACTACTAAATACATCCTGCATCTGCCTTCTGGAAGTCTGCTTGTCACCTGGAGTTCCAGTAGTCTGTGCAGTACTCCAGAGTTTGTTTCTATAGCGAGGAGCTAGAGCCATCTACCGTTAACACTGAGGGTTTTCAGCGGAGTCAGGATCTGGTATAGAGGAGGCTCATGAATGTCCCTTCCCTTGTAGTCATTTTTTGTGTGAATGACCACAGTGCTGTGTAATCAGTAATGGATGTTCCCACTTCAGCTTTGCACAAATTATCTCGACACCAACTCTACCAGCCACCGCGGGCCCTTCAGTGCTATTGCTGAACTCATAGGTGAGTCCTCCTGTTTCGGTTTATGTGGCAGCATACATTAGTTTCAGTGTCTGTTTTTGGTAAAGTGTGTTTTAAGTTTTCTGGAACTGGAAATTCACATGACATTTGACAAAGGCCAAATGATTTACAATACACATTCACAAATGCAGAGATAATTTTTTTCCAAATGTTTTACACTTAAAATAGCAGACATTTTGTTAGGATATGTACCGGTATAGACTTGAATTTAAGAGGTTTTCGTTTTATTTTCCTTAATCCACCCCATAGACAACGCATACGACCCTGATGTCAATGCCACACAGATATGGATCGATAAGACCAAGATCAGAGACATGGAGTGTCTCACCTTCAGGGACGACGGAAACGGACTTGACCGTAAAACTATGCAGCGGATGCTCAGGTGATAGTTGATTATTTACAATATCGATAATTATTTAGGATATCATTACAAGTCAGGGAATTTAGTTTATTCATGACCGTGCTGTGAAGTATTGTATGTAATATATTTTTCCTTTTCCCTTATAGCTTTGGATTTAGCAACAAAATAGCTCTGAACGGCAAACTTCCTATTGGAATGTATGGCAACGGTTTCAAGTCTGGCTCAATGTGTCTTGGCCAGGATGTCATTGTTTTATCCAAATCAAAGAATGACCTGTGTGTTGGCATGCTGTCACAGACTTACCTGGAGAAGATCGGAGCCAAGCACATCGGTGTTCCTATCATCAGCTTTAATAAACAGGAAGCAAATAAGTATATCCTTTTGAGCTTTTCAAGTGAGTCCACACTGCTTTGCTGGTCATTGCTGTTGTGCGTTGTTGATCACTATTATCATGAAGTAAATTACTCTGGATATCTTAATCAAGCGATATCTGGTTCCTTGGCAAGGTCCTTTTTAGAGGATTTTTTTTATTTTTTTTTTGATTGGATTATAATTGTTTTTCGTTCTATATGCTACATACATAATATCCTTGTGCCCAAATTTTGACCACGCTAGAGAAGAAGCTAAACATAACCTTGTACTGGCTTTCCAACATGAGATATGGTTCATAATGTAATAATATTGTTGAACTTGGATCTGGTTTTCCTGCTATGACACCGAAGTTAAAGGGGTCTGCTTAGTCCAAGGTGAGGAAAATATCGGTTACACCCGCCAAGCCTAATAAGAACTTCCTTGACCCGAGTGACTACTCAGTGGGAGTGAGATGTGGGAGAACCGGGCCAGTCTGAGGGACATACTGGACCACTCACCCTTCAACACTGAGGAAGCGCTGCTCACTGAGCTCCATGCTATCGAGTCCACCTCCGGGACCAAGATCATCATCTGGAACCTCCGCAGGTCTGGGTTCATCCCCATGGTTACTAGACTTATCAAGGAAAGATTGACATTAATGCTTAAAGCCCACAGAACACGGCGTGTTAGGACATTTAACAGTCTATGGTCGGGACGGACACAAAATAATGTTTTAGAATGATTGCGGCTAAATTAGACCTCTCGAGTCCTGTAATACAAAGCAAGTTAAAAATATCTGCTATCTTTATGTCTTTACATTCATTATAGGACATCTGAAGGGAATATGGAGTTGGCTTTCACCACAGAGAATGATATCCGCATTCCCAGTGATGACTTAGACACGTCAGACACTTCAGATACTTCAGATACTTCAGTCCCTGAGAGTAACACCTCCTTGCGTGTAAGTAGTAGCGACCTCAGCTGACCGCATGGTACACATGAACACCCTGTAGCTCTGGGGGAAGACCCACATACTGAATGCAGAGAAAGGGATCAGACCTTCATGATGCAGCATAAATTAATGAAGATATTAAGATGACAGTATTTCTAAAACAATAATGTTAATTATTGTTAAAAACCTGATGTCTGCATTGTAAAATGTTATGTACTGAAGCACTTTGCAGAGACCAAATAAATCAAATGCATTTATATATATATGTATAAAAATACAATTGATGATACTTAAGACTAGATGTTATTCTTAAAGCTAGATGTGATTCATTTTCTTAGTTAATTTATTTTCTTTATTCTTGTGTGTCTCTGAGGTTGTATTTAGTTGTTTATCTATACTAAACGTAGGCATACTGCAGCATCCTCTACTTGAAGCCATCTATGCAGATCAACATTCGAGGACAGAGGGTGGAGAATTGTCCCATCTACGAGAGCCTTGACTATATCGACAGATCGTACAGCTACAAACCCAAAACTGTGGTATCCTTTTCTTCGAGACACAGAAACTTTCCTGCTTTTCCTTGCAGAAGAATTAACTAATTTAACCCAGGGGCAGCTGCTACACGTTGTAGTGCCTCGGATCCAACTCCAGTTTATAGCAGGCTCCTCTTTTTTAAGGGAAGGCTAGGAGCTAGTGTTTATAGGTTGTTTGTTGGTTATGTGTTATGGAGTTAGGGAAATCAGAGCCCCCAGATTGAGGAGTTTGGGTGCGTGTGTGTGTTAGGTTTATTTATGCATGAAATATTTTTAATTCTGTGGAGAATGTACATCAGTTCTTCGGTTCCAGATTGTTCCTTGAGTCCCGTTCTAGAAACAAAAAATCTGCATCACCTTTGGGTACAACAAGACGAGCAAGGAGCATTATGGCCTCATGATGTACTACAATAACCGACTCATCAAGGCGTATCGTAGGGTCGGCTGTCAGCTAAAAGTGAGTGTGTGCTTGTGTGCAAAATTTTATTCAGTGACTTGTTATTAGTTCTTATACTTCAACTTGGGTGTATGCGCTCCTATCAGACAAGAAACCGGAGAAGCATCGGAGTCATTGGTGTGATTGAGTGTAATCATCTGAAACCAACTCACAACAAACAGGACTTTGACAACACCGACACTTACAGGTAAGGCCTCTTCTGTAATGGGGATCAAAGTTATCATACTGTGTTTAGGTGGTGGTTAGTAAGTTATCAGCCCCGCCTTATATTCGCTGCCTGCTTGTTTATCAGTTGGTCAATTTGTAGTTGAAATCTGTTAAAGAAAATGAAAGGTCTCCCAGGGTAATGTAACAATTCACTCACTGTAAAGTTGTCTTTCCAATTTTCTTTCCAATGTTCACAACATTGGGTAAGCCTAAAGAAGCAATGAGCTTGACTCCATAAATGACATGTCTCTTCAGTAAGTTTGATCTTTTACGTGTAAAAAGGGACCAATACAGTGCGCCCCGGGGGTTCACCGGGTAGAGTGCGTCCCATTAAGGCCCGGTCCTTACCACAGAGACCGGGGTTCGATTCCTGCCCGGGGTCCTTTGCTGCATGTCTTCCCCTCACTCTCCCATACCTTCATGTCTATCTCACCTTACAAAATAAAGGATAAAACCTTCACAAACAAAATGGGAACAATACAAACAAAGGCATGAAATAATAATAAAACTGTTTCTTTGTAGGCCTCTAGCTTTTTTCCCACGCATTATGTCGTTTCTTTTGATACCATGAATCTACCGAAGTCTTATGGGTCCATGCTAATAGGTAATAATAATGATATATAATATAAAACAATGACTCAAAATTTGCAAACTAGACATTGACTAAAAATGGCTCTTACACTCCATACCATTTTTTAATTAATTGAGTTGTAATGCAGGTCACCATTAATGCACATTTGCAAGTGAAACATTTAAAATAAATCACCTGTACATCTTAGTTTACTACTTACTGTTACTATTTCCTACTATTTCGAAAGTTTCTACAACGCAACAAGCAGTGATTTCAGAGGTCATTATGAGTTGGAAGAGGTTAGGGTCTGGCTCAAGAGTGCCTGCATGTAGTCTATATTGGGGTTTAAGCACAGAACCTCTGGTGAACCACCTTAACGATAGTTGTTGTTGTAACTCTAGTTCTGTGATTGCAGATGTAGCCCTCTAGGCTTAGCCTTATGGGCTTTTCCCGTGCGGTCATTTATGTGCACTTAAAATTTCAGCAATGCACCAATCAATGGGGGCACCGCCCACATTCCCCATGGCCTCCTGGATATAACGCTAAATTGGCTAAACAAAACAACGAATAAGCTCTAGCTTGCCGGTGAACCCGCAGAATGTGGAAAGCTGACCAAATCAGAGATGGTAGAGATTTATAATGGATGGTAACATCCATTATAAATTGTTAAAGGCTGGGATGTTGAAGACGCCGGTTATGAACCGTGACCAAAGCCAGAATAACCGGACACTCATAATCCCAGTGTCATGCCATCATGAGGCGAAGCCAAGACGTCTTAGCCTACATGAAATAGACAGCGACAAAGATCAGCTAAATTTTGTATCAACGCAGCGAAGAAGCTAGCCAGAGAAAACAGAGTGTGCAACACTGGCAAAGACCATATGTGTGATGATAGACTAAAAGTCCACACAAGCACACAAAACCTTCTCATTAAACGCAAAGTGTATAAGAGACAAGGGAAGTGTATACATTGATAACCACTGCTGGCGGCCTCTGCCCTGCAAGATCCACCTTCAGCCATCCTGACTTGTGCACTGTCCCATTGTTACGATGCTGACCGTAGACAGCCCGTAACCTAACTCTATCCCTACGTGCTGTGCTGAACTTGAGTAGTGTTCCTAATCTTTCCCTGGGTGAGTGCAATCGAACCTATCTAGGGGGTTAGGTGCGAGGTACTCACCACAGGTCCGTCTCTCACATTCCGCACCGGCTCCTCGTCCCGGTTGGACGAACCATCAGTCCCGCTGACCAGCCCGCGCCTTGATCCAGTCTTTAATTCACCCTGTATAATATCTATCCCAAAAGTGTTCCCTTCATGGAATGTCCATGCAGCGTGAGTCCCTCGGGTTGTTCTCCTTCTCCCGACTCTCACCTCAGTCTCAAACTCTCCGCCATCTGTCCACTCTGCTGTTGCTACTTACCTGTAATGAGCACCTCAACACCGCCCCCTCTGTGTGACGTCAGTACTGACTCTAACCCTAAGCCCATGCTACCGTAACACCAATCCCGTGCGCTTGTTTGAAAGGGCCAGCCTTAACCACAGAGCTGAACGACTCTCTGGGGCCACCAGAATGAGGGACGGATCTTCCTATGTGATCTGCTCCGAAAAAGAAAATGGATCAGCTGAAGTGGCAGGAACGCACATAAGAGAGCCCGCTGCCAAGGTTTGCGTGCCGTCGCCTCTACCCCAAACAGGGGAAGATCCTCACGGCTGAGGAAGAACCATAAGCTGCAGTTGGGGTTCTCTCTGAACACGAAAATGTCCACCTGGGCAGTTCTAAGCAAGGAATGCCGCGAGAGATGAGGTCTGCCCTGGTGGAAGTGTCCGGGCAGGAGGTGCAGAGGCCTTCATCGTAGTTGGTCGAAGTAGTAGTGTTGGTAGATGGTTCAAGCAACTGCTGGGAGAAAAGAGGACGAACGCTACTGTGTGCCAAGTTATATACACTGTGCCTTGGGAAATGTGGGCCCACGTTGATTGGTGAATTGCTGACATTTTCAGTGCATGGGAGTGCGCTCACGGGACAAGCCCATAAGGCAATTCATGAAATAGAACCACTGCACGGTCCCTCTTATCAAGACACAAGTCTGACAATATTCTTTGGTTTTACAGGAACACTATCCAAAATGTGGCATCCAAGTTAAGAGAATACAGTCTTAAAAGAAGGAACAACCCCGGCGATAACGAACCCATTGAGGAAACGGAGTGAGTCCACAATCACAGGGTTTTGAGTGCTTTAGGTATCATCATACAGTCCAAGTTACCTGTATGATCTTTAATGGCTACAGCTAAACGTATCTCATGTTAACTGTTTACTTTATTCAATCACTGCAGCCACATACTGGGATACTTGTGGTTTTGTCAAGTGAAACATGAACACGTTACTTTTCCCGTCAAAATCCAAAGATATCAGCACTGCCTCCATTCAGAATAGTACGCTACAGGACACCTGTATGTAGTCTTATAGGGACATACAGAAAACTGGTCATTGACTGAGCTTGGCATTTCTGACAATTGTTTATGTTGACAGCGACGAGAGGCCTGATGAAGATGATAAATTACAAGAGGTAAAGAAAATATATATATTATTATATTGTATGTACTATAAATGGAAATACATAAAATATGAATTAAAATGTGTTACTCTATTTTTTATCATTATCAGAATAATAAAGATTTAGAATGTTTATTACATGCTAATGTCATAAAAGCTCTACATGATGAATAAGTTAAAGGACCCATGGCATGAAAATGTCACTTTATGAGGTTTTCTAACAGTAACACGAGTTCCCCTAGCCTACCTATGGTCCCCCCAGTAGCTAGAAATGGCGTTGGGTGTAAAACGAGAACTAGCTATCCTTCTCTGCCTTTGAAAAAACAAAGCTCAGACGCGCTGATTTGTTATATTTCCCCGTTCATCGTCATACAGGGACATGTTACCTCTCTTTCTCTGCTTTGCCCAATGAGCTACGACCGTGCGACAACGTGTGTGTGTGTGTGTGTGTGTGTGTGTGTGTGTGTGTGTGTGTGTGTGTGTGTGTGTGTGTGTGTGTGTGTATACACTCACTGTGAGTGTTGTACACTTCTTTGTTATTTGGATAACCGTTCTGTTGTTGGAGTTATGGCGCATAACACGTCAGGTTCTCTGACATCTCTGGTATTTCCACAACGAGACTCGTAGTGGGGGTAATCTCAGCCATGGTTGAGAAGGAATTGGGGGAAAGGAACTTTGGCTTTGATCCCTTAAGCACATGAACCACGACTTGGAGGAGAAATGGATTGTTGCCCGCGATTGTCTCCCGCCGGAGCCCCGCTGCCGAGGCACCACCGCCGCCTCGGAAGTGTGCAGCGCGCAAAGCCGAGGCGGCGGCGGTGCCTCGGCAGCGGGGCTCCGGCGGGAGACAATCGCGGGCAACAATCCCTTTCTCCTCCAAGTCACCGTTCAGTCTACTTTAGATTGATGTGGAACCGGAAGAACCAGAGACGTCGGAGAACCCGACGACATTGGCCATAATAATATATATTATATGATATAGATATCTATGTATAATATGATAATATTTAGATATAGAGCTCGGCACGTTTGTGGAAAGCTCATTGTGGGGATGGGCTCGTAGTGGCTGTAATTCTGCACCAAGGCTGAATTTCTTGAACGACTTCAAATACTGTATTGAGAGCCCACTTACACCTATATATAAGCATCCATAAAGTAACATGCCATGGGACCTTTAAGGTAGCCAATCATCATCTTTTAAAGACTGTCATTTTAATACTGTATTCGTTAGTCGGGCAGGTGGAAGGAAAGTCGGTTCTAGGTCTGCCTGACATTTACACAAAAACGAAATATAATTTATGTATTGATTTACATATGGAATTGTATAACGTGTGACTGTGCTGCTATGATAATTCAGAGTACTGAAACTGTCTTTTGATCATGACAACACGACCTCCACCCCGACCACACCACAGACCTCAGGAGAGGGCGCTCCTGGTAAAATGTGTTTTGTATTATCTGGGTGGTACATACTTTATTTATACCTGCTGTTTTCTTCACCTTCTGTTCTTTGTTTTGATTATGACTAACAGCTGGTACAATATTTCATATAATATTTCTCTAGCATGCAGTGTGTCCACTAGCAGCAGTCATCCAGTAATAACAGGTGTATTCTCTCTTGACAAAACCCCCCTCAAGGTACGAAGAGACCAAGGCGTAATTGTGACGGGGGAGAGCCAGAAATGCACATGAGCCTGCGAAGCTCTACTGACCCAACTCGCGAGAACGTTGAGCTAAGCAGAGAAAGAGAGCAGTTGCTGGAGTCCAATAGAAGCCTAACGCAAGAAAACCAGGACCTGATGGCGCATATAGATGTACTGAACTTCAAGGTATGCCTTTTGAGTTTAGGTAGGTTGCGGGTGTTTCGCCTTTTCTTAAGCTTTTCAGTGCCCAGTTTAGTCCTAAATTTATCAGTGTTCCTGACCATAAAATACTTGAGGGTAGGAAATTAATGCTGCAATGAAATGTGTCTTGAGTAGAAATGTTGACTGTCAACTGTGAAAACCTTTGAGGCCACAACCAAGATGGATTTTTATTAGTGGTGGGCCGTTATCGGCGTTAACGCAAAACTTTTATCGCGCGATAAAAGAAATATCGTCGTTAATCTATTTTCAAACACTTCCTTGTTCGGACCCATCATGTGACTGAACTAACCAATCAGAAGCCAGAATTTAGACTGAGGTAAACGTGAGGGAATCAAAGAGGCAGATTCAACAGAATATCCTGACTGTTAAATATGTAAATATGTCAGTAACAATTGTGTAACATAAATATGTAAATGATTAACTGACTAAACATTGTAAGTACATTTCTAGCAAATTAACTCCAATATAAATTATATTAATTAAATGTATTCTACAACTTTCAAATATTTAACTTCTAAACCTTACATTATTATGGATTATTACACAGCTCTTCTCAATGCTGTAGACTGCTCCATTCACTTGCATGGGCCTTCCCAACATTCAGCTGTCAATTATTTTTATTTATGCTCCGTTCACTTGCATGGGCACTTCACAACTTCCGGCGGTGAATTATATTTGATAATTCACCGTTGCCAAGTATAATTGACAGTTGTCAAGGTAAACGAAAGGATTTTTTGCCGCTTGCCATTTTAATCTAGATTAATATCAAAATTAATCTAGATTAAAAATAATAATCTATGCCCACCACAAATTTTTATACAAATAAAATCAACACATCTTGTTAGTTGTTGGAACATCAAACACCATATGATTCGCCATTAGGTGGAGCACTTGGAGGTGGAGAAAGACAGCATTTCTGAGGAGTATGAACAGAACAAGGCACGGTCAGTCTCTCTCTCCTTCTCGTCTACATATAAGATCATAAAAGAAATGCATCTTATTAAAATGGCACACAATATGTATTATATTTCTGTCTCTTGACAACTCAACAGTCTGACAGAGCTCCAAAACAGAGTTGCAGGCCTTGTGAACTGGAACAATTGAACTACGAGTGCAACGTCATTGAGGAGATATTGGAACAGGTCCTCCGTAACAATGGTCCTACTTTGTCAATGGTACAGCAGTACCATTGACACATGTCGGTTACTACAAGTACACATTCAGAGAGAAAGTGTATGCATAGTGTGTTTTATATAGTGAAGCGACCATCACTGGAATCTATGTTTATTAAGCTGTTATGGGTAAACTGCCCACCTGCTATGGGTAAAATCCCCACCTCTCTCACCTCACTGCTTTCCAGGTCAATAGATGTAAAACAAGGTCACAACATACGATGACCTTTAGAGTCCCACGGGCACCTTTAGGGTTTCGGCAAAGACAGCGTTTAGCTATGATAAACCGAGTATTTGGCTAGGCTCCTGGATGACCTGGAGGAGTTAGTCTTGATTCCAGCTTTATTACCTTTTTAATGATTTTTATATTGTAAACTGCTAATACTTTGATTACTCTTTCGTGTTTGATAATTTAGCATTTTTATTGAAAATAGTGCCTTAATGACTACTGCTTGTTATATCTAAATGTGATTTTATTTTTATATATTGTTCTGTAATGCAGGGCATTGCTGTAAGGGAGACTTTGGTCAAAGAATAAACATATTTTATAGTGATCACTTTATTAAACAAACTTTTTATTGTTAAGACGGGACATATGGTATTTACTTTTTTCTCATTCATACAGGACAATGGCAATTAAATGTTTTGCTTTGTGTGTTGATTCTTCATTACAATAATCAATATGTTAAGAATGTTCTTTACTTTAATATTTTAAGTTTGTGTGATCCTTACTTGGTCCTGAAGCTTTGCCATTGGTCCTTTATCAGACAAGGCAGACCTCCTGAGGCTGAATGATGCATTAGAGAGCGGGCTTTGGCTTTCATAGGGTGTTCAACAACTTTGTTTATGTTTTCATTGCAATTTTATGCATTCATGTCACAAAGAATGAGAACACTAATATTAGTTGATGGTAAGGGTAGGCCATTTATTTTAATATCATTTTGTAATATTTGTTGAAATTCTCTTTACATACCGACAGCAATCAATAATTCAAATGCTCTGATCAAAATTATGAAGAAATCTGGTATCCGTGGCTTTCCCCATTCTGTGATAAACCCGTCCAATCACCATGACCCGTGGCTTTACCGACTCAATAAACTGCATCTATTGTAACAGTACAGGCCACTGTAGCTTCTCCTGTGTTATTTAGAGAGGTGAGAAGAGGGAATTCAGTTGGTTGCAATCTGCAACCTTACCACTAAATCCTACACACTGCACCTTCTAAATGTTCTTCTCCTGTAGGCCACGGCTTATGTATGATCCATCAGTCAAATGTTTATATTTAGGTCTAGGCTGTATTAATAAACAAATAATTGCATTACTTATGGCTATATAATCTCTAGCTATTGTAATGTATATTTATTCATGCAACAGCATAGCCTACATGTTTACATAAATACACATTTAAAAGTGGTAAAGTGTAATATTTTAACCTGCTCGTAGCGTAAAATAACCTGCACATAACGGTGTTCAATGCTGATCGATAGTGATTTCAATAATGATATCAATGAAATCCTATATCATGTAGCCAGACATAACAAAAGGAGGTTTAGCATCAGAGACAATCAACATCACTAAATAGATCTTAGGTGAGTTTAGGTGAGGTGCAGATTGTAGAAGAGGCTACAGAAGGGCGAAGAAAAGAGACACTAAGGTATTGTTATTGACCTGCTGTACAACACTGACTTTACCTTCACTTTGTTGTCAACATTAGTTCAATAGATATGGAGTTGAGATGGAGGTTTAACATTTCTCTGAGTCTCCCAATCTACCCCCCAGTAAAGGCCTCTAGTTTGGCTCGAGCTGTGACTGGCTCACTAAGAGGCCGCCACACTCCACTCATGACCTTTATTTTTGCATCGGGGGACGACAAACAAAACAAACCGATTTACATTTCTGAGATGCTTTTTTTAAATGTAAATAAGGGACAATATCTTTCCTGTTATCGCTGAAAGGTCCCACATCCATTTTATTTTTCCATCAGCATTTCAACTACAATTTACAGCAACAATTATGTGCAAGATATGCTTGCATTGATTAAAATGAAAAAGTATTCAACATTCCAATTTCAATTGGTCTAGAGTATCTGTGGTATAAAGGGGACACATTTTGAATTATAAATATGTACACTTTATGTTGAAAGTATATAGACCGTCGCGATTCCCATTGAAACGAATGGCGCAGTGATTATTCTTCAAAACGAGAGCTGGTAAATTGTGAAAAATTAATTAAACTGTATTCAGACAACGCGGTTATATGCTATAGACCAGGGCTATTCAACCTCCTTAACAAGTGGGCCGAAAAGGAAAACCACTCGGGGTTCATGGGCCACACAGAGTAAAACTACGTCAATGAATCGCTACAAATAAATCGTACTTAAAGTAGTGTTAACTTAATATATATAGTACTACTACATGGAATAAACTTGTCAGATGCATTCCTTTCTTCTTCACTTTTAATCGTATCATTAAAAAAGATTTCGTTCTCACATATTTTGGACACGTATTTAGAATTCAACAATGTTGTTTGAATCATCACAAAACAGAACTACTGTACATATGAGACATTTTGAGCCAGTGAGTCAGTGAGAAAGATTGCACTGCCTTGTTTGCCTAGTTTGGCTCATCCTGAGACACTCATGCAGCTTCTCATTGGTCATCGGGCAACGTGCCCTTGTTCTGATGGCATTCATATGAGAAAAGCTAGACTCATACATATCGGTTGAGCCAAACATTGTCAGAATAAGTGATGCCAGTTCCTGATTGTGGGGTACTGATACTGGCTAGTATCACCGGCTACACACAGAAACCTGATTTGCATGCAACTATGTTTCTCCTTTATTTTATTTATTTTTTGCATGCAACCTCTTGCGGGCCAGAAAAAAATTAAGAGGGGCCGCATTTGGCCCACGGGCCGCTAGTTGAATAGGCCTGCTATAGACCCTAGAGTATCTGTGGTATAAAGGCTAGGACGAATTTCGAATTATAAATATGTACAATCCATAACGTTAGCTCTCTGGCTCATAGCTCAGCAGACTAGAATACCTCCCGTTGCCAAGTCGTAGCTACGGTCCGTCCTATTTATGTTAAAAACGTCATATTTGGATTGTAAAACGCATGAAAATATAAATGAATGATCTTAATTTCTTCCCCTTGGCAAGTGACCATGGTATAAGCAGGATAATGCCCTTCGTGGTGTCAAAAACATGTTTGATCAATCGTAATTAAAGGGGACTACTTTTTGAGGGAGATGAACTCAAACAGAGTATACATTTAATAAGCATGCGATACAAATAAGAAAAAGCATAATTATTAAAGTATTTGAATTGTTTTATTATGTTGGCAAGCAAGAAGTAGAATAAATGGGATAAACAGTCTTATTAAAAGGGTTTGTGCAACCAACCGCACAACAAGACATGATCGCGGCTCTTGTCGCTCTCGTCTCTTTCTGCCAACGACATGCGCGTAGAGCGGGAGTGACGTAGACTGATCACTACGTCACTAGTGATCAGTCTACAAGATCACATCATACAAGAGATTAAAGTTGGTTTGCCCCCTCTTGGTTACATGGTCCAACATTATTTTATGTGTGTTATCTTATGCTGAATGTGTACAACATGGTCACTGTACAATCAGAATGCTGGAGTCAGGGAACTGCAAGCGCGTAATTTGATATTTTCACCGAACACAAACTCTGCAATCAATAGTAAACTAAATGTTTTGATTGATTGATTGATTTAATTTATTTCAGACGTATCAAAATACAAATCAAACATCGCAAATAACACCAAACAAAATAAAAAGCATGACACTACAATAAACAAAAGCGATGTGCCAATTATTTCACTAAAGAAAAAAAAATTACATACATTCAATTGATATTTCTGAAAAGGAGTAGGAAGAAGTGTAACACTTATTTAATCCTACCCCTTTTCCACAGTTCAATAATTAATATTTATTTAATATATACTTCCTGTATTCCTCATAATCTCTCTTTATACTATATTTGATATATTATTTCATATATATATTAATATTATTATTATTTATTTTTTTATATTTTCCTTCTTACTTCTGTCCCTCATCCCTGTACCTTTTGAAAATCCTTGCTTTGAACCTTTTTTTAAACTGGATCATGTTTGGACATTGCTTTAGCTCCTTGCTCATCCCATTCCACAGTTTCACACCCCCAATTGAGATGCAATGACATTTTAAAGTCATGCGTACAGCCAGTGTCTTAAAGTTTAACTGTTCCCTCAAATTGTAACCCCCCTCTCTGTCAAAAAAAAGTTTTTGAATGTTACCTGGTAGCAGTTTATTTCTAGCTTTGAACATGATTTGTGCAACTTGATATTCAACCAGGTCATTGAACTTTATGATACGGGAATGTAAAAACAGGAGGTTGGTGTGATCATAATATCCAGCTTTATTGATTATTCTTATGGCTCGTTTTTGAAGTGTGACTAGTGGTAGCAGTGAGCTTTTGTAAGTGGTCCCCCAGACCTCCACACAGTAATTTAAATAAGGTAAGATCATTGAGCAGTAAAGAATATGCAATGAGTTGTGATCCAATATATGCTTTGCTTTACCCAGGACTGAGATGCTTCGTGACAGTTTAGATTTAACATGTTTTTATGTCAGTAAAGGTTTCGAATGAACAGCATGTAGACTGGCCACTTAGAACTATTCTTATTGAAATCCCCTTCTGAAAGCTTCCACCACACCTTTGACTTAGTGACAACACAAGTGGGAGTCTTTTCTGGTTACATCTGTCTACCAGCCTACCCAGTGGACTGTTAAATTTACATTTGGTTTAAAAAGTGTAACTCTAGAAAACGCAATGAGTGCTGTAGGGCAAAGTGAGGATGAAAATGTTTTCGTAAAGCCACATAGTTTAACACGGATAGAAATGTTGAATGGCTCAAATCAAGTGAAGGGATTTTAACAGTCTAAATTAAGTAGGCTAAACAATGTTAACATGCACAGAATTTAAAAGATAAATTAATGTTTGGAAACAAATAAAGTGAGGGTTAAACAAAAAATGTGATCGAGTTTGAATACATTTGTGTGTGTGTGTGTGTGTGTGTGTGTGTGTGTGTGTGTGTGTGTGTGTGTGTGTGTGTGTGTGTGTGTGTGTGTGTGTGTGTGTGTGTGTGTGTGTGTGTGCGTGTGTGTGTGTGTGCGTGTGTGTGTGTGTGTGTGTGTGTGTGTGTGACTGCACTCTGAGGGTTGCGATTTAACTGACCGTTTAAATTGTGTAATTTGATACAGATATTAAGCTTATGCTTATGATTTTCTATTGCGTATAGTCTCATGGTCTACCGTTTGACACTGGTTTCTTGTAGGGTTATGTTTTTCATTGGGCGGGTTTTAACTTGTTCCGCAATCAAGAGTTAAGTTTCGGTTTCCCAGGACCATGGACGCGGCACAGATGGTACGCGGGGTCCCGTTGAGTACGGTAAGATTAACATATAATCTGTATCGATTGGTAGAATTCTGCCAATACTAATCTTAAAGACATCACAGGCGTGAAATCTATCAATGATCACCGCAGTATTAAAAGGAAGCGGGACGTTACGAACGTAGCGGGCAACATTGCAATTCTCCAGAGCAACCGATGTATTGTGTGGTCGATAAACAACACGTTTTAATTAGTTTCAATTCAGCATCAGAGTGCAAAATTCAGCTCTCTAATGCCACCATTTCCAATAACGTTTGATTATATTGGTAGACGGAGTGTCAACAGGGCCTGTCGTTAAGTCACGCCCCACGTCTTTACCATTTCGAACTCGGACAAACAAACTAGACTGATTTAATTTCTTCCAGGATCAATCGAAAGGGACTAGATTACGCTATGGAGGGGTATATTCAACACTTTACAATACATACAGAAGGTAACAAGCTTAAATTCAGTTGGTATTCTGGCCTGCCGCACAGTCTGATCCACATTACTTTTTCTTGTCCCGTTGTGGCTTGGAAAAAGGGATGAAATATACCAAGCGGCGGATTTAGCAAATTGGGGGCCCAAGGCAAAGATATGTATGGGGCCAACCTCATCCGGTCTTTAGAAGAGACGGAGAAAAACGATGTACCGACTGAATGGTGGATAGGCAGGTAATGCTAATATACGCGGAAGTAAAGGTTGGAGATGAGACAAAATAACACTCCCACTTTTAACCCTGCATACACTTCTTTACTCCAAAATGCAGATGGAAAGCAGAGAACACACAAAGTGTAGCACTTCACAAACTAATAGTCACGATAGAACCCAAAAGAGAATAAGGTTTCTGATAACACCTGTCTTTGCCAAACTGCCAGGAAAACCAGCACTGTTTATTATTATTTTAAAGATCAAATCAATATTAATATAACCAGCAAGACCAGTAGTTAGGGAAAACCCCTACAAACAGTCACATACTTAGCAAAACATCATAAACAGCCATATACTTAGCAATATTGCCATGATGAATAATTGACTTTGTATGTGTGGGTGAGGTTGCAATTGGCATTGCACTTGAGATTGACATTTCAATCATTCTACATACAAACCCATGTACAAGATCCAGGAAATATCCTGGATCCGCAGTCTGATCCACATTACATCTCGTAAGTGAATTGACATTACAGTTGAGAGTAGGGATGGACATGATTAATCGACTATCGACTAATTGATCATTAAGAATTTCGTTGATAACGTAAATCTTTCATCGATAAAAACGCCAAAGACGTTGATGTTGCATAGCAACCGGACACGCTGGGGTTGATAAGTTACCGGACTACTTGCGGAGTGCTAAGAAAGACGTGAATCACTTTCCTTGACAGCGGTCCAGTTCAGTGTGCATAAAAGTACAGACGGACCAATTGCGAACCACTGCAACTGCTGATGCCTTCTCTCTAAGTTAAAAAGTAGTATGGATGCAAATCCACCCAAGTCACTGTAATCACACACACACTTCACACCTAAGTCATTAGACCATATTTATTTCATAAACTGCATTAGCAAAATAATAACGGTCGGCAATATAACAAAAACATAAATAAAACATAAGATCTCTTCCCCCCCCCCCCCCCACCTCACCTTGTTATTAAATGTGTACAAATACATTTGATTTGATTTGATGAACAGTTTGATGATCAAGACCCATTGTGTTGTCCTCACTGCAGTGTAGCAACTGCAGCTATACAACTAGTTAAACTCTTCCTTATAAATGAAGACGTGAGTCGTTGTAAGCTTTAGTTGCTCTTTACTGTTGCTCTTTTTCTCATTGTACAAGGTCAGAGTGAAAACTGTAACAAAAAAAATACGAAAATTACCATTTTGCACTGTAACAGGTGCTTTCCACATGTAAATAAATCGTTTTTAGCCACAAACATATCACATGCATTTTTCATGTAAATAGTACTTTCTAACATTAACTTATGAATGTAATAATGAAATTATCAACTTACGACGTTGCCTCTGTGACGTTTACATTGATAGAATCATGCGGTTGAACACAGAAATGTAGATATGCAAATTCGGTTAGCTTCCTCAGACTACTAAACTAAAACAAACCTATGACCCGGAAACATTAGGGTGAAAACGGCCCTTCAAAATAAGAGCTTTTTCAAAACAAAGACCATTCAGATTTATGCTTGAAAGGCAACACACCCATACTGTGGTCAGGGCGCTTAGTAAGGTCCACCACTGTTGCTTCTTTCCCCATAAGAAGCTACAGTCAGTGTTTGATTACGTTGATTTGACTTTGAGCATTTCCTATATAGGCTACTGTGTAAAATGCTGTTTAGAATTAACGTTTGTATCAAGAAAGAAAGACCCATCATCATCATGCCACCAGAGAGTCAAATAAACCGTTTTGCTTCAGCCATCAACGTGCTATTAGTACTATAGAGGGTTGCAGTCTAATATATAGTTGAATAGATTCCCTAGCATCCATTTGTGGACAAATCAGTCCACAAAGTGTTGTTTTCACCACACACAGTGACCACCCCCTTTTTTAACAGCTCTGGTTCCGGAAGTAGATTTCCAATTAATTTTCTCCATTGACGGGAACTCGTAGAAAGGTAGTCGTGACCAAAAGACGTTGGGGAAAGGCAAGAGGTACAAGACGACTGTATTATTTGATGTGAGAGTGAAGGAACTACTGCTCCCATACCAACTGAATAGCGCGTTTCTTGCATCTTATAACCTTGTCATTATTATATGGTTTATATTATGTAGCAGGCGGGTGTGGTTTTTTTTTTTTTTTGAACAGTAGAACCACACAACACAGATAGCAATGCCAAAGTCTGGATTATTTATTGTACGGGTACATACAACCAGGGTGGGAAAAGGGGACTCCACCTCCTTTTTTAGGGCACACTCCGTAATTAGTCCAACTCACTTTCCATCTACTGTATCTCTCTCTCCTCGGCCGTACAGTACTCCAAGAAGATCTCAACGATGCGGTCTGTTGTTTACTAGCCCTAGCTCCCCCTTGTCGTAGCCTGCCATCCCGTTTAACCCCAAGCACTCCTGCTAAATGATCCTCAGGCCTGCCTCGTTAAAGGGAGGAAGTCCATGTAAGGCTTGGGGGTGGAGCCAGCAGGATGCCAGAAATGCCACTCCCCTCAATCCTCCCTGCCGTCTGCCACAATTGTTAATACAAGTTGTGTAATATATTCTGTGTGTGTGTGTACGTGGGTGTATGTGTAGTGTTTCATTTAGTGTATAGCATTGTCATCGACATGGTCCTTCATTCCTGACTGCAATCACCGCGTAATAACGTTGTTCGTTTTGAATACATGTGAATTCAGTCTCGTATTCCAGTAACATATTCATTCAACGTTATGTATTCCTAGCTTTTATACTAGCAAAATTACTAAAAAGCACTACTAGTGCTACACCATATATTATTATATATTCTATATCAACTTATTTTTCATCATGTACAACTAATTTCAGCTACAGTTCTTACAACAACTCTAACTTTCCATTAATCGAAGGGAAATCATTGTTGCTGTGGTAAGCGATCGAGTTCAGTTGCAGCAGTCATCGACGACTTCACTTTCACGGGTGAGGGTAAACGTTTCCATGGTAGCAGCAAGCTCCACCAATCAAAGACGCTGTGTTACACTTTAGGATTGTGGTTAGTGTAGTAGTAGGTGATGGTTTCAAAAGCCATCGCTAATAAAACGTGTTTTTCCAAAATAATTAATTACGTCTTTGACTTGTGGCTTCTACAGGGGCACATAGCATCGTTTCACAATATAACAGGGTGTGGTAAATACTTTGGATGGTTACGACATTATGGCTTTACCAAAACCTCTATGGAGAAAATTAATGGGATTACTTCCGGAACCACACTGTTGCGCTCTATTGCTGTTGAAAGTGAATGTATTAAAGTTGTATTCATGTTAGGTAATTTCCATCTAATGAAACAGAAACATAATGTTAACTTGCTAACTACCGTTAAGATGAGTCGACACATGCAAATTGATTTCAAAATTTATGCAAACTATGCAATTTTTTTTGTAATCAGTTATTGGCTTTCCTATTTCAGCTTTGTCCAAAGTTTCTCCACACCAACTCTACCAGCCACACCTGGCCCTTCAGTGCTATTGCTGAACTTATAGGTGAGTCCTCCTATAACTATTGGTTTATGTGGAAGCATACATTAATTGGGAGTTTGGTTTTTAGAAGTGTCCTTTAAGTCTCCTGGGAACCGGAAATTCACTTGACATCTAACAGATGCCAAAAAAAATTAACAGACCTTCACAAATGCAGAAAAAAGAATGCATTAACCTAATAACAATATAGCAGCCATTTTATGTTGGGATAGACCTAATTTGAAGTGTTTTTTGTGATATTTTCCTTAATTCCTTCTGAAGACAACGCATACGACCCTGATGTCAATGCCAAACAGATATGGATTGATAAAACCCAGATCAAAGACATGGAGTGTCTCACCTTCATGGATAACGGAAACGGACTTAGCTCTGACATGATGCATATGATGCTCAGGTGATGGTCCATTTTTTTCAATATTGATGATTGTGGGAGTGGGGAGGCTGGGTGAGGCTGCACACCTGTTTCACATTGAGTAATCAGTGTGCACAGCTTAAACCGGCCAGCTCCACACACACTCAGGAGATCTTCTTCATGGCAGCGGAGTACCCTTGCCATGTTCATTAACACAACTTTAACAATAAACCGGCTGTAGCCTAATGCTGCGTTCCAGGGACACTTTTCAGCCCGTAAGTTACGACTTAAAGTCACGACTCACGACGTGGTAGCGTTCCAGGCAAGTCAAGACAACAAAACCTTCGGTGTGTCTGTGGGCTATACTACGAACCACGATTAGCGGTTTAGCGAGGTATGTTGCGTTCAAAGCCAGGGTATGCTTTGACAGGAAAGTGGCTCTGTTTTAGCGTCACTGTATCACCACCATGGTGACTCATGCTGCCAACCTAACCTGGCCTGGAGCAGTTGGGTAAAAGCACCGCCTACTGACCTATCAATTAACTTGAAAACAAAGTTATCTGATCCGCCATTGTTGTTTGTGTGTGTGACGTCAAAAGCTGTAACTGGGAGTACATCGATCTGGTACGAGTTCACGGGTAGTGAGTTACGGCTTCGACTGCCATTCCAGGTCGCTTTCATGGGTAGAAGGTTGTGAAAACACGAGTTACGGGTTGCCTGGAACGCACCATAATGTCCAGTGTTCAAAAGCTACACGCCACCTAGATGGCTGCCACACTCCATCTAGGTGACTTCTCTGGGCTCCAGATAGTGTATGTGTGGAGATGACTGGTTATCCTGTGCACACTGATTGCTCAATATAACAGCTGGTTTGCAGCCTTTCCCCCTGATTAGGGTGCTTAAAGGGGACCTATTATGCTTTTTCGACTTTCGACTTTTTCGACCTATAAACGTTGTTATAATGATTGATAGTCATGTTTAACCATACTAAAGTGTCAAATAATGACGTACATACATTTCGACGCATTCCCTGCTGACAGTCTGGGGTGGCTGTGCAGAGCGCTAAACACTCGGGACAACGTTTGCGATTCACTTGTTCACATTTCCGGGAAATCATCTACGTAGGGGCACTCCTGCCGCGCCCCTATATGCCTGGTCAAATCTGCCCGCGTGCACGCTTCAAGTAAGGTAACCAATCACAACGGAGTTGGGTTGGCAGGAGGGGGGCGAGGGGGCGGAGAAGGACGAAACCGAGCGTTGACAGAGAATTCTGAAAGCGCCCAGATGAGAGGAAGAGTTTCCCGAAAATCTACATCGCTTTTTTGTGTATGGTTAAACATGACTATCAATCATTATAACAACGTTATTAGGTCATAAAAGTCGAAAAAGCATAATAGGTCCTCTTTAAAGGTCCCATGACATGCTATTTTATGTATTCTTTAATATAGGTATTAGTGGGCAACTAACACAGTATTCAAAGACGTTCCCTAAATTCAGCCGTGGTGCAGAGTTACAGCCACTCCGAGCCAGTCGCACATTGAGCTTCCCCCAAATGCGCTGTTTCGGTGGGCGTGTCAAGGAGGAGGGTGGGGGTGTGGCCCTGAGCAGCTTGCAGCCACCATGCGCTCTGTTTACAGTGGATGTATGCAATGGCGAGCCGCACACAGCCTTTAGCCGTGTTCTGTAAATATTCTAGAACACACGGGAGTCCTGGAGCTCTCTATCTAAATATTATCATATAGCCTACACAGATATCTATATCATATAATATATATTATCACGGCCAAAAGCTGTGTGAGCCGATATTATGAATCTCAAACGACCGCGTTGGGTTCTCCGACGTTCCTGGTTCTTCAACGTCCACATCAATGTGAATACACACACTGTAACGCAAGTGTTTCTTGTCGGTTCTTTGACGTGTCTTGTATTTCCACAACGAGACTGTCGTGGGGGTTATCTGAGCCATGGTTGAGAAGGAATTGGGGGAAAGGAACTTTGATTTGACTCGCTGAAGTACATGAACTGCGACATGCCGCCGGTTGCCGCGAGGCACCATCGCCCGGCAGCGGGCAGCCGGCAGCAGGCAGCGCGCGGTTCAGTCGACTTCAGGTTGATGTGAAAGTGGAAGAACCAGAGACGTTGCAGAACCCGACAAAGTCGTTTGTGATTCATAATATCGTCTGGAGGCGCACACAATATGTTATATGATATAGATATCTATGTATATGATATTATTTAGATATAGAGCTCCAGGACTGTAACGCAAGTGTTGTACACTTCCTTGTTATTTGGATAACCGTTCTGCTGTTGGTGTGACGTCGGACTCTCGTATCTGGTATTTCTACAACGAGACTCGTATTGGGGGTTATCTCAGCCAAGGTTGAGAATGAATTGGGGGAAGGAACTTTGGCTTTGACTCCCTCAAGAACATGAACCACGACAAGGAGGAGAAAGGGATCTTTGCCGGGCAGCGCTTATGCACCTCCGCCTCCGGCGGTGGTCCCTCAGCGGGGCTCAAGCGGGAGACATTCGCCGCCAACAATCCCTTTCTCCTCCATGTCGTGGTTCATGTTCTTGAGGGAGTCAAAGCCAAAGTTCCTTCCCCCCAATTCATTCTCAACCTTGGCTGAGATAACCCCCAATACGAGTCTCGTTGTAGAAATACCAGACGTGTGATGCGCCATCACACCAACAGCAGAACGGTTATCCAAATAACAAGGAAGTGTACAACACTTGCGTTACAGTCCTGGAGCTCTATATCTAAATAATATCATATAATACATAGATATCTATATCATATAACATATTGTGTGCGCCTCCAGACGATATTATGAATCACAAACGACTTTGTCGGGTTCTGCGACGTCTCTGGTTCTTCCACATCAACCTGAAGTCGACTGAACCGCGTGCTGCCTGCGGCCGGCTGCCCGCTGCCGGGCGATGGTGCCTCGCGGCAACCGGCGGCATGTCGCAGTTCATGTACTTCAGCGAGTCAAACCAAAGTTCCTTTCCCCCAATTCCTTCTCAACCATGGCTTAGATAACCCCCACGACAGTCTCGTTGTGGAAATACAAGACACGTCAAAGAACCGACAAGAAACACTTGCGTTACAGTGTGTGTATTCACACACACACACATGTGGCGCTCGCACGGTCGAGTCTCATTGGCGGGCCAACGTCTCTGGGCGGGCCAGGCAGAGTAAGGGGAGGAGCTGAGATTCCTCATGACGTCATGAGCACAGATTTCCAAATCAGCGCGCTTGAGCCTCCGTTTTTTCAAAGGCGAGCAGAACAGCTAGTGCTCGTTTTACACCAAACGCAAGTTTTAGCCACTGGGGGACCATAGGCAGGCTAGGGGAACTCATATTTATGTTAGAAAACCTCATAAATTGAGATTTTCATGTCATGGGACCTTTAAAGACATCATCCACACAATCCCACAATGATTATTTAGAATCACAAAATCAGGGATTTCAGTTTATTCATTACCGTGTCATGAGTTTAGTGATTAATGCATGAACATATTTTCCCTTATAGCTTTGGATACAGCGACAAAAAAGCTGTCAACGGCAAACATCCCATTGGAATGTATGGCAATGGTTTCAAGTCTGGCTCAATGCGTCTGGGCCAGGATGCCATCGTTTTATCCAAATCAAAGAATGACCTGTGTGTTGGCATGCTGTCACAGACTTACCTGAAGAAGATTGGAGCCAAGCAGATCACTGTGCCCATCATAAGCATTAAGAAACCTGAAGCAAAACACTATATCCTTTGGAGCATGTCGAATGGGTTGACACTGTGTTCCTTGTCATTGCTGGAGTGTCTTTTTGATCAGTTATCATGAGGTAAATGACAGTGGATATGTTAATAAAGCCACATTTGGTTCTTTGGCTAGGGCCTTTTTAAGGGGATATTAGTTTGTTTTATTTTAGATTGTTTTTTGGGGGGTTTAAAGGGGTGATATTATGCAATCACAAGTGTGAGTTTCCACCTAGACATAAGCTGGAAAGATCAGTCTACCTGCCTACCCAGTAGACTGTAGAAAATGTTGCTTATCTATCCATCATACATCTAGGTGGTCACTCCCACTAAAGGACAGGAAACGCCGATTTTTTTTTAACTGCTTGTAATGGCTAAACATACTGAAACCTGGTGGCATAATATCACAAAATTAAAAATATTTTTTTTTTCTGCATATATAATAACGTTGTGCACCAATATAGATAGAGCTAGTGAAGTAGCAAAACCTTACCCTGCACTGACTTTATTTATATAGATGGATGGACGGATGGATAGATAGAACTATCTATCAGTAAAGCCTAGTAAGAACTTCCTTGACCCGAGTGACTACTCAGTGTGATGGAGGAGCACCTGGCCAGTCTGAGGGACATACTGGACCACTCACCCTTCAACACTGAGGAAGAGCTGCTCACTGAGCTCCGAGCTATCGAGTCATCCTGCTCCAGCACCGGGACCCGGATCATCATCTGGAACCTCCGCAGGTCTGGGTTCATCCCCATGGTTATCAGGCTCTACGCCCACAGAACACGGCCCTGTCAGGACATTAAACAGCCTATGGTCGGGACGGCCACAAAATAATGTTTAAGAATGTTTGAGGCCAAAAAAAAGTTCTTGAGTCCTATAATGAGAGCGGAGCAAAATATACAGCCTGCATACATTAAAATTATATAATATGGCCTCTTTATCCACACAAACATCTCATTGATTTTGTATGAAAATATCTCATATACATGCAAATTATGTTAGGTAAGATAGGCTGAATTTATAACTACTATTAATTAATATAAATTAATTATAGTGGGTTTCTCGCAGCAACCCATGTGGTCAGACCATTTTGAATTAATGCAGTGACCACAACTCTGCCAAACGTCCATAAACCGGGTGAGCACTGGTAGATGTGCAGGAGGGCCCTGGTTCAAATCAAACTGCTACCAAACATTTTGTCAGAGATGTCTTGAATACACTTTGCCACCATTTGTCTTAGAGGCATTGTTGAATTTTTGATGATATAGGATTCAATGTACGTCGCCACACGCCACCTAGGTGGCCTTTACTGGCCCCCTCCCGGACACGGGTTGTAGATGGTGAGAACAGGTATATTGTTGGTAGTATAGTTTATTATAACCAGTTTATAGTCTTAATGATTCAGAGCAGGGAAACATGCAGCCATTTTTGTTTGATGGCTGGTTTAACCCGGTCGCATTGATTGTTTAGTACACAAAGCGATGTGCAGCCTCCCCCAGCCCCAGAGTATAATCAGTCCGACTCGGGCCTGGTGAAGCTGCTTAAACCAGCCGTCAACACCACACTCCAGTTCACTTCCGTTAAACCTGCTCTTATGGCATGTTAATGACATTTTGTACTTAAGCTCAACTTTTGTGCAAAGTATGGAAGACTCCTCCCGTATGCTCTCTTCTGCCCCTGCTTGTGGATACCTGCATGTGGGAGAGAGTGGAGCGGCAATGCTAAGCAATGTTGCGCAGGAGGTCCACTGTTTGACTCTGACCTCAATCAAACATATTGTGAGACACGGTGATGTCAACTATGATGTTTGCATCAGGCAATGCTCACCACGCTCTCCATTCCATGTAGGACCCCGCGGTCGTTGCTTTCAACAATATGGATTCTTATTGAATATTGATACATATTTAGATTATTAAAGACTATTGCAAATACATTTAACCTTGGTTCACCTATTTCTTTCTGCAATCTTTATTAATTTCATATTTTCATTATAGGACGACTGCAGGGAATATGGAGTTTGATTTCAACACAGACCGCTATGATATCCGCATTCCCTCTGATGTCCTTAAATCAACGACTGAACCAAACCAAAGACCAGGGCGACAAGACTATTCAGTCCCTGAGAGTGAATACTCGTTGCGTGTAAGTATTAGCGACCTCAGCTGACTGCATGGTGCACACATAGGACCCTCATACCAAATTCCGAGTAAGGGATCAGACCTTCATGATGCAATATTAATTAATGAAAATATTAAGATGACCGTATTTCTGAGACCACAGTTGAACACCATTCATAAATGAGGATTCAAGAAAAACTAGATGTGTGCAATTATAAAATGCTATGTACTTAATCATTTACCGATAAGACTTTTTTCTGACTAAAAAGCGACTAGATGGGATATGTTCAGTTGTTAAGTTGTGTTGAGATATGCATACTTATACCTATGAAAGTTTGAATAAAGTTGTGTATCTATACTAAACCATAGGCATACTGCAGCGTCCTCTACATGAAGCCTCGTATGCAGATCAACATTCGAGGACAGAAGGTGAGGACTCAGCTCATCTCTAAGAGCCTGGCCCACATCGCAAGAGAAATGTACAAGCCTTTTTTTGTCGTATCCTTTACGTCCACAAACGTTCATGGTTGTTCTTGCAGCAGAAGAAATTATTTATTCTCTGCCTTTATCCCAGTAACGGTGAAATGTCTGCTACACAGTGTAGCGTCTGGGAATCAACTCCAGTTTATAGCATGGTTGCCTTTGTTAAGGGAAGGCTAGGAGCTAGTGTTCATTGATTGTTGGTTATGTGTTATGGAGTGAGGGAAATCAGAGCCCCCAGATTGAGGTGGTTGTGTGTGTGTGTGTGTGTGTCTGTGTGTGTGTGTGTGTGTGTGTGTGTGTGTGTGTGTGTGTGTGTGTGTGTGTGTTTGGTTTATTTATGCATGAAATGTTTTTAATTCTATGGAGAATCTACATCAGTTCTTCTGGTCCAGATTGTTCCTTAAGTCCCGTTCTAGAAACAAAAAATCCCCATCACCTTTGGGTACAACACGAAGAGCAAGGAGCATTATGGCCTCATGATGTACCACAAGAACCGACTCATCAAGGCCTATGATCGTGTCGGCTGTCAGCTAAACGTGAGTGTGTTTGCAATAATTAGTGTGGTTGCAAAGCCAGCCACACTTTTGTTATCATGTGTATTTCTATTTTTATTTTGATTCCTGTCTATTTTTCTTTATTCCTCTCCTCTAATTATCTGCTCCAAAAGTTTTTGAGGTATCAATACTAGGGTTGGGAATCACAGGGTACCCCACGATACTATACGCAATACATGGCCCGTGATACCGATTATATTGCGATATGGAGATTCTGCAATAATTAATATATTGTTAGACAAAACGATACTTGTTAGACAAAACGATATCTGTCTAACGTTGAATACAAAATGACTGTGAAAGGGTAAAGTACTGGATTTCTGTCTTTTTACTCACGGTCCAAACTGAGTTTTTCAGTTACCCGTCTTTGGTTAGTTAACTTCCGTTCAAGATTCCTTCATTTATGTGTGGAGTGCCACCTTGAGGAGCAGGGAATCTGTTTAGAGCACCTTATTTTATTCATAAAAATATCGATTTATTGGGCGATATTTCCTGTCTAACTCTTTAGGAATAAAGCATAAAAATGATTAATTAATTATTTGCACGAAGAAGGGCCACGATATACTTATTGATATTTTGTCCCACTCCTTATAAAAACCAGACCCCTGCTTAAATGTCGGGCATTTATCAGTGCAGTGCTACTGTTATACACCAAACCACGCAAACATTTTTTTTTTTAATAAAAACTTTAACTTCAACCATTCCGAAGTTGGACGACTCAAGTTGGTACATGTTTAGAAACCACTTGTCAGCAGTTCTTCAAAAAGTAAAGGAAAAAAGTAAAGGGCGACAGGGGGCGCCATTACTTGCAGTCAAACAAGAATGATCAGCCCCATTGTACTAGCAATCACAAGTCCGCTTCAAAGTGGCCCAGGGACTTGAAACATGGCAAACGGTGGCATTAGCATGTCAGCATGCTCATGGAATATTGTCAGCAGGAGTTGGCATGCAACCAGACGCATTTGCTTCTGAAAATTCACATGTGGCGACATGACTAGTCTAATATGTGCCTTTCAATTAAGGGTCCTACGAAACTGTAGTAGCCCTATTGTAATCTTTATTATTAGTTTTATTTATTTATTTTTCTGACAAAATGTTCAAAAACAAAATGGTCAAAAGTTATGATTTAAGGACACCAAGGATATGATGTCCTTAAATCCTCATATCCTATTGAATGAAAAATAGGTGGCGTACCAGGTGACTGTGGGACTACATGATGTGGAACTAATACCAATAAGGCTAAAGACGGCAGAGGTATACAATTTAAAGAGAAATATAAGAATATCTCAGATGTTTAAACAGCTCTAACATTGCGTCAAAAATATAGGCTCGGCTGTCAATATGGCTACACAGGGTAGATTCCATAGTATACCCATTTCAAGTCTATATCTGAAAAAGAATGGATGCATTCTTTGAAGTTGCCTTTCTAAACCGCGGCCTCTCTCCAAAGTGGCCTGGGCCTTAAAGCTGTACACACGTAATTCCGCAAACGTCCGTTTGACAATGGATTTGGCAAGGTATGCTTTAGAAACATGATTGGTGATTGTTTTGATATTTAACTTCCGATAAACATTAACTTCCGTTTGTAAGGCATACCAATGCCATATTACCATACCGACCAAGCTCACCACACCTCCAGTAACGGAATACATATATATTTCTCAAAATATTATCTGATCTGGCTATCGTAGTCTACATATCCATGTAGTGTAGTGGTATTGCGTCGGACTCATTACCATGGGGACGATGATTCAAGCCCAACCTCAACCAACCATTATTTGACACAAGGCATGACATCAAATTTTGTTAACCATCATGTATTCACTATTCCACCACCATACTCAAACGTCATGGTTGCTTGCAACTATGTTTATTCCTATTATTCATTCTTCTGTGTTTGTGTTGGTAAACATTGGTATATGTGCTCCTAACAGGCTAGCAACAAGCAAGGCATCGGAGTCATTGGTGTGATTGAATGTAATTTTCTGGAACCGACTCACAACAAACAGGACTTTGACAACACCGATAAGTACAGGTAAGGCCTGTAGAATGGGGATGATCATCAATTATGATTTCACAGTCATGAATTCATTTGTGACATTTATCATCGGCATTTAGCAGCCATTTTTCCACAAAGCAATAAGCTGTGAAATCAGTGGTCTGTATGAGCTGGAAGAGTTTAGAATCTGGCTCAAGAGTGCCTACATGTAGACTGTTGATATTGGTGTTTGAGGCCAGAACCTCGGGTCAACCACCCTAACCACTAACACTGTCCCTCTTGTCTGACATTTTCTTTGTTTGTTTTACAGGAACACCATCAGAAATGTGGCAACCAAGTTAGAAGAATACTGTAAAGAAATTCGGTTTAAGAGAAAGAACAGCAACCGCAGCAACAACGTACCCATTGAGGAGGAAGAGTAAGTCCCAATAAGATCGCTTATCGTCATCATATGGTCCAAGTTGCCTGTTTGATCTTCAATGGCTGCAGCTAGATGTATCTCATTTGACCTGTTTGAACTGCATTCATTCAATGCTGCCTCATACTGTGGTACTTGTGGTTTGGTCAAGCTAAGCATCCTTATGCTGTCTACTGTCACTGGACGCTCTTATGAGGACGTTGTTGAGTGGTTCTGTGTACCAATGTTCTACAGAAAACGCCCGGATCAGAACTGGGCCCAGTGTGATAAGTGTCAGCAGTGGCGGAGGATGCCGGATGGAATTAACAACGATAAACTTCCTGAAGAGTGGTTCTGCTACATGAACCCCGACCCTCAGTTCAGGTCAGAGAGCTGCAAGGTTCTGGGTTTGATCCCCGATGTCGACACATTGCATGTAGACTGATTTGACCAAGAGGTCTTTGGGCATCAAGATGCCTTAATGCCAATCTAAACTAATTAACTGTAAGTTGCTCTGGATAAAAGCATCTACTGAAATACTAGCTGAGCATAGATGGGACATCTACGTGGCTTTCTTGAAATGAGTTCATATGCATCCACAACCACAATAAATGCAAGTCAACTGTTGCACTTTTCATTTAATTTGGGAATCAACAATTTTTTTTTTTTATTGTTCCTTAAAAAGGAGGATTATTAGCTCATTGAATGATTAATCCAGATTCAAATAATTTGCTGTAGGGGACACAATCATCGTTATAACATTCATATTGTTATACATTCATAACTCCTCTCATTCAGGCGCTGTGAGACGATGGAAGAGCCAGAGGACTCTGATTCAGAGCAGCCAACAAACCCTAAGACCTATAAGATACAGTAAGCTCCATCTTTAGCATTACTACTTCACTTAGCCTGGTACACAAACTCAACCTTTGTTGAGGTTATGGTTATTCAATTCAATTCAAAGTGTTTATCGTCATATGCACAAATGAGACGTTCTCAGTTGTGCAATGAAATTCTTCCTTTGTTTCCACAGACTGAATGCCAAGATTTTTTACATCAACATTTATGTCACCTGTATGCGGTATTTGGCGTTTCTGAAAATTGTTTTGTTTATGTTTACAGGGAGAAGGAGGAAAAAAAGAAACAAGAAGAGATGAAAGAATTCAAAAAGGTGAAGAAAATGTCTTCAGATATAAATCATATTATACTGTATGTACTATTGTTCGAACAATAAATGGTAATACAAATATTGATTATATTTTTACCATAATGATTCATGTTTATTACATAAAAGACAAAAAACTATAGGTAGACTGAAAACAGTTTGTTGAGAAATGGTCTTTATTCATCAAGTCTTTTTCATCATGTGTCCACTAGTTTCAGGAAGAGAAAAGGCAACGGGAGCTTCTTCTCAAAGCCGAGTCCCTCAGAAGACTGAAGGAGGAGAGGGAGTGGAGAAAAATGGTGCGTGGTGTGCATGAAGTCGTTTATAGTTCTGCCTGACTTTTACAGATTACAGATATAAATATATAACTCATGTAGTGAATTACATATTGAATTATATCTCGTGTATATAGTCTTTCTACGATATACTAAAACTAAGTTTTGATCATGACAACAAGACCTCCACCCCGAACACACCACAGACACCAGGAAAGGGCGCTTCAGGTAAAATGCGTTTTTGTATTATCTGGGTGGTACATACTTTATTTTTACCTCCTGTTTTCTTCACCTTCTTTTCTTTGTAATATATTTCATATCATTTTTTTCTCTAGCATCTGGTGTGTCCACTAGCAGCAGTCAGCCGGTAATAACAGCTGTATTCTCGCTGTTAACCCCCTCAAGGTATGAGTGCCTTTAACCCCCACATGTTTTTCCCTTTATTGTCGGAAAATCTTAATTTTTGTTTTTTTGAACTCCAGACGGAAGAGGCTGCAGCCTACGACTCCACAAAACGAAGCCAAAAGACAGAAACTGGACGGTCTCAAGAGAAAGTTAGTCACAGATATGAGTCCGAGCAGCTCTACGACCCCACCAACCCCTGTCCCTTACAAGGACTTAAACATTGACGACAACCTATTGGAGGGCAGCAGTACTCCTGCACCGACGGAGCCCACCCTCCACCCGGTTGGAGTGAGGACAGAGAGTGACCCAAAGGTTCCCGTTTACGGGATGGCCTTCAGCCATGCAGCCTTGGAGGCAAGATCTACAGGAAATTATGCCATGGAGGAGATGAGGGACAAATGCACCCAGATGCAAGGACCACGAGTGAAGGATGAGGAGGAGATGAACAGCAGCACAGCGGCTAACGATGGAGCTAAAGTTATGGAGGAGGGAATGATTAGCATCATCCAGGCCCAGGAAGAGCAAGACCAGCTCATGGAGCTCCTGCAGTCTGTGTCCAACGAGAGGGACTCCTTCAAAGAGAAGGTTAAGGAGCTCCATAAACAACTAGAGTTGGAGAAGCAGTGTGCAGACTGTCAGACAGCCAGAGAGAAGGCAGAGAAGCTGAGCAGAGAAAAAGAGGCGTTACTGGAGACCCATTCCCGCCATAACCAGGAACATGCAAAGCATTTTGAAGACTTGACGTGTAGATTGGAGAGAAGCAGCAACGAGGTATGCTAATTTGATTTAGTAGGCTGCAGCTTTTTTTTTTTTGCTTTTCAGTGCCCAGCTTGGTCCTCAGATTATCTGTGTACCTGACTGTCGGTACTAAAAATTTGAACCTGAGGTGAGGGCAATCATTTTGCTGCAATGCATCTGAAATGCGAAAAGAATGATTGTGAGAAGGTTTTTGAAGCCCTTTCAGTCCGCAACCGGAAGTTTTATACAAATTAAATTAACAAGACTTGTTAATTTGACTTAAAACTTTAAACACCATGTGATTCCCCATTAGGTGAAGCAGTTGGAGGAGGAGAAAGCCACCATTTCTGCTGAGTGTGAAAAGAACAAGTCAAGGTTAGTCTCTCTCATTCAATCAATCTATCTATTGATTGGTATTAATTGCGTCCTTTTAAAAAGTACACAATAAGTATTGTTTTATTTCTGTTCCTCTCAACTCTGAAACAGTCTGACAGAGCTCAAAAATAAAATGGCTGACCTTTTAAACTGTACCAAGTGAACTACGAGTGCATTGAGGAGATATTGGAACAGGTACACCATAGCAATGGTCCTACTTCACAGCTATACCATTGACTAATGTTGGTTACAAAGCTGTTTGGGGTTAACTCTCCACCTATCTCACCTCACTGCCTTTCAGGTAGGTCAATGGATGTAAAGCAAGGTCACAACCTTCAGTGTCCTTCAGAGTCCCACAGCCACCTTTTGGATTTTGGCAAAGACAGCGTTTAGCTATAATAACATATACCAAGTAGTTGGCTAGGCTCCTGGATGACCTCAGCCTGTAAGAGTTTGTCTCGATTCCTGCTTTATTACCTTTTTTATGATTATAATATTGTAAACTGCTCATATTTTGATTACTCTGTTTGAAAATTTCATTCTAAATATTGTTTTGTAAGGGCCCTGATGTAAAAAAGATTTTGATCTCAGACCAGTCTCCATAAATAAATCAGAAATGAAAATTAGGGCTGGGCAAGGTAACACGTTAATAATGCGTTAATGCAATATTATTTTAACACAATAAATACAAAATACAAAACGCATTAATGCACATTCTCTTTATTTATTCTTCTTTATTTATTTTTTGCCCACAGAATGTCAACATTCATATCAGAAATAATTGTGTTTTTTAGTTCCACTTACTTTACATTCAATGACAATTGTACTAATTAACTGCCTGTTTACAATTCCCAAATCTGTGGTGTTCCGTAAGTTTCATATTCAACCAACACTGAGTGAGTCAATAAAACTCTCAAGGTCACTTGGTCTAGTTTTTGCTTATTAAGTACATTTGGTATGAATGATAATGTGTCATTCCATTTGATAACCTAATTTCACCTCAATTGGAGTGGATTTAAAATATAATTTTAAGTGTGATTAATCGCGAGTTAACTCACAAATACTATGCGATGAATCGCGTTTAAAACTTTAATCGTTGCCCAGCCCTAATGAAAATATATATATTGTTGATGTCAATTGTTTGTAGATTTAATTGTATGAAACATAACATACATTTTATTGTTAAGATGGGAAAGAGTTTTTTTTTTTTGTATTCATATAGTACCATGTTATTTATTTTTGGAGTTTGTGTGCTGAATGTTGGTGTTTGTGGGCTGATTGTTGGGGTTTGTGTGCTGTTCATAACAATTATCAATATATTAAAGAGCAATTGAACCATAAAAAAATGCAATCAATGCCATTTTATCACTGTTACTGAAATAACCCCCCTATTTATAGATCGGTAAAATCCTATGTTTTTGCCATTCTCCCCAAAACACTGAATGTCCACTGAATCTACTCTGCTGCGAACGAAGGTGACGTTATTTTGGTGACGTCAGAGTACCTGTTCCGAGGTGGTCTGACGCCACGACCAAGGGGCAGCAGTGGACTGGTTTGTGTGGACGTGTGGAGCTGTCTGGGCAGCGGCGGCACGTTTGTGTGGACGTGTGGAGCTCTGTCTGGGCAGCGGTGGACTGGTTTGTGTGGACGTGTGGAGCTCTGTCTGGGCAGCGGTGGACTGGTTTGTGTGGACGTGTGGAGCTGTCTGGACAGCGGTGGACTGGTTTGTGTGGACGTGTGGAGCTCTGTCTGGGCAGCGGTGGACTGGTTTGTGTGGACGTGTGGAGCTCTGTCTGGGCAGCGGTGGACTGGTTTGTGTGGACGTGTGGAGCTGTCTGGACAGCGGTGGACTGGTTTGTGTGGACGTGTGGAGCTGTCTGGGCAGCAGTGGACTGGTTTGTGTGGGCGTGTGGAGCTATCTGGGCAGCGGTGGACTGGTTTGTGTGGACGTGTGGAGCTGTCTGGGCAGCAGTGGACTGGTTTGTGTGGGCGTGTGGAGCTATCTGGGCAGCGGTGGACTGGTTTGTGTGGACGTGTGGAGCTCTGTCTGGGCAGCAGTGGACTGGTTTATGTGGACGTGTGGAGCTCTGTCTGGGCAGCAGTCGACTGGTTTGTGTGGAGCTCTGTCTGGGCAGCGGTGGACTGGTTTGTGTGGACGTGTGGAGCTCTGTCTCGGCAGCGGTGGACTGCGGTGTCCGTGAGAAAGTTGTGCTTTTCGCGTTATACTTGCAGTCTAAGGCCACAATGTGTGTGGATGGTGAAGCTCCATCTGAGCAGCGATTTATTTCATACCCGCGTCTGAGTGAGGGTTATAGTATAAAGCGGCAAGTTTTCCCCATTCGAAACAAATAAAATATATATTCTTCAATGTGGCCTCAATTATGTATGACCCATAGGTAAAAGGACTATTTTTCAGTTGAAGGCTTTATTTATGAATGAAGGGTTAGGGTTAGGTAAGTAGAATTGCAGCATAAAAATGAATCTATATATTTCGTTGTGCATATTAATGCTTTACAAGTCGCCTAATGTTTCATTGTATCATTGTACCTTTTTAAAAAAGCATTCACTTCATCCTTCAGTAACGTCATATTTTGATGTACGTCAAATTATGGATAATTTACCGGTAATTACGTGTTAATTATGATCTGGTGAACATAGTCGCTTCAGTCAACAAGTGCCTAATAAACTTCCTCTGAATAGTTTACAAAGAAACACAGTTTACATCAAATATAAGATGGCTTTCAAGGGCATAGGTTTGATTACAATATTTGGTAGGCGTTTTATTATTATTTTTCTCCCAAAACACATGCTGCACACATGGATACAAACTATTAAAAACGATATACAGCTCGATTACGACCAAATGTGTTCTCTTTTCAAGCTCATTTACAGTATTGCAATATTTTCTGAGCCTGACCTTAGCTGTAGCAGCTTTTAACTTTACAAACATAATTTGCTCGGATACTTTTGAAACCAATTTTAAGACATTGAAGGCTCAGCCCAGAATCTTATTTTATATCAGGAAAATAAAATATTGATTGCTGTTTGGGTACAGTCAAGAGCCAAAAGTATGATCGCCTATTCTGAAAGACATTGCTTGTCCCAAACAATAATCACATCTTCAAAATTATACTGAACTGCATTTACAATCTCACTGTCACTGCTACTGTCATTTGTCATCTTCATCCTTCCTAGCATGTGGACCTTTACCAATCTCCTTAGAAAATGTAATTAAAAAAACATTACAAATGTATCTACTCTGTTTAATGCCATTCAGTGAACTCTATCATCAAAAACACCCCAGTATGAAAGCCTAAAACGTAGTCTACACTGTTTAACTACTAAACCATTTTAGGACCTTACCTGTGGACCTGTTGCTTCATCTGTCCTGCTAGTACCTGCTGGCTGCATAACTTTCTTTTCCTAATAAAAAGAGAAAAAATAAAAGAAAAAAGGTGCTCATCTTAATTTAATTTTCTTGGGAGACATTTTAAACTGTGTATCACATAGTTACCAAGATGTATGACATGTTTAACCGTGTCACATAACCTAGTTAACCAGATGGATGATAATTTTAAACGTGTATAACCTAGTTGACAAGATGGATGAAATTGTTAACAGTGTACGTATAACATAGTTAACAAAATGGATTACATTTGTAATGCCCTGTTTACACCTACCCGATAGTGGGCCCCGATGGCTAAATCAGCAGCTATCGTTATAACATCGGCAAATAGCGTGGTTGCATCGGGAAACACCGTTACTCTTCCCGGGAACATCGTTAGACAACGGGAAGAAACGGGAAGAAATGCTCAATGATCGGGCAACAACGGGCAACATCGGCAAAGAACGAACATGTTTGTTAATTTTGGGTCTATCGGGGTAGAATCGGTTACCAGGTGTTGCTATGGGCTAATCGGCTATAATCGGGAATAGAACGGGAGTACAACGTAAGACATCGCAAATCGTTCGGGAATTTTCCTGGGCACATCGGCTATATTCGTTAATCTTCCGCGCTTTATCGTGTTTTATCGTCTTTATATCGGCAACCTCAACACACGAAAGACCCTCGAGAACCCTAGACAAATAACGATTGTGAGTGACCAGATTGTGTTAAGGAAGACCCTCAATCTGCCACTTGGGTATAAATAGGGGGTGATGGATGGATGTCCTACTTTTATAATTACAGGGTACTTCGCCCATTTAGAACCGGCGTTCTATTATTATAAAATCGCTATTGTAATATAAATAAATATATAAATAAATATCAGTCTAAACCAGTCTCCCCTTTGCCTTCTCCCGAAATGACGCCAAATGACGCCAAACGCGTCATTTGACGTGTTTGGCGTCATTCGAAATGACGTCAAATGACGCCAAACGCACTTCGGGTGTCTTCCCTGGCATACATCGTTATGTTATCGTTATAACATCGGGTAAGTGTAAATGCTACCCCGATAAATTGACCCGATCATACATTTTTAGCCCGATGTCACCCGAATCACCCCGACTTCCACATCGGTGGTCCATCGGCCATTAGCGGCCATTAGCGGGATGGTGTAAACGGGGCATTACAGTGTACAACCTAGTTGAAAATATGCATGACATTTCTAACAGTGTACTTAACAAGATGAAGGACATTTTTAACTGTGTGTAACCAAATAAAACAAACCGTTTAGGTGAGCCAGCAGGCGGGTAACCGGTAACGTTTGGGGTCGTCGTGACTCGGGAACCGCAATATAGGTGACCAGATTTGAGTTTGTAAAAAAGAGGACACTTTGTCGCGGGGGGGGGGGGGGGGGGGGGGGGTAGTGGATAGCATGCCGCACCATGACCATGTGAATGCATACAAATGTCACAAATGAAATGACAATATGAACATCTATTTATTGAAATCTTTTTTGTGGCATTTAAATGTGTCAATAATGATAACAAATAAAACATTCTAAATAATAAAATCTTTATATGGCCACATTAAAATAAGAAAATTAGAAACTTTTCAGTCCTCCTCATATATTCAAGCAATAATGATAACAAATACAATATTCTAAATAATAAATTACTTTTTTTTTTTTCTTTAGTTCGTCCGTGAACTTACATTTACGTTTAGGCATGGCTGCAGATGTAATGTGCTGTTGTAAACAGAGTGGAAGCGGCAAGGTGCTCAATGTTGCCAGATTGGAAATGGCAAAGTAACGTACCAAAGGCCCAAAATGGTCGTATTTGGAGGATAATTATCGTGGCTCTGGCAACCCTGAGATCGGTCGCCCAATGACAGACTCTACAGTCAGCTCGCGCAAGAAGGTGGAACGTAAGGGAGATACCATTTCCAGAACTTGGAAGGCCGTAATAACCATAGACATATACAATGGTAATAACTAGTAGGTTATGTGAAAGACCCAGAAACACAAATATGCGACGAGGCAAAAAAATAAATAATAATAATAACAATAATATTATTAATTTTTTTTGCGACGAGGCAAAATACCGGACGTTTTTGGAATCCCTGCCGGACGCATTTTTTAGGTCTCGAAAAGAGGACATGTCCGGGAAAAAGAGGACGTCTGGTCACTAAGTCTACTAGTCTACTAATACATCAACATTATTCATAGAAAATTCGTTAAGGTTATCGGTTGACAATATCTCTAGTATGAGATTAGTGTTTAAGATATTGACGACTACTAATCACCTTCTCCACCCGGTGAAAGCGCTGCTTGGCGCTCCCGGGTCAAATCTTTAACAGTTACCGCCTTTTTCTTTTGTTGAGTGGGTGTGTTCCTGAATCCCCGGACGCCAGCGTTCCGAAATTGGCTAGTCGTTGTTTAGCTATTAGCCTCTTTAGCAAACCAGCCCGAAAACAAACAACACAACTTTACATTGTATTGCACGCACAGCAAGACCATGCAATGTATAAATTGGTGACCGGAATAAAGTAGCAATGTTATCAAGTGTGTAAGAACATTTAAAAATGACATTAAAATGACCAACGTGGTACAAATACACGTCTCGCCCATAATAATATTTATTCTACTCAGTTTAAGAATGCTTGACTCTGATTGGCTGGGAGGAGGACATTAACCCGGCATGTTGTCTGCTGACTTGTCGGTTGTACTTGCTGCTGACTATTATAACTAACTATGATTATTATTTTATTACACGGCTCATCTTAATGCTGTAGAATGCTCCGTTCACTTACATGGGCCTTCCCAACGTTCGGCGGTAATTTTTTGTATAAATGACCGTCGCTAAACATATATCTCTGTCAAGGAAACTATTTATCTGCTAATCAACACTACGAATGGTAACAAATAAATTATAAAAAGACACAGTGTGTGAAGTTATTTTTTTGTTTTGGCATTAAGCCGTCTAATAAGCGGGATACGAATAGAACGCCGGTCATTATCCGGCGTTATATGCATTATATGCGTTATATGCGTTATATGCATTAAAGGGATTGAACCCTTTGAGTGTTATTAATTATTATTATTCTTCATGTTTAACCTCTGTTTTCCTTTTATTCCTAGTCTGTTTTACATAGTTTTGAATGATGACTATATGCTCTGTAAGGTGACCTTGGGTGTCTTGAAAGGCGCCTCTAAATTAAATGTATTATTATTATTATTATTATTATTATCCCGTCACTTACATAATATACAGAATAGCATACCCATGACGCGCTCTCTGACCAATCAGGAGTTCCGGCCCTCCCCCTCCTGCACACTGACCAATCAGACGTTCAGCCCCTCCCCATCCTGTACTCTGACCAATCATGTGGACTTCAACAGGAAGCTCAGAGTAAATCCTACGCGGGAAAGCTGCTAAAGTTTTCATCTGTTTACCGCTGGACGAGGGAACGGACCCCCAACAATATCAAGTGGACGGAGAAAAGGTATGCATTATGTTATTAGGATATGTATTTTTTGTTATTTATGTTGTATTGTTGTTCTGTATTTTAGCCAAAAACTTGTTGTCTTCAGCGTTCGTCCCCGTCAACTCTAGACATGACAACCCGACACATTGTAAACAGGAGTCCTCTTAGTCTCTAATATCTCCACCTCAGGCCACCTTCTGAGGATATAAGTCTTATCTGCAGCAATCTGCTGGTGTTAAATGGTGATAGACTGACCCATGTGGCACCTCTCTGCACGGCTCGGCTCATCCTCCTTTGTATCGACGAGCCATTGGGTTCACAAAGATCTCCGTCGGTCCAATCTGAGCAGAGATCCGTGAAGCGTTGCATCTTTCAGTGTCCTGAAGGGATTGAACCCACCTTTCAGTGTATGTAAGGGCCTGAACTCTTCACGGACTACTGGAAAGTACGAAGTTAGTGATGACAGCGTTGTTGGAGGTCGTGACCTGAGGGTCTCTTGTGGCTTGGTGGCCACAAGAGACCAAGCCACATATATGTAAATCCTTACATATTAGTGTAAGGATTTGAGCTCCTTATTCATTCTAGTGTAGGGCTTTGAGCTCCTTATTCAATCTAGTGTAGGGCTTTGAGCTGTCCAGGGGTCAAGGCCTGTCGACCCTATTGTCCAGTGGACCAGTCCTGTCGACCCCTCTGTCCATTGGACCAGTCCTGTCGACCCCTCTGTCCAGTGGACCAGTCCTGTCGACCCCTCTGTCCAGTGGACCAGTCCTGTCGACCCCTCTGTCCAGTGGACCAGTCCTGTCGACCCCTCTGTCCAGTGGACCAGTCCTGACGACCCCACTGTTAATTTGAGACCTGACGTTCGTTCCTCTTGTTTTCCGATAAAGTGGGCATCAAGACGTACGAGGATGAAGGTGGTGACGTGTGAGATCGCCTGGCACAACAAGGAGCCGGTGTACAGTTTGGACTTCCAGCACCACGGAGATGGACGGGTCCTCCGACTCGCTACAGCCGGGGTGGACACCACAGTCAGGGTAAGATGCAGTAGGAGGAGGATAACCAAAGGTCGGATCTAAATGCATCGCTGTCGGATACCATTCACTATCTATATCGGTCGATCGAATGATTGTGTATGGTTTGAATGGCATGTTGCCTAGTTAAATTAACTATGTCGAAATCCTTTATTACAGTTGAATGCTCTGGTTAAATGGACATGATCTTTACAGCAGAACATTGATAATAAAGGTTCAGTAAAAATGTATGAATAGCATTTATACTCTAACTACACTATACCTGTTATATATGAGGTTTATTACAGTCTTTGCTCATAGCATTAAAGTACACAGACTGCATTTACACCAGCCAACAGAACTTGATTACAAAATGTAGGTCTACCGATACAATGTCTTTTATGTATTGCGTATATATGAAGAATCGTAGGTAAGGGCAAGAAGGGAAATGACAGTGTGTTGTGCGGGGGTCCAGGTGTGGCGGGTGGACACGGGCCCAGATGGGAAGGCGGTGGTGGACTTCCTCTCCAACCTTGCCAGACACACCAAGGCCGTCAACGTGGTGCGCTTCAGCCCGGGCGGGGAGCTGCTGGCCTCCGGAGGCGACGGTACGACCCCCCGAGTTTCCTCATCGAGAGACTTGAATTCACTACCAGCAACGAGAAGACGAGGAGCGTTTCCACTGAACTCTTTGATGCTGTGTTGCGATGGCTCGCTCTGGCAGGGGGATGCGTGTGTATCGTTGAAGATGACGATTGGCCGAAATGTGTAAAGTTTCGCTCGAGGGTGGGGAAATTATTGCAATAATCATCATATTTAGTCCCGTGATGCGGTCCATTTAAAAAAAAACAAAAAAAAACAAGACAACGGTTAATTAAAAAATTCAAATGATTATTGTCTGTTCCGGCCTGTGGTAGCTTTACGAAGCCTTGAGGTTCCACAGGGCGGCCCTAGTTCTGACCCTCAGGTGTTCTTGAGGGCCCTAGTTCTGACCCTCAGGTGTTCTTGAGGGCCCTAGTTCTGACCCTCAGGTGTCCTCAAGGGCCCTAGTTCTGACCCTCAGGTGTTCTCGAGGGCCCCAGGTGTCCTCGAGGGCCCTAGTTCTGACCCTCAGGTGTTCTCGAGGGCCCCAGGTGTCCTCGAGGGCCCTAGTTCTGACCCCTCAGGTGTTCTCGAGGGCCCCAGGTGTCCTCGAGGGCCCTAGTTCTGACCCTCAGGTGTTCTCGAGGGCCCCAGGTGTCCTCGAGGGCCCTAGTTCTGACCCTCAGGTGTTCTCGAGGGCCCCAGGTGTCCTCGAGGGCCCTAGTGATGACCCTCAGGTGTCCTCAAGGGCCCCAGGTGTTCTCGAGGGCCCTAGTGCTGACCCCAGGTGTCCTCGTGTGTCCAGACGCTGCCATCCTGCTGTGGAAGCTCAACGACCAGAAGGAGCCCGAGTCGTCCCCGCTGTTCCAGGAGGAGGACGACTCTCTGCTCAACAAGGAGAGCTGGAGCGTGGTCAAAACCCTGAGGTCAGGACACCCAGACCGGCGCCTTCACTCACAACATCTGATTCATAGTCACCATATTTAAATTCCTCCACTCTGTCTCTCAGGGTGTCCGCACATCCTTAAAAAGTCTTAAAAAGTCTTAAATTCATGTTTCTAAATTTAAGGCCTTGAAAAGTCTTAAATTCGTTACAAATGTCATATGCTGGTCTTAAATATTGGGATTGGGATTTTATCGAATTGCGTTTTTCCTTTTTGAGCGATGTCGCGATTGTCATTAGTTTGCGATTTTTAGATAAGTTCCTTATCTTCTGTATTTTTCCCTAAACACAAGCAATAAATCATTCTATAGTATGACCAAAACAACATTAGTTACAACAATCAACGTATAAACTTCTCTTTCCTGTAGGCCAGGACTACATGTTATAATGAAATGAGTTTATTAATTGATATTATAAAATCTTTATTTAACTATTTATCTGAAGAAGAAAAGTAAATACGATTCTTACTGATCTCCAGTCGGTAACAAATAACACAAGCTTAAGTGCAGAAATAAAACACACACTTTATTTACTTTTATCTCTGTCTTCGTCATTATAAAATGTAGTTCCATTACATTCCGGTGTCAGATGAACTCGATTAATCGTTCAGCCCTACTTCACTTTCCAATAAACTTGTTTCATCGGGCCTGTTTGTGTACCGTCACCCACTCTGTTTGAGGGATTTTGACTAGTGTTTTATCTTCATAGGGGGCACATCGAGGATGTGTACGACATCTCCTGGACACGCGAGGGAACCTTCATGGTGTCGGGGTCTGTGGACAACACCGCCATCCTGTGGGACGTGGCCAAAGGTGGGCCGTACGCTTCTTCTGTGCAATGTTAAACTGGTTCTGGTTAGTTGTTCCGATACTGATGCCGGTATCTGAAATCCCTCCGATACTGCCTAAATGCATTATGGGGTGTCGGCGAGTAGGCACATCTATGCGCCGGTCCAATCCCATCCACTGACACAATTTACTACACAGGCAGAGAACATCACAAACACTACAGTGTTGTGCTGTCGACTATACATTGCTGTGTTATTTATAGTAGCAATTACAATGCTAGACGCTGTATCGGTATATACTCGGTGTCAGCCAAAACTCAAGTTCAGGAATCGGTATGGGGAAGGAAAGGATGGTAGCGGAACATCTCGAGTTACAGCCACAGTGTGGGCCGTCTGGAGGATTAGTTGTACCCTCCGTTGCACCCCTGTGTGGTGCACCCAGCTGGGGGGTACAGCTGGGTGTACCCCTGTGTGGTGCACCCAGCTGGGGGGTACAGCTGGGCGCCACACACATTTCAGGGGGCTGGTGATCATAACCGTTGACCCGTAATAACATTCACTGTTGCAGCCCTGTCCGTAGCAGCTGGTCCAGATATCTGATGGGTGCACTTTAACGTTATTTACACCCGATGGAAACATGTCGTAAACCTGAACACGGTTATTAAAAAAAACATGCGTTTCTTCCTTTTGTAGGTCAGAAGATCAGCATATTTAACGACCACAAGAGCTACGTGCAGGGGGTGACCTGGGACCCCCTGGGGCAGTACGTAGCCACGCTCAGCTGCGACAGGTACGGGAGCCCCCACCTCCACGCCGCCCGCCCCCCGATGATCTCAGGAGGGCGTGTGTTCATTTACATTCAGGGCGTTTAGCTAAAACCTTTATCCAAGTGTCTTACGATAAATACATTTGTCAGAAGAAGACAGATGAACAATGTAGCGCTGTCGGGACAGAGAGGATGTTCATAGGACCAGCAAGCTAGGATAAGACGCTACACAATGCTAAGGAACATTTTTGAAGTGCAAGAACGTACAACATACATGTTTATTTGAGGATGTTGACGACCTCAACCCCCTGTTTATCCCCCCCCCCCCCCTCCCAGAGTGTTTATCTCCCCCCCTCCCAGAGTGTTTATTTGAGGATGTTGACGACCGCTCCCTCCCTCCCAGAATTTTTCCCTCCCCCCTCCCAGAGTGTTTAGCTCCCCTCTCCCAGAGTGTTTATCTCCCCCTCCCAGAGTGTTTATCTCCCCCTCCCAGAGTGTTTATCTCCCCCCCCCTCCCAGAGTGTTTATTTGAGGATGTTGACGACCTCTCCCCCCCCACCCCACCCCCTCCCAGAGTGTTTATCTCCCCCTCCCAGAGTGTGTTTATGTGAGGATGTTGACGACCTCTCCCCCCCACCTCCCAGAGTGTTTATTTGAGGATGTTGACGACCTCTCCCCCCCCCCCCCCTCCCAGAGTGATGCGGGTGTACAGCACTCAGACCAAGAAGAAGGCGTACTGCGTCAGCAAGATGACCTCGGGGCCCCCCGGAGACGGAGAGGTGGGGCTTCGTCCTGTAGAACGCGTCGTGACGTACCCACCGCACCTCCCTGGGGAGACGGGCACCACCGCCTGGAGTCACCCCAACGAAGCCCTCTGCTTGATGGCTTAATAATAATCCATAAACAATAGGGACTGAATAAGGATGTATTTCGGCAGAGGTGGACGCCACCCCGTTATAAAGGCCCCCCCCTTTGTGGTATATTCCACCGAGCCCACCTAATTAGATACCAGTTGCTTTCCCTTCAACGTTAACGGGCTTTTAGACTTTTTAGTTGCAGAGGTGAGCGGTTATTGAAAACTAAATCACAGCAATGGTAAGTTATTGACCAATGTGTGTGTGTGTGTGTGTGTGTGTGTGTGTGTGTGTGTGTGTGTGTGTGTGTGTGTGTGTGTGTGTGTGTGTGTGTGTGTGTGTGTGTGTGTGTGTGTGTGTGTGTGTGTGTGTGTGTGTGTGTGTGTGCGTGCGCCCCCTCTAGACCAAGCCGTACCGGATGTTCCATGACGACAGCATGAGGTCGTTCTTCAGGCGCCTCACCTTCACCCCAGACGGCTCCTTCCTGCTGGCACCAGGTACAGTCAGACACACACACACATACACATACACATACACATACACATACACATACACACACACACACACACACACACACACACACACACACACACACACACAGGGGGATAAAGGTCTCCTTCTGGGTTCTAACGTGTCTTCTTAAGGAGGAGGATGATGATGATGAAGAGGTGTGTTCTTGGTCCTCAGCGGGGTGCGTGGAGGCTGGGGAGAACATCACCAACACCACCTACGTCTTCTCCAGGAAGAGCCTCAAGAGGTGACTCCGTCGCTATACTCTGTCAGACTTCAGCTAAAATCTAAATCAGCTGTCTGGCCTAGCGTCTAGGTTGTTTAGCCTAGCTGCTAGCCTACAGGAGAGCCTCCAGAGAGGCCTACAGAGAGCCTCCTACAGGACAGCCTAGCTGCTAGCCTAGCGTCTACGCTGTCTGGCCTAGCGTCTAGGCTGTCTGGCCTAGCGTCTACGCTGTCTGGCCTAGCGTCTACGCTGTCTGGATTAGCGGCTAGGCTGGCTGGAATAGCGGCTAGGCTGGCTGGATTAGCGGCTAGGCTGTTTGGCCTAGCGTGTGATAATGACGATGATAATAATGATGATAATAATATTGATGATGATAATAATAATAATAATGCCGATACTGTTTCCTCAGGCCCATCGCCCACCTGCCCTGTCCGTCTAAAGCCACCCTGGCCGTGCGCTGCTGCCCCGTCTACTTCCAGCTGAGGACCAAGCAGGACGACGGTAGGACAGACGGCCCCCCACAGGACAGACGGCCCCCCACAGGACAGACGGCCCCCCACAGGACAGACGGCCCCCCACAGGACAGACAGCCCCCCACAGGACAGACAGCCCCCCACAGGACAGAGAGCCCCCCACAGGACAGAGAGCCCCCCACAGGACAGACAGCCTCCTACAGGACAGAGAGCCCCCCACAGGACAGAGAGCCCCCTACAGGACAGACAGCCCCCCACAGGACAGACAGCCCCCTACAGGACAGACAGCCCCCTACAGGACAGAGAGCCCCCCACAGGGACAGACAACACGATGTAGAATTGTGACCGCCACACATCACTGAGGGATCCCCCACACACCTACTGAACGTCGGGGCAGCGGATGAACTCGGTCTTGGAAAGGCTCTGGATGGAAGGGGCGCGGTCTGATTCCCCTCCTCCCTGTTTTATGTACTTCCTGAAAGTCCAGCCAATCGCCAGCGTTGCCTTGGTGGGAGTGGCCTGGTTACCCGAATCAGCTTGAAGGAAGTCGGTAGACCGACGGGGCGTGAGGTTAGAATGGATCTCGTGGACCATCCTCTTCAGGTGCTCAATGCACAGCTCCACCGCCCTTCATCACAACATTAGGAGTAGATATAGAGCGATGGGGTCCCTCCATCCCTTCAGTAGTGTAGCGGTCCTGTCTGGGTTCATTGTATCGCTGGTCTCCATGGAGACTGGTGGGCGGGCCCTGATGCTGGCCCACTACTGGCGTCTCACCGGGCCCCCTCTCCTCCTCCTCACCCCCCTCTCCTCCTCCCTCCCCAGACGGCTCCACGGAGGCGCTCCCCAACGTGTTCCAGCTGCCGTACCGCATGGTGCTGGCCGTGGCGTCGGAGGACTCGGTCTACCTGTACGACACGCAGCAGACCCTGCCCTTCGCCCTGGTGTCCAACATCCACTACCACACGCTGAGCGACCTGAGCTGGTACAGCCCCGCCCCTCCTCGCCGCTCTCCTCCCCCCTCCTAGCCACTCTCCTCCCCCCTCCTAGCCTCTCTCCTCTCCTCGCCTCTCTCCTCCCCCCTCCTCGCCTCTCTCCTCCCCCCTCCTAGCCTCTCTCCTCCCCCCTCCTCGCCTCTCTCCTCCCCCCTCCTAGCCTCTCTCCTCCCCCCTCCTCGCCGCTCTCCACTCCTCTCTCCTCTCCTCTCCTCTCCTCTCCTGTCCTGTCCTGTCCTGTCCTGTCCTCTCATGTCCTCTCCTCTCATGTCCTCTCCTCTTTACTCCTATCCCCTCCTAGCCCCTTTCCTCTCCTCCCCTCTCCTCTCCTCTCTCCTCCTCTCTCCTCCTGTCCTCTCCTGTCCTCTCCTCTCCTCTCCTCTCCTCTCTTCTCCTTTGACTCAATAGGAGTCCCTTTCTAGACCCCAGCTGATTGAATGTTTGGAACCTCATATAGGGCTCTACATAATGACCATAGGCTGTGTTCTAGTTATTTGTATACTAAGATGTCCGCGTAACAACAGTAAACAGCTTGTAGACAAATACCAACAAATAAGTCTATTAGTGTGCCTAGTCCGAGAGCACGGGTTCTGACCTTGTTGTCCTCGGCGCCCCCTCTGAAGAAGCCTTTCCGCTGTTGTGGTTCCTATGGTGGTTCTGTGGTGGGTCCCTGCCTGGTTCTGAGCCCTGTCCTCCCCGGGTCCAGGTCTGGAGACGGCCTCTTCCTGGCCGTGTCGTCCACGGACGGCTACTGCTCCCTGGTGTCCTTCTCCCCGGGGGAGCTGGGCCAGCCGCTGAAGGAGCCCCCCGTCCTGGAGCTCTCCACCCCCACGCCGGGCCCCGAGAAGAAGGTCAAGAGGTCCGCCGGAGCCAGGACATCCTCCCCCGTAGCCCCGGCGGCCCCGCCCGTCAGGGAGGCCCCGTCAACCCCCCAGGCCCCCCAGGCCTCCCCCTCGCTGGACAAGAGGAGCCGGGGGACGCCGACCGCAGCCAGCAAGGCCCCGCCGCGGAGGATCACCCTCAACACCCTGGAGGGCTGGGGGAAGCCGGCCGGGCCCCGGGCCCCGGCCGAGGGCCCCCAGACCCCCACGCCCTCCACGCCCCAGCCTCGCCTGGGGCCCCTGACCCCCACCGGTGCCAAGGGCCTCCAGGGCGCCAACTCTCCCGGGCCCACGACTCCCAAGGGGCCCTCCACTCCCAAGGGGCCCTCCCCCAGGTAAGGGTGCTGTGGCCTCTCTTCAGGGTTCACATCCTATCGCCTTTCACTGTCAGTATTTAATATACGAGGACACTAGGACGAGGACACTAGAACTAGGGCACTAGAACTAGGGCACTAGGACGAGGGAACGAGGACACTAGGCTGAGGACACTAGAACAAGGACGATGGAACGAGGACACTAGGACGAGGACACTAGGACGAGGGAACGAGGCACCGGAACGAGGACACGAGAATGAGGGGACGAGGACACGAGAATGAGGGAACGAGGGCACTAGGACGAGGAAACTAGGGACGAGGGAACGAGGAGACCAGAACGAGGACACGAGAATGAGGGGACGAGGACACTTGGACGAGAATGAGGGAACGAGGACACTAGGACGAGGGAACGAGGTCCCTAGGAATGCGGAAATGAGAACAAGGATGAGGAAAATAGACACTAGGATGAGGAAAATAGACGGAGGGCCGTAGAACAAGGACACTAACGAGGACACTACAGCATGTAAATATTCAAACCCTTGATTCCAGTACTGTGACTAGTGGCCGCCGGGGGGGGGGGGGGGGGTCCTGTCGGGGCTGCTTAAGGCCTCTCTGAACATGATGGATTCAGTGAAGGCGGCTGGTGCAAACCGCCAGAGCCTGGACGGCGGGAGAACAAAGCCCTGTGGGGGGGGGGGGGGGGGGGGGGGGGACCCCCTGCTGGGTCCTCAATAAAGCCCCTCCAGGCCGGGGGCCCTGCTGGGGGACAATAGTGGGCGTGTGCAGGGCCGCAGCTGCCGCGTGACCCCAACATGAGTCCCGTACCGCCCCACGGCAGAACCAGAACCAGAACCAGGTCCAGGTCCAGGTCCAGGTCCTCGTCCTCCTGCCAGTCCACAGAACCATGAGGTGTTGAACCACGAGGTCTGTGCGGAGCTGAGGGCAGCTCTTGTCTGAGAAGGGGGGGCTGTTTATCGTGCACATTAAGGCGTCTCTATAGTACTGTTTAAAATGAAATGACTTCGGTTTCAAACGGTTCTGTTAGTCCGAAGAACACACTAGCTAAACCCTACTAACCAACCAACTAACTAAACCCTGTGGGGCAGAGCAGCACTACGGCAGCCAAGGAGCCTCCAACAGTCCCTAGTAGCACGGTGTAGCGCCTTACCCTAGCTGTCTCTGTTGTGCACGGGGAATGGGTCAACCTCGTGATCGTTGGAGCACTTGTACTGTACATATGGTTGTTTTTCCCTCTCCTGACATGTGTACTTATGTCTGTCAGTCTGCTAAATGTAAGACGCGGTCCCTCCAGTGTGGGGGCCCCTCACGCGGTCAGCGGCGACCTCTGACCCCTCCCGTCCTGAGGTCTGTCTTGTGTTCCAGGCGCGTGGCCCTGACCCCGGTGGCGCTGCGCTCTCCGGCGGCCCTCTTCACGCCGTCCTCCAGCGAGAAGGCCCGGCACGGTGCGTTCACCCCCTCACGATTCATGCGCTCGCACCTCCTCGGGGCGCAGCTCCGTAGGGAGCAGGCTATGGCGCCGTTATGGAAACGTGATCCACTTAGAGGAGCCGCGGTACACCGCCAGGTGGGGTGGGATCAGGCCTTACCAGCCGTTTGAGAATCTGCGTCTTCTGACATCACTCGTGGGCGTGTCCACCTAGATGTGTGACGGATAGATGAGCAACGTTAACAACAGTCCTCTGGGTAGGCAGGTAGACTGATCTATCCGTCACTCATCTAGGTGGACACGCCCACTAGTGATGTCAGAAGACGCAGATTTTCAAAACGGCTTGTAACTGCTAATCACACTCACACCTGGTGGTATAGTATGTCCCAATTAATGTACTCACTTATTGTATGTTGTTGTCCTGGCACTTAAAAACAGTACTTAGCATGGTGTAGAGTCTTATCCTAGCTATCTCTGTTGTGTACGGGGAATGGGTTAACCTAGTGATGGTTAGTGCTTGGCACTTGGTTCTATGAACATCCTTACTGTACCGACAGCAATATACTGTATATTGTTGTTTCTCTTTCTTCGGACAAATGTACGTATTGTAAGTCCCTTTGGATGGAAGTGTCTGCTAATCGCCCAGAGTACAAAAGGTAAATGTAAAATGGCCGTTGTCTTCATGGCTTGAACCGGCTCTGTTTCTGATGTGTCTAAACCAAGCCGACGATTGCAGCATCCATGTTTTGTCCTACCAGTGATGGTCATGTATGTTGCTATAGCAACGTAGGGGGTCTCATCACCTCACATGAGCTCCACGGCCCCTCCTCCCCGGACCCGGCTCCCCGGTGCTGCCGGTCATGTGATCGTCTCCCGGTCCTGCCGGTCATGTGATCGTCTCCCGGTGCTGCCGGTCATGTGATCGTTTCCCGGTCATGTGATGGTCTCCCGGTGCTGCCGGTCATGTGATGGTCTCTCTTGTTCCCCACAGAGCGGCCCTCCCCCCCCTCCGACCCAGTCTGCCTGCCCCCCGAGTCCAAGAGGCCCAAGACCACCGAGCCCCCCCCCAAGAAGGACGCCGCCAAGCCATAGCGGCTCCCAGTGGCTACTGGGGGGAGGGTTGAGTGGGTACTGGGGGGAGGGTTGAGTGGCTACTGGGAGGAGGGTTGAGTGGGTACTGGGAGGAGGGTTGAGTGGGTACTGGGGGGAGGGTTGAGTGGCTACTGGGAGGAGGGTTGAGTGGGTACTGGGAGGAGGGTTGAGTGGGTACTGGGAGGAGGGTTGAGTGGCTACTGGGAGGAGGGTTGAGTGGGTACTGGGAGGAGGGTTGAGTGGCTACTGGGAGGAGGGTTGAGTGGCTACTGGGAGGAGGGTTGAGTGGGTACTGGGAGGAGGGTTGAGTGGGTACTGGGAGGAGGGTTGAGTGGGTACTGGGAGGAGGGTTGAGTGGGTACTGGGAGGAGGGTTGAGTGGCTACTGGGAGGAGGGTTGAGTGGCTACTGGGAGGAGGGTTGAGTGGGTACTGGGAGGAGGGTTGAGTGGCTACTGGGAGGAGGGTTGAGTGGGTACTGGGAGGAGGGTTGAGTGGCTACTGGGAGGAGGGTTGAGTGGCTACTGGGAGGAGGGTTGAGTGGCTACTGGGAGGAGGGTTGAGTGGGTACTGGGAGGAGGGTTGAGTGGCTACTGGGAGGTTGATTGTCTGGATTCCATGAAAACATGCAACTGATGTACTTAGGAAGATCTTGATTAAAGGATAATGTCTGAGGTTGTTGTGTAGACCACCGAAGGTGTACATGGTGATGTTAGTTTGTTTTCTGCATCTTATCCAGCGGGGTAATAGTCTGCCTCACCACTGTTCTCTTTATGAAGGGTCTGATTGTTCTCAGTTGTTGTAGCTTGTGTTTTTGGTTTGTTTAATCAAACGTCTGTATTATATTGTGTGGATAACCGTGACATGCTATGAAGATTTTGTAAAAAGAGGATTTTGAATTGTGTTTTTGTAGCTCATTAAAAGTACGTATCTGATCTGGTCGTGGTCTCTGATCTAATTATGTAACAATATTCCTCCCTACTTGCTGGTTTTACAGTGAGGGTAACTACCCTGATGGGGTCGTAACATTTGCCTTCACTTGATTAGGAATATTGAATGTTTAATTTTAGAATTTGAACATTGAATATAGTGTTTCAATGATCCCCCTAAACACTATGCAACTTATGTACGTAACGAAAGCTTGTACATCTAACATTCATGTTACATCATTGTATTTAAAAAAAAATACTTTATTCAGCAGACTTCAGTGATTAGCAAAGTGAAATTAATATTTACAGCAGCTCTCTGATATGCAGTGCTCTGTGATAAACGATCGGCTATTTTGTTTTATTTAAGAGGTGTATTTGTACTTATCTTTGTATGTCTACTTTCATATCGTGGATGAAGCCTTTCTAACACAATACATCCTCAAGTCAAGTACACTAAGCATCAGCTCTACTACACTGCGCTCACAACCGACCTTGGTGTTCGAAAAAAAGACACGGTGAGTGACAGCTCTAACAGCCAATCACAGCGCGGGCACGCGAGGCTCTTTAAAACCTCTACTAATGGTCTTTGTCTGAAGGCGGGGAACCGGGCATCAGTTCGGCTGTTATTTAGTAACAAACAGAAGGTTACGAGTTAATTTCTGGGGGGATTATACGATCATCGGACGGGCTTTACGTTAAACGGACAAGATATGGACCATGTCGGAGATCAGACGGGGTATTCTTGGCCCGGTTGTGAGGACCTCCTCGGGTAACTCGTCCTATCGGGTCTGATCAGAGACACCTCGCTGCTCGGCGGCTCTGAACGGATCATCATCATCATCATCATCTTGTCGCTTCCTGGTCCGCTCAGGAACCAAAGGATCCCCGAGTTAGAGCGTCTCCTCGCCCTGTAGACCCAGAGGACGGGGTGATGCCTGCCTGGTCCTGTTTTAATAAGGCGACTGCTCTGATCTAAAGGTTACTTTGTGTCTTTAGATGTTGTCTCCCAGACTCTCTGGACCAGAGTCGATCAGGCTGTGATCGATATGCCTGCGATCCAAACAAACGCCAACAACCTTCTGTAACGGGGGGAAGATGAGGTCTGGAACCGAGAGGACAACCACGTTAAGGACGCGATGACCAGTCTGTTGAAGTGGTAGGAAGTGAGGGTAGGAACCATCACGACTCGGAGAGAGGAACCATGCATGATGCATGACCAGGGACTGTACACATGAGGAGCCTTCTCCACCAACACCCAGACTCGGGACAGTACTTTAAGTCTTAACATGTCCCCCCTCGCTCATTCAATAGACTAGGCTTCTAGAGTTGGGACTGTGTAGGGGCTCTGTTGTGTTCTCTAGCGGGACAGCCGTCCTGTCACCCCGCTCCCCTGGACCCACGTGGGGTGCATGTCGGGACGGGGGCGGAGGTCCGGACGGAGACACCGAGGTGGAGGTCTGTTCCAGGCGGTAGGCCTTGGACACCGGATACATGCAAACGATAACCGAGCTCGTTAAAATGGCTGGCGATTGCACCTACAACCCGCACTACGGAAGTGCAGAGACGTTCTGCCCGTCCTCGAACGGAGACCCGGTTGGGGACCGGAACGGGAGGGGACCTGCTCCCCGCTCCCCCAACTTCGAGGTGATCGACGGGCTCCTCTACCGTAAAAAGCTGGAGCGAGGCTTCATCAACTACCGGGAGGTGTTGAAGGAGGACCGGCGACACGAGGCGGTGTCCACCTTCCACCGGCGGCGGTCCGGCCCGCGGCACCTGTCCTTTGAGGAGACGTACAAGTGCGTGGCGGAGAACTACTGGTGGGACGGTAAGGGACCGGGCACCTGCCCGCATCACAGGTGTTCTTATGTAGAGGTGTCTCACTGCCTCGGGGTAAAACTGGCTAAAGTACAGTGACAATCTAACTCTGAAGTATCTGTTCCTCGTGATGCTGAGGGGTGACTTAGGATCCAGGCTCATATGAATCCTTAACATGTTAAGAGTTGTCGGCACTTGTGTGGTGTCTTTTCTCTGTTGTGTGCTTGCTAAAATACATTTACAATCTGTTTGTTGTGATGCTATAGGCTAATGGGTCTGGGCTAGTATCATCTTCAAATGTTCAAGGGTTACCAAAAGTATGTGTGTCATGTGTAACCTCGTCTTTAACAGTAATAAACGGTAATGATTAAGTGAATTAAAGAACCGTTGTTTGATAAAGAAGCCGTACAGATTGTGATCCCGGTTCTGCTTCCGCCTGCAGGCATGTACCATCACATCCGGAGCCACGTCCTGGGCTGTCCCGAGTGCCAGCGCACGCAGAAACCCCAGGTGAGTCCGGCACCCCAGAGGCCTCATGAGGTCCGCTGGCCTCTCCTGTCCTCCCATCCCAACACGGGCCCGGCCCCCCTCCCGACACCCCCCAGCTCCTCCATGTTCTCCTGGCGTTCCCTCCACACTGTCCCTATTGTCGGTTAACTTGCGTCCCTGGACCAGAACATCCTCACGTTGTCTTTTGAAGGTTGACAGGTTTTGTCGTTCCAGTGCACACCGGTCACATGACTCCGTGTGTCGTCCAGTACTGTAGATATGTGAAATGACCCACGTTTTATCTTTAACTCAGACATAAGACTGTCAAAGTGACGAGGAGAAGGTAGAGTAAAGTGGGAATGGTTTCCTCTCATCGTGTACCGGAGGCAGAGTGGAGGTAACCTTACGAGGAGAAGCCCCCCAAACAGATGAGACGGGGGTGAAGGTCGACAGGTGTCAGTCTCGGTGTACGCTGGTACACCGAGACTGACACCTGTCACTCTTCACCCCGACAGATGAGACCGGGGTCAGGGCTGACAGCTGTCAGTCTCAGAGTTATGTGATTGATGAGGGCAAGCGTGTGGTCCGCAAAACATGTTTCTAGAAGAAGGTCTTTAGCATCATATGCTGCTAAAGAACAATAGTAGAAAAGATGAACATTACAAATAGAGGTATAATCAAAACCTCTCTTCTTTCTGGCTGACTGTCTCTTTTTTTTTTTCTCTCTCTCTGTCCCCGTCTCTCCCTCTCCGTCTGTCTGTCTGTCTCTCTGTCTGTCTCTCTGTCTCTCTGTCTCTCTGTCTCTCTGTCTCTCTCTCTCCCTCCCTCCCTCCAGCGTGGCGGGGGCAGCGTCACCATGACGATGGCGTCGCACGGCGCCGAGGTCCTGCGGCGCCTGCAGGGCCAGCGGGAGGCGGGGCTGTTCTGTGACATCACGCTGCGGACGGAGGGCCGCGCCTTCTCGGCCCACCGCGCCGTCCTGGCCGCCGCCAGCGAGTACTTCCAGGAGACGCTCGGCGAGAAGGAGGCGGACGCCCGCGCCGACGTGGACCTCACCGGTGAGTCCCCCCGGGGGGGGGGGGGGGGGGGGGAGCGCCGCGCCCATCAGACTGTTCTCATGGGACTGTTCTCCAGAACGACAGTACGCAGAACTAGAAGTAGTACGCAGAGGTACAGTACCCAGAAGTACTGTACCCAGAAGTACAGTACCCAGAAGTACAGTATGCAGAAGTACAGTATGCAGTACTAGCGTACCCAGAGGTACAGTACCCAGAAGTACAGTACAAAGAACGCAGCAAGGACATCCATACAGTAAACGAGGTGGTTGAAGACTATCTGGGTCACGTTTCAACAACATCTCACATCAGTGTGCTCGAATAATTAAGAACAAAAGAGAGAAGTACGTCCGCCGCGTCAAACTCGTCATTCATCGACCGAGGGGGTGCAGGCTGAGGCCACGGCCCGTCAGGCCTTCCTCACATCACCGAAAGAGGTCGTAGAATCAAACAGAACCGCATGACGTCCGTAATGAGACTCAGACGGTGAGCACCCAGGCTGTGAGGTGTTTAGGGTGCCCTGGTGGGTGCTGGCCGCTTGATTAGGAGGGTCTACTTGATGTGTCTCTTCCCTCTGTGTTTGTCGTATCCCTACGCCTCACATTGTCCCTGTGCTGCTGTGGTTCACCCCGGCCCTCGCTCATCTCAGACTCCTCCCTCGCTGCCTTCCCATCCACACTACCTTCAACTCTCTCTTCACTCATTCAGTCACTGACCCCCTCTCGCTGCCTTTATCTCCCTCACTCTCTTCCTCCCTTCTAAAGGCCGGTTCATAGTCCGCCGTAAAGTGCTGTACGTAGACACGGAGAGCCCTCTCCGTAGCTGGAGAGCCTGTCGGAGACCCTATCCGTAGCTTACGTGTGCATCCAATATTTTTTGACGCAACGGCATAGGGCTGTGATTGGTCCTCTGACAAAATAATTTCCGGAATCACTAACCGGTTAGACTTAGCACCCTATTTACTTTGCACATTAAGGACCAATAAAACCCCGAATAAGATTTGAAAAGCTATGGAGCATATTCGATCGGGTGGCGAATTGGAGTGCATATCTGACATCCCGACAGAGAACTTCGAAGGCTCGAGGGGTCTCCGTAGTTACGGAGTCGGATTACGGAGTCGGAGTATACTTTGGCCTTATGGTGTGTTCCTGAATCCTCGAATGCCAGCATTCCGAGTCGAAAGTCGAAGATCCTCAAGCTTTCTTGCGGCATTTGTCGGAGGCACGCCCCCTTTTTGTCTTCATCTTTCGAAAATCTGAGAGTAGACCGAGAGCAGTGATGACGCTCTCTACAAAATGGCTGCGCCCGTGAGGAGATTATTATTTTTTGCATTTGTACCTCGTAGGGCATTTTAATGTCGATTTTTAAATGCTCGTACACACTTGATAACATTGTGGTCCCTTACCGTCCCACCAGTAGTTCTCTTGCACGCACTAGTCTTGCTGTGCGTGCAATACAATGTAAAGTCGTGTTGATTGTTTTCGGGCTGGTTAGCTAAAGAGGCTAATGTAGCTAAACAACGACTAGCCAATTTCATGACACAATCACAAAGACGAACAGGAACGCTATGAATGCTCCGAGACCGGAAGTGACGTCAAACGTGCAACCCTGAAGGCTGGCGTCCGAGGATTCAGGACCACACCATTAACCCCCCCCCCCCCCCCCTCTGCGGTGCTCCAGGCTTCAGCGAGCAGAGCCTGCTGCCGCTGCTCCACTTCTCCTACTCGTCCACGCTGCGCGTCCGGCCGGAGGACCTGCCGGAGGTCAGCGCCATGGCCCGCCACCTGGGGATGTGGCCCGCGCTGGAGGCCTGCTCCGCCCTGCTGAGGGAGCAGACGGCCCCCAGGGGCCTCCGGGCCGCCCCCTCCGCCGGGGCCGCCCCCCAGGGCGGGGCCCGGCCCCACCGGAAGAGGGAGCGGCTCTCCTCGCCCGCGGCGGAGGAGCCGACGGAGGACGGCGGTCCCCGCCGCGCGGCGAGGCGGAGGCCCCCGGGGACGCCCCCGCAGAACGGCGCCCTGCACAGCCCCGCCCACCCCCGGATGAAGCTCATGGACTTCAAGTCTCCGTCCTGTAAGAAGGCCTGTAGGCCCGCCCCCTCCACGCCGCCACGCCCCCGCCTCCCGCCGGCCGCCTCGCCCCTCCCCTCCCCCCCGCACACCCGCCTCCTCCGCTCCACCCCCGGGGCGGCGCAGGAGGTGCTGAGGCTGCTGCCCCGGCCCGAGAGCCCCCGCAGGAACAAGAAGGCCCCCCCGCCGCCCCGCCGGCGGCCGGGCCCCGTCCGGGTGAAGCAGGAGCCGCCGGAGGAGGAGGAGGAGGAGGGGGAGGGGGAGGGGGGCTACGAGCGGGCGCAGGAGAAGTACCGCCTGATGAGCGTCCTGGGGCTGCAGCGCACCGCCCTGCTGCCGCGGCCCCAGGACCTGGTCGGCTGGCGGCAGAAGAAGCGCCTCCGGAAGCTGAAGGCCAACAACTACTGCCTGACCAAGAGGAGGCCCCCGCGGGCCCCGGGCCCCGGGCCGGCCCCCGCCCGCTTCCTGAAGGCGGAGCCTGAGGACCGGCCCGTCGGCCCCCCCCCGCGGGCCCCGCCCAGCGACCGCAGCATGAGGAGCAGGGGGGCCGTGCCCGCCCCCCCGGAGCCGGCGTCCCGGGCGGCGTGCGGGGGAGGGGGCGGGGCGCTGCGGAGCTCCCCGCGGCGGGCCGTGAGCGCCCCGGTCCGCCCGCCGCCCGCCCCCCCCACCGCCGCCGTGTTCCGCCCCATCAAGGCGGAGCCGGTGGACTACTTCATCACGGGGCCGCCGCCCCCGCCGCACGGTCGCCGTGACGACGTCGGGCCAGTAGTGCGGGAGGACGCCGCCGCGAGGGCGGCGCTCTGCAACGGCCGCCGCCCGCCGGCGCCCGGGGCCCAGCCGCGCCACATGGCGGCGAGGCGGCCCCCCGGGAGGACCGCCCCCCCCGCCGACGGGAGCCCCCCGGGGCCGCCGGCCGGCCGACCGGACGGGCTGGAGGCCTCGGCCCCCGCCCCCCCGCCCCCCTCCCTCTACAGCCACCCGCTGTACCGGGTCATCAAGGAGGAGCCCGCCGACCCCCTGCCCGTGGGCGGGGCCTTCCCGGAGCCCGCCCCCCCGGGCCCCGCCCCCCCCGACCTGGGTAAGAGGCGGAGCAAGCCGCCCATCAAGCTGCTGGACCCCGGCTTCCTGTTCAGCTTCTGCCGGCCGGGAGGGGGGCCGGCGGGGGGGCTGAAGCGGGAGGAGGACTCGGTGGACATCTGCCTGACGCGCTCCGTGTCCCGCGAGCAGTTCGCCGCCGCCGGCCCCCAGCCCCGCGTGCTGCGGCCCCGGGGGGCCCCCGCCGCCCCGCCCCCGCTGAGGGTGAAGCGGGAGCGGGTGGAGAAGAGCGTGAGCCAGGGGAGGGGGCCGAGGGCGCGGTCGCAGCCCCCTCGCAGCACCACCCATCACCGGGGCCCCCCCCCCAGGACCACCAGCACCGCCTCCCACCGGGCCTGCCCCGCCCCCCCCAGGACCACCAGCACCGCCTCCCACCGGGCCCGCCCCGCCCCCCCCAGGACCGCCTCCCACCGGGCCCGCCCCGCCCCCCCCCCCAGGACCCCACGGGACACGCCAAAGGTACGGGGGGGGGGGCCATCGACTGGGGGCGACCGTCGACTGGGGCGGCTCGGTTATTGAAAACATCATTATCAGGATTATTTTGGTCAATAATGAAATCACGATTAATGAAACGATTATTTTTGAGTTTGAATTCAGGATGTATTTATTCAGCCGGTCTCTCCCAAAAACACTTTGTAACTGAGAACTTAGAAATTTCGCCTTAAAAAACAAAACAAAATGGTCAAAAAGAAAATGTTCAAAATCTAAAATAATGTACAGATATGTATCCAGCTGTACTTTCTATAAAACATTAAATAATTAAAACAAAAAGAAATCGAAAACTTTATGATTTTATGATTGTTTGACGTTAAAAATCGAAATCACGATCAAAAAGCCTCCTCTGACGGACGGGGGCTGCAGTCCGCCTGTTGGGGAGGAACAAAGGGCTGACTATGGCCCCGCGTTCACCAACACAAGGGGGTTACGGACCCCTCACGTCAGCAAGGGCTGTGATTGGTCAGCTCACTAAAAGCCGACGTAGAACCATAAAGGTTCAGGACTGCGTTGAAGCGTCTGCGTGGTGAACGTGGAGCCATCATCAGCCCTTAAGGCTGGGGTGGAGGTGGAGGCGGTCCCGTAAATAACACAACCACCCGTTTTGCTTTACTCCAGTGCATCGTCACAAGGAGGACTTGAGTCAGGCAAACTATCTAACTGTGTGTGTGTGTGTGTGTGTGTGTGTGTGTGTGTGTGTGTGTGTGTGTGTGTGTGTGTGTGTGTGTGTGTGTGTGTGTGTGTGTGTGTGTGTGTGTGTGTGTGTGTTCAGACACCGGTCCGAGCCCTTGCCGGCCGCCGATGCGTCCTGCTGGGGGCGGCCCGGCCCTCGCGGCTGAAGCCCCGCCCCCCCCCCGGGCTGAAGGACCCCCGGGCGGCCCACTGCTGCCTGACGTGCCACACCACCTACCGGGACTGCCTGGCGCTGGTCATGCACCGGCTGAGACACGTGGAGGGAAAACACTGGCCCTGTCCGGTAAGGACACAGACAGACAGAGAGACAGACAGACAGACACACACAGAAAGAGAGAGACAGACAGACAGACAGACAGACAGAGAGACAGGCAGAGAGACAGGCAGACGGAGAGAGAGAGAGGGAGAGAGAGAGACAGACAGACAGAGAGACAGGCAGAGGCACAGACACACACACAGACAGAGGCACAGACAGACAGAGACACACACACACACACACACAAAGAGACGCAAACACAGGGACAAACACACACAGACAGACACACACACACAGACAGAGAGACACAAACACAGAGAGACACAAACACAGGGAGACACACACAGAGACAGAGACACAGACAGAGAGACACACACAAACGGACACACACACACACACACACACACACACACACACACACACACACACACACACACACACACACAGTTCCTCACCCTCCTGGAGTGAGGGGGTTGTGTTTCTTCGGACCCTGCTTGGGAGTGGGTTTGTAGGGTACCTGTGTGTGATGACCTTTAGTGACCTGTACTAAGAACCTCGCTGAACATACCCAGGCTTTCTTGGGAAAAACCTGGATCGATAGAGACGCAACTCTTAATCAGAATTAAGTTGTACTACGAAGCTCACTTAGGATTCGATTGGTCAATCTAGGTTTTGCGCTTTAGGTTCAACGCGCATTTCCATGAAAGGGGCGTTAATCACGTCATTTTACTCACCTTTACAAAATGCATAGATCAAGGGCAGTATATTTCACTCAAGAGGAACAGATAGTCATAATGATCTCCTATGAGGAGTTCAATAATCAGATAACAGCTAGGGGCAACACAGTTGCACACAATAAGGCTAGGGTGGCTTGCTGGCCAAAAACAGCAAAGGCAACGTCCAACCTGCCTTATTCTATAATTTAGGGAATTCCCTTTAAATACACTCTGTTTAAGAAATGTATCGCAGATGTTTTCACCTGGGCAACAGTAAGCATTGTCTACATAAGGTCCAACAAGGACGATCAAATAGCGAATACCCTCTGATGAGAACCTGTATCTCTCATAAACAAATATTCTAGAATATACATAGCGTCGCTGTATCACCATGGTGACTCGTGCTCTCAACCAAACCTGCTCGGGAGCAGGTTTGGTTGAGAGCACGAGTCACCATGGTGATACAGCGACGCTAAAAGAGATCGACAGCTAACCCAGGCTGGATGTTGAACCCAGATGTGGGTTAGCAACATACCTCGCTAACCCACTCATCGAGGTTTCATACGAACCTCGTCTCACGGGCTCCTCCCCGCTCTCTGTCGCCCCCTGCAGCTGTGCAGCAAGAACTTCTTCAGGCTGCGCAACGTGAGGAACCACATCCGGACCCACGACCAGACGCTCTACAAGTGCCGCAGCTGTGTGGCGGGCTCCTGAGGGGAGGTGAGGAGGGTCCGAGCCCCCCCAGGCCACAGCAGACCCCCCCCCCCTAGACCAGACCCCCACAGACCCCAGATACCCTTATCTGTGTGTCACCGCCGTGTTTCACCACCGTGTTTCCTTTCAGGGTCCGCCGCGCTGGAGGGACGTAACGCTGGGACGTGATTGGTCCGCTTGTAACACACACACACACACACACACACACACACACACACACACACACACACACACACACACACACACACACACACACACACACACACACACACACACACACACAGCACAACAGGTCGGAGGCAGGGGGCCGTCGTCATGGCGGCGGGTCGCTCCTGGACAACATGGCCGCCGCCGTGTGCTCCTCGCTGCACGGGTTCTCCTCTCGCACACTCAGGCTCTTTGTTCTGTGAGGGGTTATTGTCTCCGTGTACATTTGATAAAAACGCATCACAATTTGTATATAAACGGAATGGATATTGATTGTGATGCTAAATATTACTACTATGACTTATTGCTATGGCTATTGTTATTATTATTTTTCTATGTATAGATGAATCTCCAGTGCACTTATAATCATGGCCCTGTGTTTCGTTAAACCTAAGAAACGTGAATGAAGCGCAGAATGTCGCCCCCTGCTGGGGAATACTTGAAGTGCGGGCGGTCGATGGTTAGCGGTAAATCCTCCGTGTCTCTCCAGAGGCTCTGGTCGGGACTGGAGGTACAAGGGGCATGGTCGCATGAGTAGTCCACAGTCTTGACCAAATGCTGCCGTTGGAATGAAAAAAGGGAAAAGTGTATTTTAAATGTGAATCACCACTTGTAGACAGAATCGCAGGTGTGTTTTAATGATTTATTAATCCAAAACAAGGTATTCGTTTCTCTGGATCCGGTTTCCCTCCTGCTGAATAACTGCAATGTGTGCACAAAGAGAGACATTTAAAATGTGTTTGAGAAATTGATTTTGGAAATTGAGCGTTATCATATGGCTTTTCTGTAAAAAGATGATATTGAATAAAATTCTTCCTTTTAAATATCATTGCTGGTGTCATTCCCTTAAATGTGATCATAAATATTGAAGTGGTTGTCTTCCTCAAGATGGTGTCTTTAATGCGTAACATTTGGTTGTGTTTGTAGTAGTAGTAATCGTAGCAGTGGTGGGAGTAGTGTTGTTGTAGGAGTAGTAAACGAGGAGTTACCTGTTTTCCCCACGATGACGCAGCTGTGAACCTTCGCTTATCTTCCTCTTCCTCAGTGTTGCCTGGTTGGCTCCCATCAGGTCATATGGTTATCCAACACCATCGGGTCACATGGTTCTCCTACAGTACCGCTAGAGGTCAGTGTTCACCTACAGTACCTCCGTGTGCCAGTAGAGGTCACTGTTCCCCTACAGTA
>NC_082401.1:12627280-12629780 GCF_031168955.1 Gadus macrocephalus | reverse complement strand
GGGGGCTGGCAGTGAGGGGAGGGAGGGGGAGGGGGAGGGAGGGGAGGGAGAGGGGAGGTTGATCTCTGGGGTTTGAGGCACATTAGTATTCATGGGAAGAGGAGGCCACAGACAGCCGAGGAACAGAGGGACCAGACTCAGAGTAGCACGTCACACACACACACACACACACACACACACACACACACACACACACACACACACACACACACACACACACACACACACACACACACACACACACACAAACACACACGCATAACACAGACACACACACAGAAACACTCACGCATGCACACCACACACACATCACACACACACACACACACATATGCAAACAGTCATGCCAACACGCAGACATACACACAAACGCATGCATATACACATGCATACAGACACAAAACACACGTGCACACACACAGATACACAGACACAGACACGCACACACAGACAGACACAATGACATACTAAACCACACACACATACACCCACATAATAACACACACAGACACACATGGCCAGCCGGATACTTAGAGATACAATTACACAGCCACACACGCACGCACGCACACACACACGCACGCACGCACGCACGCACGCACGCACGCACGCACACACACACACAAACACATACAAGCACACAACCCCAGAGCAGACCATGCATAGCACCCCAGCCACCCAGAGCCTCGTACCTGGACAGACGTCAGCCGTCCCCCTGGACAGACGTAAGCCGTCACCCGGGTCCAGCTGCTGGGCCCCCCGTTGGCCTTGGACCTCCAGCCGCCTGCAGAGCACACAGAGCCCCCCCCCCCCCCCCCCCACGGCCGCCGGCGGGCCCAGGGCGATAAAGCGGCTGCAGGTAAGATCTGAGGAATAGATAAACAACCCCCAGAAACGGTCCTCCCCCCCTTCCCCCGCCCTCTGGATCCTCTCCTGTCGAGAGGTGTGGCCGTCACGCAACTGTGATTGACAGGCAAGATGGATTCCCCGAACCAATCGGGAAGGAAGTGCCCTGATTGGTCGCTGACCCGGCCGGGAGCTGTGTCCGATGCGGAGGCAGTGAGCTCTGAACCCGTTCTCCCAAAGCAGCTCCCTGACGAGCAGCGGCGTGGGGCTCTGACGCGTCTCACAGAGCCCTCTCAAAGGACAGCCCTCGAGCCTCTCATACTGCCCCTTTAGTCCACAGATAGCCCCCACGGAGGGGGCGCTCCTCTGACCCACGGCCCCCACAGAGGGGGCGCTCCTCTGACCCGCGGCCCCCACGGGTCTCCTCTGACCCGCGGCCCCCACGGAGGGGGGGGGGGGGGGGGGGTGGGGGGGGGGCGACCAGCGGCCCCCATGGAGGGGGCGCTCCTCTGACCCGCGGGCCCCCCACGGAGGGGGGGGGGGGGGGGGGGGGTGGGGGACCAGCGGCCCCACGCGTCGCCTGCTGCTTCCAGGACCGCTCGTCTCCCGACCCCCTGCTGTGGGAGGGAAGGACCAGAACCCCCTTCAGCGGTGACAGGATCACAGGGGGGGGGGGGGGGGGGGGGATCCAGTGAGGGGCTGGGAGGGCCCCTTATATGGTCATGAAGGGATGGATGGTCGGTCGGTAGATGGGGGATGTGAGATGGATGAGGTTGGATGATAGATGGAGTTGTTAGTTGGGGATTGATGGTAGATTGGTGATGGGTGGATGGTAGATAGAGGGATGGATGGTAGGTGGGGCGCTGGTACCATGCCTGGTACCAGCGCTGGTACCATGCCTGGTACCAGCGCCCCACCGTAGAATGTGCTTAACGACGGCAAGAGGAGAGAAGAGAAGGAAAGCAGAAGTCTCTGGGTGAAGCTATTCTTAGTCCCTCCTCGGTGACTTGAAGAAGTGTGTGTGTCTGTGTGTATGTGTATGCATGTGTGTGTGCGTGCGTGCGTGCGTGAATGTGTGTGTGTGTGTGTGTGGTGTGTGTGTGTGTGTGTGTGTGTGTGTGTGTGTGTGTGCGTGTGTGTGTGTGTGTGTGTGTGTGCGTGCGTGTGTGTGTGTGTGTGTGTGTGTGTGTGTGTGTGTGTGTGTGTGTGTGTGTGGGCGGGCAGGTGGGACACAGCTGACAGTTGATTTGCTGTGACACCAGACACACTGGACTCCTATGGCCTAGATATTGGAGAGTTATGGAACCCCCTCAACACACACACACACACACACACACACACACACACACACACACACACACACACACACACACACACACACACACACACACACACACACACACACACACACACACACACACACACACACACACACACACCAAAACACACACACACCAAAACACACACAAAGTGGCATGCTCACAAGAAGGCACTGAAAAAACCCAGATGTATACCCCTAAACCTCTCTCTCTCTCTCTCTCTCTCTCTCTCTCTCTCTCTCTCTCTCTCTCTCTCTCTCTCTCTCTCTCTCTCTCTCTCTCTCTCTCTCTCTCTCTCTCTCTTTATATTTATTATTATTAATTTTTCCCCTTTC
>NC_082401.1:12582511-12627180 GCF_031168955.1 Gadus macrocephalus | reverse complement strand
GTGTGTCCTGTTTGTTGGTCTGTGAGTGTGTCTGTGAGTGTGTCCTGTTTGTTGGTCTGTGAGTGTGTCTGTGAGTGTGTCCTGTTTGTGTGTCTGCGAGCAGCCCTGAGACGCGGTGTGTCTGTGAGTGTCTGTGAGTGTGGGTCTCTGTAGCTGCAGGTCTTCATTCGAGTCCGATGCTGCATTCTGGGCCGTATCGGGTATCGGCGAGTCTATGCGCTGATCCGATGCCATCACGTGACTCATTTACTACACAGGCAGAGAACGTCACATGCACGGCGGTCTTGCGCTGCGTTTGTTAACGTCAGAGGTGGAAAGTCGGAATGGGAAACGCGTCATCTCCGACCTACATGTGTTCGGCTTCTCAGTCGGATACACATGGACACTCACGCTTAACTACAAGAATACAAATGTATTATAATTATAGATTATACATTTAAATTATCTAGTTCTGAAATAACTAAAAATATGCATGCCGTCATCGGAGGAGAACCCTTCAATAAGAACAAGTGCTATTAGTAGCTAGACACTTTACCGGAACACACTCGGTATCGGCCGATACTGAAGTTCAGGAATCGGTATCGGGAAGGAAAAAATGGTATCGGACCGTCTGTAGTCTCCATGGCTCTCCTGGAGAGCGTGCGGCCGGCAGACGTCTAGCGAGACACGGTCCGGTTGATTCCAGAGGAGAGGAGCTGGGCAGCTGCTCACTGACTGCTGCGTGGGGTCGGCAGAGCGTCCGTGTTTCCACGGCCAGGATCTCCCCTCCTCCAGTAGGACCAGGAGGGTCTGTTACCGCCTGACTGCAGGAGGGCGTCTGGGGGCGTGTGGAGAAGGTTCCTCACAGTCTGTACGCCATGGGGCTTTCGTTCAGAACGAGGGTGACTAAAGTGTGACTCACCGAGGCCAAGTCGTTCTTTGTAACGCCACAGATCTCCGTTAACCGCTTCTGTCTTCTCTCATCCATTTCTATATGAAATTGCTGTAATATTTATTCCTATGGTCGCACCATCACTGTCCTGTTGTAATAATTCACTTTCACAAAGTCTTGATGTCAAAGTGTTACAGACGATGTCCGATAGTGTGGAGCCCAGCCCTAAAGTTAGATATTTCACAAAGTCTCGCCACCGAAAGCTTCAGGTCTGGGTGATCTTGTATACTTTGGCCCTGATCCAAACCCTGGCTGAGAGAGCGGAGCGTTGATCCCCTACACCCGGATGTGAGGTGTCGCTTAACATTGGATGTGATTAATCGCTCGTCAGGAAAATGTGCATGCAAATGATCTCTCATTAGGAGATTAATGTGATGAATGAAGCCGGCTTGGGAACGGGTTCTGTCACGTTCAGACGGCCCCCAGTGGGAGTTCACTCCTCCGCGGGGATCTGGATGTGTGGACGCTGTGTTTACCGTCTCTCTGCCAGGGGAGGCGGTCTGTGGGGGTAGGAGGCGGTCACAGCGTGACCCCCTGGTGATCCAGGGGGACCACTGGGGATACTCAACCCCACTGGGACGTCAGAGCACCCCGTTGGACCGACTGGTCTGAGCAGGAAGCTCTGCTGAGGAGTTCTGCCGAGTGGATCATCTCTCACAGCTGTCATGTTCTGTGTGATGAAGTGGATTGGCTCGTTATCACTGCCTCGTTCGTTTCTGGTCTGCTCTCTGAATGTGACTAGAGCCGTTCAGCGTCACAACAACCGCTGATCTGGTTTGATCCGGTCTGTATCTGGTTGGATCTGGTTTAATCTGGTCATTATCTGGTTTGATCTGGTCAGTATCTGGATTGATCTGGTTTGATCTGCTCCCCATCTGGTTTGATCCGGTCAGTATCTGGTTTGATCCGGTCAGTATCTGTTTGATTGGTCAGTATCTGGTTTGATCTGGTCTCATTGGTCAGTATGCTGAACGTCATGAGGAATGGAAACCAGAATTTCTTTTTGCCTGCAAGTCAACCACAAAATATGAACAACATATATGTACAAATAGCTATATTTATACTTTATACATGTGAAATAACATAACGGGTAACATTACTAGTTAGATGAGTAGTCTGAGTAGTCTCTGAGTTAGTCTGACTAGCCTAACCTTTATGGGTATTCTTCAGAAGCTTCAGAGCGGTGTCTGCTAGCCTTGTTCAGACCGGAGCTAGCTGCTCTGTTCCCGCGCAGTTCTGCTGCTGCTGTGGAAGAAGTTAGGCCGTCTCCCCTCTCCCCTCCCCCTCCCTCTCCCCTCTCCCCTCTCCCCTCCCCCTCAGCCATCCTCCCTCACCCGTCTTCCCTCTCCCCTCTCTCCTCCCCCCTGTCCTCCCCCTCCCCTCCCCTCCCCTCCCCTCCCTCCCCTCCCCTTCCTCCCCCCCCCTCCCAACGGGAGCTCTGGAGCCAGTTACCCTGCTGGAGTGTTGGAGGCTCTCCTAAATATTTTCAGGATGACAATATAATCTGACTGGCTGGGCTGCGCTCCTAAAACACACACACACACACACACACACACACACACACACACACACACACACACACACACACACACACACACACACACACACACACACACACACACACACACACACACACACACACACACACCCCCCCCCCCCAGGGGGGGGGGTGTGTAGCAGGGGTATACAGGGGGTAGCAGGGCTCCTCCAGACTGTGTGTGTGTTAACGGACCCCCCCCTGTGTGTCTCTCTCTCCACAGAGCGCTCCAGCTTCGAGAGCCCCCTTGTGAAACGTAGCCAGCGCTCCGACCCCGCACCTCCGGAAGAATCTCCGTCTTTTTTTTGTCCCAGTCGGAGATCTTTTTTCTAATCTTTTTTAAACGCACAAACGCTCCCGACGCACACTCACACACGCACACGTCCCCCCCCAGCGAGGCCCCAGAGGAGCCCCCCCCCCCCCCCAGAGGATGCTGGAGGTGCAGGAGGAGCGGCCAGCGGCGGCCGGGGCGGCGGCGACACACTTCAACAAGAAGGAGCGGGGGAAGAAGGAGCGGGAGGACGCCAAGGACGGGCGGGGGGGCCCGGGCGGGGGCGGGGGGGCCCGGCGCCGGGCCCCGGAACGTGCGGGCCAAGGCGCCGCTGTCGCACGCCGGCAGCCCCCACCAGCTGATCACCCCCCCCTGCTCGGTGGTGCTCGGAGCGCCGTCCATGCACGCCAGCCGGCTGAAGAACTCCCCCACCGCCAACACGCAGAGGTGAGACAGGCTGACTGACAGACAGACAGGCTGACAGGCTGACAGGCTGACTGACAGACTGAAGGACAGACAGACAGACAGGCAGGCTGAAGGACAGACAGGCTGACAGACAGACAGACAGGCTGACAGACAGACAGATAGACTGAAGGACAGACAGGCTGACAGACAGACAGTCAGGCAGGCTGAAGTGCTGACAGGCTGACAGACTGAAGGACAGACAGACTGACAGACAGACAGACAGGCTGACAGACAGGCTGAAGGACAGACAGACAGGCTGACAGACAGGCTGACAGACAGGCTGAAGGACAGACAGGCTGACAGACAGACAGATAGACTGACAGACAGACAGGCAGGCTGAAGTGCTGACAGGCTGACAGACTGAAGGACAGACAGACAGGCTGACAGACAGGCAGGTTGAAGGACAGACAGGCTGACCCCCACTGTGTGGAGGGGGGTTGGTGTGAGTGCTGGGTGAAGGTAGGTGTTTGTGGGTTGGGTGAAGGTGTGTGTTGGGTGTAGCCAGGTGTCGGTCGGTTCAAGCATGTGGGTAATGTGTTATCTTGCAAACAGATGTGTGTTTGGTTGTGTTGCAGGCAGATATGTGTTGTGTTGGATATAGATATGTATTAGCGGTAGATACGTGTTGGCGGTATAGATACGTGTTGTGTTGGCGGTATAGATACGTGTTGGCGGTATAGATACGTGTTGGCGGTATAGATGCGTGTTGTGTTGGCGGTATAGATACGTGTTGTGTTGGCGGTATAGATACGTGTTGTGTTGGCGGTATAGATACGTGTTGTGTTGGCGGTATAGATGCGTGTTGTGTTGGCGGTATAGATACGTGTTGTGTTGGCGGTATAGATGCGTGTTGTGTTGGCGGTAGGGGTGTGACGATACACTCAGCTCACGAGACGAGACGAGACACGATATTCGGTTCACGAGATCGAGACGAGATTTTAAGAAAACTACAATGACAAAATATATGACTGGACCAACAGACTTTTATTTAACCGAGTTGCACATGCATTTTGAAATGTTTTATTATAACTCTTAACATTCATGAAATTGAAACTAAAACTAAAATTTATAAAAGTTGAAGTAAATTAAATTAAATAATTCTCTTTTTTTTCAAGTGCAAACAATATTATGTGCAAAACCAAATCAAAGTTCTACTCCATCAATACAGAGTGCAAATAGTGCAAACAGATTCTGACCAAGTATGTCACTGACAACTAGGTATTGTCCGTGTCTTATCAGTCACTCTACTGCCATTCATAATTTCCGCCGGGTACCCAAAATGCTGCCAAACAAATAATTTAAAAGTGGCGGGGGCATCTTCGACGGTAATACGGGTATTTTCCGCGTCATTCTGGCTGCCTATGGCTGCTTCCCCTGCTTCCCCTCCTTCTCCTCCTCTTCTTGTTTTCCTTCTCCTTCGTAAGGTTCTGGCAGGCTAGACGTATCAAAGCCGCATTACTGCCCCTATAGGCCACAAATAGAAGTTTGGATAGCTCAGAAATCTCGCGAGACAGATTTTTAACGCGACGGGTAATATCGTCGAGTTTAATCTCGCGAGATCTCGTGGCACGAGATCTCGTCACACCCCTAGTTGGCGGTATAGATACGTGTTGCGTTGGCGGTATAGATGCGTGTTGTGTTGGCGGTATAGATACGTGTTGTGTGGGCGGTATAGATACGTGTTGCGTTGGCGGTATAGATACGTGTTGTGTTGGCGGTATAGATACGTGTTGTGTTGGCGGTATAGATACGTGTTGTGTTGGCGGTATAGATACGTGTTGTGTTGGCGGTATAGATACGTGTTGTGTTGGCGGTATAGATACGTGTTGTGTGGGCGGTATAGATACGTGTTGTGTGGGCGGTATAGATACGTGTTGTGTTGGCGGTATAGATACGTGTTGTGTGGGCGGTATAGATACGTGTTGTGTTGGCGGTATAGATACGTGTTGTGTTGGCGGTATAGATACGTGTTGCGTTGGCGGTATAGATACGTGTTGTGTTGGCGGTATAGATACGTGTTGTGTTGGCGGTATAGATACGTGTTGTGTTGGCGGTATAGATACGTGTTGCTGTGTGTTGTTGGGTTTCTGCAGATGCATGTGTTGGAAACAGACGAGCATTGTGTTGGAGATGTGCTGTATTGAGATGCTTGTTGGCTTGAGTTTCACCGGGAGGAATGATGAACAGGAGTAAATCAGTCTATGGGCCTCCCCATCAATGGGAACACGCACACGCACGTGCACGCACACGCAGCACACAGCGCCTCTGTGGGTTTGCTCCGCCGGTAGTGAAACGTTATCTCGACGCTGCGTGCTCCAGTGGGCACCGCGCCACAGCTGGAGCTCTCTGATCGGCTGTTGAGCCTGGAGCCTGGCTCAGGGGGAGCCTGGGGTTAGTCTGGGGCCCCCCGGTCTGGGGTTAGGCTGGTGGGCCCCCCGGTCTGGGGTTAGGCTGGGGGGCCCCCCGGTCTGGGGTTAGGCTGGGGGGCCCCCCGGTCTGGGGTTAGTCTGGGGGGCCCCCGGTCTGGGGTTAGTCTGGGGCCCCCCGGTCTGGGGCTAGTCTGGGGGGCCCCGGTCTTGGGTTAGTCTGGGGTCTAGGGTTAGTCCCGGTCTAGGGTTAGTCTGGGGTCTAGGGTTAGTCCCGGCCTAGGGTTAGTCTGGGGTCTAGGGTTAGTCTGGGGTCTAGGGTTAGTCCCGGCCTAGGGTTAGTCTGGGGTCTAGGGTTAGTCTGGGGTCTAGGGTTAGTCCCGGCCTAGGGTTAGTCTGGGGTCTAGGGTTAGTCTGCGGTCTAGGGTTAGTCCCGGCCTAGGGTTAGTCTGGGGTCTAGGGTTAGTCTAGGGTTAGTCTGGGGTCTAGGGTTAGTCCCGGTCTAGGGTTAGTCCCGGTCTAGGGTTAGTCTGGGGTCTAGGGTTAGTCCCGGTCTAGGGTTAGTCCCGGTCTAGGGTCTATCTGAGAAGGCCTCCGGCCGGGTGCTCTCTCTGTGGGCCTGAGGCTCAGAGGACGTGGAGGTTGGAGGTTCTTCTGCCCGCTGACTCACCGGCCGGGAACCTCTGGAAACAGCTGTTGGCTCTGCCAGCGCAGGGCTGGGTGTGTGTGTCTGTGTGTGTGTGTGTGTGTGTGTGTGTGTGTGTGTGCACGCTGGTACGTTGGATTCGTGTGAACCGGGCTTTACATTTTGAGATTTAGGGCAGAATTCACCTTCCTGGATCCCACAACGATCCTTTCACAGCCATCGCATCCTATCTGTCCTCTTCGCCCAGTTTCCTTCTCTCCCTCCCTCTCTCTCTCTCCCTCTCTCCCTCTCTCTCCCTCCCTCTCATTGTGTTCAAGTGGTGCTGAACACGCCCGTGGAGTCTGGGGAAAGTTCAGAGATCAGAGGAGGATGCTTAGTGGGCCAGCTCTCCTGTTCAGGGGGAACACGCTAGCTGAACACTGGGCATTCTCTCAGTTTGTCCATTAAATAAATTACATGAAACTGTCATGTTTTGTTTTTTAGACATTTCATATTTTGCTGATGACACTTGTTCAGCTCTGAGAGTCTTTTTCCATTTTGGTGCATGAGTTTCCTTTTTTGTGTTCTTATTGTAGCTACGGGAGATGTTGTTTGAGGTCTGCATGACCTGGTCGTCGTCCTACTTTATCACACAACAGTTGGAACTCCAGTCACCGAGGGCGGAGATGATGGTGGTCCTCAGTGGCGTGGGGTTCCCCGTGTCCTGGGAATGTCGAGGGACGAGAGAACTTGCTTGTAGGATTGGAGGCAGAACTCCTGGTCCGGGGCCTTCAGCAGGCTGCAGGGCCTCTCTCCTGGTCAGGCTGCAGGGCCTCTCTCCTGGTCAGGCTGCAGGGCCTCTCTCCTGGTCAGGCTGCAGGGCCTCTCTCCTGGTCAGGCTGCAGGGGGCTCTCTCCTGGTCAGGCTGCAGGGCCTCTCTCCTGGTCAGGCTGCAGGGCCTCTCTCCTGGTCAGGCTGCAGGGCCTCTCTCCTGGTCAGGCTGCAGGGCCTCTCTCCTGGTCAGGCTGCAGGGCCTCTCTCCTGGTCAGGCTGCAGGGCCTCTCTCCTGGTCAGGCTGCAGGGGGCTCTCTCCTGGCCTGAGGCCGTCAGCAGGCTGCGGGGGGCTTCTCTCCTGGCCCGAGGCGGCGTGTTGCTCTGTGTTGACCCCTTGTGGTGTGGAGGAGCAGGGCGGGACGCTCAAACAGACACGAGCAGAGCCGTCGTTGGTTATTGAAGGTGGATTGTTCCAGAAACGGGTTCCGCCGGCTTCCTCGCGATGCGATGGAACGACGAGCGGCTCAGGACCGATCGGTATCGGTCGCGTAGCTGTAGAAGTTGGGATTGGATATTTGGTTAATCCTGGGGTTTCATCTTTTTGTGTGGTTGGCAAGTTGTTGCCAGTTGTTCATTATGAAAGATCCAAACAAGAAGTCAAAAAAGACAGTGAGCACGCTACAACGCTGTAGGACTGTACCATTACCGTTCCCATTATGATAATGTTTAAGTTTCTGGCTTGAACATTTCTTGAAAGTAAATTTGCAGTCCACCTGACGATACAACCACTGGGAAATCAATGAATCTCACTGCCCGCATGAATCTATATCTATCTATAACACATGGCAATGGGCCGGACCGTTCCACTGTGTGTGATGATAACCCCCTGTCCCCCCTGTCCCCCCTCCAGCCCTAAACCCAAGACGGAGGCCATGGTGCGCTCCCCCCCTGTCATGTCCCCCTCCACTGCCGGCCAGATGGACTCTAAACCGCCCAACCAGGGGAAGCCAGGAAGTGTGGGCGGCCAATCGCAGCCCTCCCCCTCGGACCCAAAGTCCCTGGGGGCCAAGGGGGCCGGGGGCATGGGGATGAAGAACGGCCAGGGCCTGACCTCCGGCCCCGGCTCCAAGGTCAAGGTGAAGCGGGAAAGAAGCACGTCGGTGGAGTCGTACGAGCTGCCGGAGACGGGAACGCCCACCGGAGAGGAGAAGGGTGAGTGAGGAGCTGGTGGGGCCGGAGACCTCCTATAGGGGGGAGACCTCCTATAGTGGGGAGACCTCCTATAGGGGGGAGACCTCCTCTAGGGGGGGAGACCTCTACTGGGGAGACCTCCTCTAGGGGGGGGAGACCTCTACTGGGGAGACCTCCTCTAGGGGGGGGAGACCTCTATTGGGGAGACCTCCTCTAGGGGGGGAGACCTCCTCTAGGGGGGGACTGCTGTCTTGGTTTGAGTTGCTGTGTGTGACCGGAGGGGGTTCATAGATAGATCAGATATGATATTTGATATGATATCGATATTACGATGTAAAGATGGCAACTCTGAAATGGGTTCTACTGAAAACCAATATCAAATTATTACTATTGTCATGTTTCCATCAGAAGTATGATGTTGATTAAAGCTTTTGTTAAGATTTCTTATGCATTTAAATGGAAAGGAGCCACTAAACTTTGATTTCACTCAGAGTAGCAGAAGTGAAGCCAACATTTAAATAACAACACAAACAAATCATGATAAACCACGCAGCTGTTCACCCCTCAGATTGTTCATTTCCATTGAGCAGAATCTAAAGAACGAGGTTCCATGCTGACTTAGCCAAACGTTGGTGTGCTACACTCAGGAGAGACCTACCACCGAGGCCTGGGTTCCATTATCCAGCCAATTAAACAATAATTAGTGTCAGCACAACGTCACTTTATTGACATTTGTCCTTGATTTTTTTAAATGTGTTTCGCTAATTGACAGACGAATAATTGCTCAGTGCGTTTGTGCGTGTGTGTGTGTGCGTGTGTGTCGGGTCAATTAGCGGAAGGGTTTTTGCAAGTGGCTCGTTGTATGAGGAGGCTGAGGTGTTGATGAATACGTTCTCTGCTCTCTGACTGTGTCTGACTCTGCTCTCTGACTGTGTCTGACTGTACTCCCTGACTGTCTGACTGTACTCTCTGACTGTGTCTGACTGTACTCTCTGACTGTCTGACTGTCTGACTGTACTCTCTGACTGTCTGACTGTCAACTATCTGACTGTACTCTGACTGTCTGACTGTACTCCCTGGCTGTGTCTGACTGTACTCCCTGGCTGTGTCTGACTGTACTCTCTGACTCTGTGTCTGACTGTCTCCCTGGCTGTGTCTGACTGTACTCCCTGACTGTCTGACTGTACTCCCTGACTGTCTGACTGTACTCCCTGACTGTCTGACTGTACTCCCTGACTGTCTGACTGTACTCTCTGACTGTCTGACCGTCTCCCTGGCTGTGTCTGACTGTACTCCCTGACTGTCTGACTGTACTCCCTGACTGTCTGACTGTACTCTCTGACTGTCTCCCTGGCTGTGTGTGACTGTACTGTCTGACTGTCTCCCTGGCTGTGTCTGACTGTCTCCCTGACTGTCTGACTGTCTCCCTGGCTGTGTCTGACTGTGTCTGACTGTACTCCCTGGCTGTGTCTGACTGTCCTCCCTGACTGTCTGACTGTCTCCCTGCTCTCCGGCCCCCAGACAGCAGCAGGGTGAAGCGTATGTGCGTGGCGGAGAGGCGGCAGCCGTACAGCGGGGCGGACTGGTGCTCCGGGGGGGAGAGCGACGAGGACGACAAAGGCTTCTTCAGTGAGTAGCGCTCCTCCTCTCCGCTGGGAGGACCTGTGGAGCGCGGTGGGGATCGGAGCGTCGGGAAGAGGGAGGGCACAGCGGGGTAGGGTCTGGACTCTGATGAGCCAGAGCACCGCCCGCTCCTCCCTGGGCTCCAGACGGCTGGGGGGATCGGCCAATCAGGGAAGGGATGTCCTGATTGGTCCGAAACACGCAGAGCGTTTCACTCTTATTCAGAAGGTTATGGTTATGGGCATAAGGGCATTTCTAACAATCTTGTTCTCTAACAATCCATAAGATATTACCAATACACAATACAAATACATAAATATGTAATACAAATACATGATACGATAATACAAATACCCATCAGAATGAGAAGAGCAGCAAAGAAAACTGAAAGCAGTTATTTTATATAGTCCGATCAACAGAAGTCATCTAATGATGGAATAATCAGTGTCCAGAATTAGGATCTGATTTGAGATCTGTCAACAAACGGACTGGTTTCATCACTGGTGTGTTCCCAGTGTGTGTTTGATATGTACGTTCATTTTATGCTAGCGTGTATCTGAGCATGCATGCTGGTTGCTCTGTGCTAGCCGGCGTGCTAGGAGAACTGGCTGATGCTAGCTGCTCTGTGCTAGCTGGCGTGCTAGGATAACTGGCTGATGCTAGCTGCTCTATGCTAGCCGGCGTGCTAGGAGAACTGGCTGATGCTAGCTGCTTGGTGCTAGCCGGCGTGCTAGGATAACTGGCTGATACTAGCCGGCGTGCTAGGATAACTGGCTGATGCTATCTGCTCTATGCTAGCCGGCGTGCTAGGAGAACTGGCTGATGCTAGCTGCTCTGTGCTAGCCGGCGTGCTAGGAGAGCTGGCTGATGCTAGCTGCTCTGTGCTAGCCGGCGTGCTAGGAGAGCCAGCTGTGCGATGCTAACCCCGCCCTCTCCTTGTCCCCCTGCAGACTGTAACTCTGGCGACGTGAAGCCACAGGACGCCATCTCCCACTCGACCTCCAACGCCGGGCTCAGCCGCGCCTCCACACCTTCCCACAATGCACTGGGGGGTCAGGTCTCCGTGACGGAGCCCAGCAGCGGCCAGAAGGCGGGGTCAAAGGTCGTCTACGTCTTCACCACCGAGATGGCCAACAAGTAAGCATCTGTCGGCGTTGGGTTGGTTTGAACGGCTGACTGGTCGTCCCTTCACCCCCACATCCCTGTTTCACCATCTCACCGTACCCGACCCATAACGACGGCCCCAGTGGCCGACAGAGAAGCTCAGCCCTGCACCTGTGTTTATTTAGAGCTGGATTTGGGCTTTTCCGAGGACTATTCCTCTGTTCGTATACACACTTCCAATGCTCAGGGCTGACCAGCTCTGACCTATCTTGGTTAATCTGGGTCTTCGCTGTCCATTGTTGTTTGTTGTTCTTCACGCTCAGTGAATGGACTGCAATTTTACAGCGCTTTTCTAACCAGTGGCCACTCAAAATGCTGTACAATAATGCCTCACATTCACCCATTCATGCACACATTCACCCACCGACGGCGGAGTCAGCCACGCAGGGCGACAGCCAGCTGGTCAGGAGCAGTCAGGGTGGGGCGTCTCGCTCAGGGACACCTCGACACTCAGCTAGGAGGAGCCGGGGATCGAACTAGCGACCCTCTGGTTACCAGCCGACCCGCTCTACCTCCTGAGCCACACGCCGCCCAAGGTAGAGCGGCGATGTGGCAGTACATGCTGCTGCTTCTCTCTCACCCATTGGCCCGTTTGTGGGTCTGAGAGAGCGCGAGCGCACGGCGAGCGATTACAATTAAAGATCAGAGTGCTGGGTGACTCTGTGCGTCTGGTGTGTGACAGGGTTTGTTTACTCTGCTGACCTTGGCCCCCCCTTCAGGGACTCATCAGAACCCATTCTGCCTCACTGCTTCACACACACACACACACAGACACAGACACAGACACACACAGACAGACACACACACACTGTGCCTTGTGACAGATATCTGACCGTCTTGCGTCTCCTCCTCAGGGCGGCCGATGCGGTTCTGACCGGTCACACAGAAAACATCATCAGCTTCCACATGAAGAACATCTCCAACAACAAGGAGAAGGCCCACCTCCTCCTGGTAAACATTACCGCACACACACACACACACACACACACACACACACACACACACACACACACACACACACACACACACACACACACACACACACACACACACACACACACACACACACACACACACACACACACACACACACACACACACACGCGCGCGCTGAAATGTATATGATGATTGAAAACCCAGAGTTATTCCGATACCGAAACTAGAATCAGAACTTCCTCCGTTACTGCCTTAAATCGGGTATCGGCGAGTACGCAAGTCTATGCTCCGATCCGATATGATCAGTTGATTCATTTAGTACCCAGAGATCGTCCCTACACTACGGTGTTAGGCTGAGATCGTTAACGGTCGGAGGTGGGAAGTCGGAAAAACACGGATTCATGGACGCTTAACTACAAGAATACAAATGTATTATTAGAATTATAGATTATAAATGGAAATGGCCGACAGTCGACAGTCAGTCCACCGCCATTGCGTCATCCTAAGAGAACCCTTCAATGAGCACTAAGAGCTATCAGTAGTTAACCAGTCCCTCCAGAAAAATGCGGCGTTTTTTTGTGATTGTTGCGGCCAACAATCCTTGATTATGCGGCACGTTTTCTTAAAAAATTAAATGAATTATGCAGCATATTTATGCAATTTTATGCGATGAAATTGCGGGAAAAAAATGCAGCTATTCGATGACGTTCACGTCGCGTAATTACGTCACTTCATATCGTTCCCATGGCAACAGGGGGAAATGGCTGCTCTTGTGTGACGTAAACGCAACATTTTAAACTTTCTGCTAAGATATTTGTGACTTTATTGCAACGAAAATGCGGGGATTATGAAATCATGCAGGTGAAAGTGCGGCATATTTGAAAAAATGCGGCTCCTGCATATTCAGACTTTGGCTGATTATGCGTTGATTTATGCGATCGCATAATCGCGTTTTTCTGGAGGGACTGGGTAACAGGCTTGATGCTGTAGGAGAACTCGGTCTGGGAGCATCGATACTAACGCACTCCCCTCGCTCCGACAGAACAACGCCCTCCGGAATGAGTCCAAGCCCCCGGGGCAGCCCCAGTCCCACCAGGACCCCCCCCACCAGCCCGGACCCAAGCCCGGCATGACGGACTCCGGCCCGCCCCAGACCTCCAACCAGGGGGCCCAGTCCGGGGTCCAGCCCCAGGAGGGCTCCTCCTCGGGGGGCATGGAGCCTAAGCACCTCCCCGGCAACAGCCCCGGTCACCCCTCGGCCCCCGGCGACCAGCCCCCCGGGGGCCAGCCGGAGGGCGGCGGGGGCCACGGCGGCCCCCAGCAGGGCGACGGGGGGCCGGCGGCGGGGGGCCAGGGCAGCGCGGGCCTGACCCCCCAGCAGCAGCAGCAGCAGCAGCAGCTGGCCCAGGAGCTGCTGAACATGGAGGCCAACACGGACGGGCTGTCCCAGGAGCAGCTGGAGCACCGGCAGCGCTCGCTGCAGACGCTGCGCGACATCCAGCGCATGCTGTTCCCCGACGACCGCGACGCCCCGCCGCCCGGGCCCCCGCAGTGCCACGGGGGCCCCCACGAGGGCGGCCCCGACGGCGGGCCCCGCCGGCCGGAGCAGGGCCCGCTGCAGGCCATGATGGCCCAGTCCCAGAGCCTGGGGCCCCCTGGCGGGCCCCGGCCCCAGGGCCCGCCCTTCGGACCGCCGCACGGCCCCCGGGAGATGCCGCCCTTCCCGCAGGACGACATGGGCCCCCACATGGGGGGCCCGGGCGGCTGCGGGGACGGGGACCAGATGACCCCGGAGCAGGTGGCCTGGCTGAAGCTGCAGCAGGAGTTCTACGAGGAGAAGAAGAGGAAGCAGGAGATGCAGCACCGCCCGCTGCCGCCCGACATGATGATGCACCCCCACGGCCCCCGGGCCATGATGCGCGGGCCCCCGCCGCCCTACCAGATGGGCCCCGGGGAGATGTGGGGGGGCCCCGGGGGGCCCCCGGAGCACTACCAGGAGCGCATGGGCCCCGGGCCCCGCGGCATGCCCCAGCACATGCAGCGCATGCCGGGCTTCCAGGGCATGATGAACCCGGACATGGACGGGCCCCCGCGGCCCGGCATGGGCTGGCCCGACGACATGCCCCCCCGCATGGGGGACCCCAGGATGGGGGACCCCAGGGGCTTCCCCGGGGGCCCCGGAGGGATGTTCGGGGGCCCCGGGGGACGGGGCGAGCGCTTCCCCAACCCCCAGGCGGTGCAGGAGGCCATGTTCCACCAGGGGATGGGCCCCGGCGGGGGGGGCCCCGGGGACAAGGGCCTCCCGCCCGGCATGATGATGGACATGCAGCGCATGATGGGTCACCAGCGAGGGGGCATGGAGCCCGGGGCCATGGGCATGTTCCCCCGCATGCCGGGGGACGGGCCCATGAGCCCCTCCGCCCGGCTGCAGGGCATGGGGGGCCGCGAGATGGGGCCCGAGTTCGGCATGGGCGGGGGCCCGGGGCCCCACATGCACCCGTCCAAACTGCGCGGGGAGCCGCCCATGAACATGAGCCCCGACGAGATGATGAGGATGAGGGCGGGCGGGGGGCCCCCCATGGAGAACATGGGCCCCCAGGGCCGGCCCATGCAGGGGCCTCCGTTCCCGGACCAGGGCCAGCCGGGAGACTTCCCCATGGGCCCGGGGCGGCCCTTCCCGGGGGGCCCCGGGGGCATGAGGGGCCCCCACGGGGAGCAGGGTCCCTTCGGCCCCGAGCACCGGCCCGGGGGCCCCGCCAGCGGCAACGGGCGGCTGAACCACCTCCCCCCGGGGGGGGGGCCCGGGCCCGGCCAGAGGGGCCGCAAGCCGGCTGACCTCAACGTCCAGGCGGGGGGGGGCAACTCCCCCAGCATCAACCCCCTCAAGTCCCCCCCCCTGCGGCAGGTCCAGTCCCCCATGATGGGCTCCCCCTCCGGGAACCTCAAGTCCCCCCAGACGGCGTCCCAGCTGGCCGGCATGCTGTCCGGCCCCCCGGGGCCCAACGCCCCGCCCACGGGCGGCCCCCAGAGCTCGGGGCCCATGAAGTCCCCCCACTCCATGATGGGCTCCGCCGGGGCCTCCCCGGTGCACATGAGGTCCCCGTCTCTCCCCAACCCCTCCCCGGGGTGGGCCTCGTCTCCCAAGCCCCCCATGCAGAGTCCGGGGGTCCCGCCGCAGGGGGGCAAGCCCCCCCTCAACATCACCTCGCCCAACATGATGGGCAACATGGAGCAAGGTAGGCCCCTCCCCTTCCTGTTGTCCGGTACCCTTCAGTACGTAGGCCCCTCCCCTTCCTGTAGTCCGGTACCCTTCAGTACGTAGGACCCTCCCCATCCTGTTGTCCGGTACCCTTCAGTAGGTAGGCCCCTCCCCTTCCTGTTGTCCGGTACCCTTCAGTAGGTAGGCCCCTCCCCTTCCTGTTGTCCGGTTCCCTTCAGTAGGTAGGCCCCTCCCCTTCCTGTTGTCCGGTACCCTTCAGTAGGTAGGCCCCTCCCCTTCCTGTTGACCGGTACCCTTCAGTAGGTAGGCCCCTCCCCTTCCTGTTGTCCGGTTCCCTTCAGTAGGTAGGCCCCTCCCCTTCCTGTTGTCCGGTCCCCTTCAGTAGGTAGACCCCTCCCCTGCTTGTGAACGAATCAATGCTCAGTGGTAGTGATAGGGCTCTGAATCCGTCTCCGGATCTACTTTCTGGACTGACGTGTATCTGCGTCTCAGCGGTCAACTTATTCTACTAATTGGTGCCTTTTTCTTCTTTTGATACTGAACTATCATTCTTGCCTACAATGCATTCAATCCAGCAACACAATTTAGGCAAAACACAATAATCATATGAATGTGTAAACTAACATTAGAAGTACCTGGTGTGAGCAGGTCATTAGATACAGCACGGCTAGGTGTCTTGACGTTCACTCAGTTTACGCTAACCTCGGTTAGAAGAAGTCTGCAGTTTGACACTGAATCCAGGATCAATGCACGGAGCGAATTCACACCAGGCCAGCCGCTTTTACCACGACATGCTAATTAAAGCAAAGCCTTATAAGGTCTCGTTTCCGGAATCTAGGATTACAATGGTTCTCTTCATAGCAATTTGATGCATCGTTCATCAAACACACCGCGTTCTCGTGGAAGGGGCTGATCACCGCAGTCCAGTGGCGCCCCCCTGTGGTCACACACAGGAACTGACAGCTGAGCGAGCTATGATTGATCTGTAATCTGTTGATCTGTTCTGCTTCCTGTTGCAGTTATGTTGATTTTTTTTTTTAATTACATTTTTGGTTATGATGCTCTCGTCGGGTTCGCAAATGTAATATTAGTTCCCATGGCGATACGCCCCACAGGTCGGTGGGTATCAGGTTGGGACAGGATTGGTCGAGGGGCGTGGTGTCTGAGCCCGGTATTGTAGAGCTAGAACTAGTTAGAGCCGGTTGAGCGCGAGGCAGGACGGCGTCCGGAGACTACGGAGACATAGATCCTACCTTCCTTCATACTTAACTTGACTAAACCTAACTTAACTTAACCCAACTCTGTTTATCTTTTTGTGTTCCTCTCCAGGTGGCAACGGGCCCCCCTCCGCCCCCCCCTCATCAGGGGCCCCCTCGGGCCCCATGTCCCACCCGGGCAACGTGCCCTCGGGCAGCCCCTACACCATCCCCCCCGAGCCCACGCTGTCCCAGAACCCGCTGTCCATCATGATGTCCCGCATGTCCAAGTTCGCCATGCCGAGCTCCACGCCGCTGTACCACGACGCCATCAAGACGGTGGCCAGCTCCGACGACGACTCGCCGCCCGCGCGCTCGCCCAACCTGCCCTCCATGAACAACAACGGTGAGGACCGGGGGCCCAGATGAGGGGCCAGACCAGGGGCCAGCCCGGGGCCAGACCAGGGGCCAGACCAGACCGGGGGTCTACACCAGGGGCCTCGACCAGGGGCCTCGACCAGGGGAACAGACCGGGGGCCAGACCAGGGGCCAGACCGGGGCCTCAGCCTCACAGTCAGATTAATCCCCAATCTGGGATCAATGATCCAGAGTCCTGATAATGGACAGATCTCAAGTTATGGTTAGGGTTAAAAATGTTGACACGTAGTAGAGATAACGTCATTGTATAGATAGGTCTAGATATATACCTCTAGATATTTATATAGATCTAGATCTACAGGGGATTGATCGCGAAACACCTGGATCTAGATAGATAGATAGATAGATAGATATAGATCTATATCCCTCTTCTTGCTTGCTGTAGCATCTTATCCTAGCTATCTGTGTTGTATACGGGGAATGGGTTGACTAATGATGGTTAGGGCTTGGCACTTGGTTCTGTGAACATCCTCCCTGTAAGGACAGCGATATATTGTTGTTTCTCTCCACGAATGGACTTATTGTATGTTGCTTTGGATTAAAAGCGTCTGCTAAATGTATAAATTATGTTGTAGGATAAGTCAGTGATGTCTGGATAACCGGCCTCGTGCAGAAACGTTTAACGATCCTTTAGTACGTTGAGCATCACTTCCAACCCACTAACGATCCTTCCTCTTCCTCCTCCCGTTGCCGTAGGGATGGGGATGAACCATCACCAGGGCAACCCTCGCATGATGGGCCCCAACAACTCGGGGCCCATGCCGGCCCTCAGCCCGCTGGGCATGACCCCTATGGGCTCCCAGCCCCTGTCCCACGGGATGGCCCCCCAGATGCCCTCCCCCAACGCGGGCCCCAACATGATGCCCCACGGCATGATGGTGTCCCACGGCCAGGACCCCGGCATGGGCCCCGGACAGATGATGGCGCAGGGCCGCATGGGGTACCCCCACCGGGGCCAGGGCTACCCGCTGACCCAGTCCCCCTCCCAGCAGGGGCCCTTCTCCCCCCACAACGGCCCCGGGCCCCAGGGCTTCCCCGGCCACCCCATGGGCTTCCAGGGCGAGGGCGGCCCCATGGGGGGCCGCATGGGCAACATGTCCCACGGGGGCGACGGCGGCGGCATGTGCAAGCCCAACCCGTCCGGGGGCCCCGAGTTCGGCGGGATGCAGGGGGGCTTCAGCGACGCGGACCTCCACGAGGTGATGCGGCCGGGGGCCTCGGGGATCCCGGAGTTCGACCTGTCCCGGATCATCCCGTCGGAGAAGCCCAGCCAGACTCTGTCCTACTTCCCCCGGGGGGGGGGCGACCCGGGGGGCAAGCAGCCACACCCCTCCGGCTTCCCCATGCAGGGCATGATGGGCGAGGGGCCCCCCAGGATGGGCATGCCCATGCAGGGGATGGGCGGCATGCCGGGCCCCGGCGGGGGGATGGGCCCCCAAGACATGGCCATGGGGAACCCGGGGGGCCACAACCCCATGCGGCCCCCGGGGTTCATGGGTCAGGGCATGATGGGCCCCCAGCACCGGATGATGTCGCCGGGGGGCCCCGGGGGCATGATGTCCCCCGGGGGGCCCGGCGGGATGATGCAGGGGAGGCAGATGGCTCACCCGGGGCCCGGGGGCTCGCCCAACATGATGATGTCGCTGCAGGGGATGGGCGGGCCCCCGCAGCAGACGATGATGATGGGCCAGATGAGGCCCCGGGGCATGGACATGGACATGGGCTTCAGCCCGGGGCCCGGCATGTTCTGACCGCGCTCCGAGGACGTCCCGGGACGTTCCACAAGCATGGAGGAGGGGGAGCGGTCGTGGGGGGGGGGGGGGGGGTGAGGGACTCTAGACCCTGGAGGAGCAGGTCCCGGCGCGTCCTGGGGGCCCCGGCTCCAGGGGCCACAGGGCGGGGGGCGCTGTGGAGTACTTTTGGCCACAAGGACTTCGTTTTGGGCTCATGAACTTCAGAATGTATGGATTGTTGTGCATCGATTTCGCAAAAAAAAAAAGAACTTTCTGGTGTTTTTTGATTATGGGACTTATGAAAGCGCCGTCAAAGAGGATCCGCCTAACTACACGTCGCCGTGGAGACGCCACAGTATATGTCTACTTTTACAAATAAAAAAAAAGTCCTGAAAGCGGTCACCGGAGAACGGAGTAAAGACGACTTGTGCTTCGTGAAGATTCAGTGGAACTCCATCTCGTCTCTCCCTCCATAGTTCGGACTGTTTCTGTACAGTATATTCCTGTGAGTGTGTGGGTGTGTGCGCGCCAGAGACTGTGTTTGTGTGGTACGTATGTGTCTGTGTGTATAGGCATTCTATCGGTGACCTCTGACCTCCTACCCTCCTTTCATTGGTGGAGGCCTGCCCCCCCCCCCCACCCCTCTAAAGATACTGTACCGTTTACCATTGGTGGGCTTTTTGAATTTTAGTCTATTTTAATTTCCTTTGTAACTCCAGTGTATAACAAACCAAACGATGACCTCATTAAGATAATAGTATTATTAAAAAAATAAGCACAACCACGGCCCTGCAGGAGTGTTCCTCCTCCGTCGTGGAGCCGCGGCGCCCGCCTGGCCGCACTTTGATCATCTCCAAAGTCCGTCAGTCCGGGCTCCAGCACGACCCAGCGCTCAGCGTGGATCCCGTTCGTACCGATACGTGCTCTGTGTTCTGCTTTCTGTTGTGTTCCTATGTTCAGTTTTATTTTTTTGATTTTTTTGTTTACGATGCTCTTGTTGAAATCTGGGTATAACAATTTTAAGAAATCATTCCCACAGCAATAATCCCCACATTAAGGAGGTTATCAGGATGGGACGATGGGATTGGTTGATATTCTAGAAGTAGAGCTAGTTAGAGCCGGTTAACGCCAGGAAGGCTGGCCCCCATGTCCGGAGTAGACACACGGAAATGTACAACTCTTAATGCTTTCCATCCAGTGGACTTCCTTCTGTTGTATAAGCTTGTCATGTGTTTCTCCTTGGCTTTGGTGCAGAATAGCCTCCCAGGGCTGTGGTGATGGACTACAAATAAAAGATATTGTTTTGGTATATACATGTTGTCCCGTGTGTCCAGGCTCTGGTCAGTGAGGGTGTCTCGTGGTGCTTCATGTCAATGATTGGTTTCCTGTCATGAAGATGAGTTCAACCAGTTCTTTATTCATTATTAATCCACAAAGCAAAACCAAAATGTATTTGAAATAACTTAGAGGTGAAAAAATAGATGCCCAGTGTATTGAGCGGTGCATGCATCTTCAAGTATCAGCGGGCATCGTTCAGCGTGATGATAAAAGGCTTGCATAGGGCAGACACTGAGGACCGCTCGGCCGTGAAAGCACTCGGCGTCAGCCAAATAAAAATGTAGTCGGGTGTTCTTCGTTTGAGTGTGATAAAGGTTAGCATCACAGCGGAAAACACAACTGGATAGTCCAGAAGAACTGACCTGTGATTTTGTATTCTAATCGTTGATAAAAGTTCTCATTTATTCATTCATGTTCTGTCTGGGATAACTTGGGAATCGGGAATAGGAAAATAAATACAATCCAACATCATCAGGTTTCCCCCGCTAGCATTGTGCGATAAATCGTAACCAACGTCTGAAGGTCGTTTTGGTCGTTAAGATGCAACGCCTCGCTGCCTGAAGGACGTCTGCTGGTTGACCTTAACGAGGACCTTCACAGACTCCGCCTCCTTGGACTAACGGACAGGGGGCGGGGCTCAGGGCGCGGCCACGCCCTCGGTGTTGCTGCATCGGGACTGGTAGAGGTCAGCGGACAGGGAGCAGGCGGCCAGGGCCTGTTTGAACTCCTGGACGGGGCAGTACACGCCGCTGCAGCCCGGGATCAGCTGGTCCTGTACACAAACCACACGGCGCCGCTTAGAGTCCCCACGACGGGGTGCTAGCAACTAGCTCACAACAGCCTGGGAATATCAGGACTCCACGCTGATCAATAGTAAAACAATCACATGCTAAAGCTGATATATTTAAAAGATACAAAATGCTGGCCTGTTTCCTGCAAACATCTCTCACGATCGACCCAAAGCCAGCTGAGCTACGCTAGGTGGCGTCACACAGGTCAAAGCCGGCCAGAGTTGAACTCTTATGGAGTTTTTTGAATTGTGAATGTCTTCTGCCTGCTGACTGAGAGGGGAGGGGGCGGTCTCTGAAGAACTGGCCGATGTAGGACACCCCTCCCCCTCACCTGGCTGATGTGGGACACACCTCCCCCTCACCTGGCCGATGTAGGACACACCCCCTCACCTGGCTGATGTAGGACACACCCCCTCACCTGGCTGATGTAGGACACCCCTCTTCCTCACCTGGCCGATGTAGGACACCCCTCCCCCTCACCTGGCCGATGTAGGTCACACCTCCCCCTCACCTGGCCGATGTAGGACACCCCTCCCCCTCACCTGGCTGATGTGGGACACACCTCCCCCTCACCTGGCCGATGTAGGACACACCCCCTCACCTGGCTGATGTAGGACACCCCTCTTCCTCACCTGGCCGATGTAGGACACCCCTCCCCCTCACCTGGCCGATGTAGGTCACACCTCCCCCTCACCTGGCTGATGTAGGACACCCCTCCCCCTCACCTGGCCGATGTAGGACACAGCCCCTTACCTGGCCGATGTAGGACACCTTGACGAAGGCCTCCTTGGTCTGCCGGTGCTGGTGCAGCTCCAGGGTGATGTCGGCGGCGTACGGCGGCCAGCGCATGTCGAAGATCCCCATGGCCATCAGACAGGGGATCAGGGTGGTGTCGTGGGCCGAGTACAGGAACAGCTTCCTGGGTCACAGAGGGGGGCACAGTATCAGCCTGGCAGTGGGGGGACTGGGGCAGTGTGACAAGCCCCTGTGTGTGTGTGGGGACCCGGGGGCCCTCTGTGTGTGGACCCCGGGGCCCGCCTCACCTGTCGGACACCACCTCACCTGTCGGGCTCCGCCGCCGTTCCCAGGAGCTTCTCCTCGATGTTGCCCATCAGCATGTGCAGCAGGGGCCCCACGCACAGCTGCAGGTTCTCCCTCTTGCTGGGCTCGTAGATGTGGTAGATCATGTCCACGGCCCGCCGCTCCACCGTGGAGCTCCAGGCCCGCAGCACGGCCGGGCAGGGCAGCCCGTGGGCCTGTACACCGAGACACCAGAGGACCGCTCAGTTACACCGCCCTGGGACCCACAATGCACCAGCGCCGGTTCACGGCGCCCCCTAGTCACCTCTCGGGCCACCATGTCGTCTCTGATGAGGATGAAGTCGACGCGCTGATTGGACGAGATGCCGAGGGCTTTGTGGACGCGCTTCAGGTCGTCGACGATGTCGGGGACCGTCGCTGACTCTGCCCAGCGGTGTCTGAAACACGCAAAGGGATTCTACCAGACGGATCTTCGGTCATCGTTCCTGTAATCATCCCCACCCCAGCCTGTGTGTCTGGGAGGTGTATAGGAGGCTGGGGGCCTGTCTTACCCTGCGATCATCTTGAGGAGTTTGCAGCCGTTGTAGTTGGGGTACAGGCTTTCAGACAGAGCCTCCGTCGTCAGTATGGGCACCGCGCCTTCAGGGCGGGAGGACAGAGAGGACAGCGCAGTGAGCCGTTAGAGAGAGGGTCTACAGCGCCCCCCCCAGGCAGAGAGAGGGTCCACAGAGACAGGGCTACAGAGACAGGGTCCACAGAGACAGGGCTACAGCGCCCCCCCCAGGCAGAGACAGGGTCTACAGAGACAGGGCTACAGAGACAGGGTCTACAGAGACAGGGCTACAGAGACAGGGTCTACAGAGACAGGGCTACAGAGACAGGGTCTACAGAGACAGGGTCTACAGAGACAGGGTCTACAGAGACAGGGCTACAGAGACAGGGCTACAGAGACAGGGTCTACAGCGCCCGGGGGCTACACACCTGTCTGCTGCTGCTTGAAGAGGCCCGCCACCAGGCACTTGGCGGACTCGATGGTCCTCACGATGTTGGTGGAACGCACGCTGGAGGGACCAGAGGAGACAAGCAGCGGTCACCACGATGGAGGAACAGCCATGTGGGCATCATGGGGACAGAAACCAGAGGAGTTAATGAAGCCGGGGTCGTAGCAAGAAACACGCTCTGTACTGCACACCAGTCGGTTGGAATGATCACTAACTGGTTCATAGTAATAGTACTGTTATAGTAGTGGGACTAACTACTAGGAATATGATTGTTATAGTAGTGGTACTTTAACAGTACTTACTAGTATTAACTACTATTCCAGTACTATTACTTGTAGATAGTATTGGAACTTACTTACTACCAGTAATAGTACTGGAATAGTAGTGGTACTTATTACTAGTAATAGTAATGGAATATTAGTGATACTTACTGCAAGTAGTACTGTTATAGTAACACTAGTGATAGTGGAGTAGTACTCACTAGACCTCGGTGGAGCTGAAGACAGGGCTGAGGAAGGGGTCTTCCTCCACGTATCTCTTCCTCAGCCTCTCCCCCAGCTCGTACAGCTGCTGCATGCCCAGCGTGGTCAGCTGCCCAGGGAAGGTCCCCCCCTGGAGACACACGCAAGGGGCCAATCAGGAGCCAGCTCCCAGGGACACGCAGGACCACGCCTCAGAACGGGCCAATCAGGAGCCCGCCCGCCAGGGACACACAGGACCACGCCTCAGAACGGGCCAATCAGGAGCCATCCCTCCAGGGACACAGGACCACTCCTCAGAACGGGCCAATCAGGAGCCAGCTCCCAGGGACACATGCGACCACACCTCAGAACGGGCCAATCAGGAGCCAGCCCTCCAGGGACACACAGGACCACGCCTCAGAACGGGCCAATCAGGAGCCAGCCCCCAGGGACACACAGGACCACGCCTCAGAACGGGCCAATCAGGAGCCAGCTCCCAGGGACACACAGGACCACGCCTCAGAACGGGCCAATCAGGAGCCAGCTCCCAGGGACTCACATACCAACACCTCAGAACGGGCCAATCAGGAGCCAGCTCCCAGGGACACACGGACAACACCTCAGAACGGTCCAATCAGGAGCCAGCTCCCAGGGACACACGGACAACACCTCAGAACGGTCCAATCAGGAGCCAGCTCTCCAGTGACTCACAGGTCAGGGGTCAGTACCTCACTCTGTATAAGAGGAACGAGGGCGGAGCCATGCTGAGATGGTCGGGGTTATGAGCGTCAGAGTTCTTCCTCTCAGGCAGACGACAAGACTGAGGCCGGCGTGTGGCTCAGGAGGTAGAGCGGGTTGGCTGGTAACCGGAGGGTTGCTAGTTCGATCCCCGGCTCCTCCTAGCCAAGTGTGGAGGTGTCCCTGAGCGAGACGCCCATCCTGACTGCTCCAGACCAGCTGGCTGTCGCCCTGCGGGGCCGACTCCGCCGTCGGTTGGTGAATGTGTGCATGAATGGGTGAATGTGAGGCAGTGTTGTACAGCGCTCTGAGTGACTACTCGTTAGAAAAGCGCTTTATAAAAGCATTTAATGCAGTTAGATTAAACTAATACCAACACATCGCAGTCACTATACTGTATCCCGTCGAGATCGGAAAGCTGGAGCTAGCCTACGCCAACACAGCTAATATCAAATTCCCTCTCAGTATATCAAAGATTTTAATATTTATTTAGGGACATTTTTACCTTGCCTGAGCCTGGCTAGGTTGTTGTGTAAGAGCCCAACCAAATGAAGTAGTTACTGAGTATTGTTTGTTACATTTATTTTTTTGCACTGCGCTGTGATTGGACGAGGAGAGATACTGCTGGGTGAATGTCATTCCTTCACGTCTCCTTTATCTTCTCTTTCGTTCCTTTGTGACGGCGGAGTCTGAGATTGATAACACGATACAGATTCACTCCAACCAAGGCCTGAAGGCTAGCCCCAAAACCCACCTGGCAGTGCTAACTCCGAGCTAACGCCTTGCTATCAGCGCTAGACAGGATGCTGTGAAGTAGGCCAAGTATTCCTCTACGCAGCGTTAGCCCGTCTGCTATAAGACAGAAGGAACCACAGAACCCCCGACGGCCCGACTCACAGCCAGGGTGGTCTTCCTGTAGCTGTCCTCCACGGGCATGGGGGGCTGCGGCCCGCCCTCCAGGTCCGTCACCACGTAGTTCATCTTGGTGTGGGCTGGGGGGTGGAGGAGGGACGGCACCCACTGGGCCTGGGGGGGGGGGGCGGGACGGACCGGTCGGTAAAGCATCCTGTTGTTTTGTTGTGGGGAGCATTAGCAGTAGAGTTCTTCCGATACCGATATTAGTATCGGGTATCGGCGAGTATGCGAGTTTATAGACGCAAGTCTATAAACTCGGTATTGGCCGATACTCAAGAACAGGAATCGGTATCGGGAAGGAAAGAATGGTACCGGAACTTCTTTAGTAAACGGTTGTTATAGAAAACTCACCTCCAGTATGTCAGGAATGGACTTGAGGGGCGTTCTGGCCCCATGCCGGAACAGAACCTGCACCAGCTTCAGCTCGTAGGGAGAGGTAGAGTGTGTGTGGACCGCGGGACAGCTGGACGCCATGGGGTCGACTTCAGTCTTCTGCTGCGACCACCACATCGACCCGAACGCCACCGACACGGAACCTAAAACACCTGCTCTGGCCCAAATGGTCCTCATGTTCTGCTGTCGTATCCTGGGACACGCGCGCACACACACACACACACACACACACACACACACACACACACACACACACACACACACACACACACACACACACACACACACACACACACACACACACACACACACACACACACACACACACCTTATATAAAGCAGTGGTTGTCACCTGGTGGATCGTGAGGGCGTTGTTATGAGTGCGTCTCAGAGCAAAGGTCAAACCTGTAGCTTTAGACTTGTTGCTAAATGCAAGCATGGTCAATACATTTGGTATAAACCGAATGGAAGAGATAATCACTCTAACTAACTCTAAGTCACACTGTCGTTGAATACCTGATGCGATAACAACAACGTGACCTCAGACCAGCCGTCTACCAGAGTTACAAACGTCACCACCACACCTGGAGCAGGTGAGCATCCCACAGTCCACACATGACGTAAGGTCTGTCTCCTCAGGGACGGAGGGACCGCAAACTAACCCCATCCGAACACACAACCGTCCCGGATGTCATCCTGCGACCACAGAGACGTCATGTACACAACAGAAATGTACCCGGAATGAGGTCGTGTCTCTGGGGGGTTAAACCCTGCTACTCACCGGGTGTGAATGAGGGCCCCTGCGCGTTTTAAAGAGGGCCCAAGTCCCGAGGAGCCGCTGGTTCTTCTGGGTCAGGGAAGGTTCCTACATGCGACCGGAAGCGGGGTTTTCTTACACCGGTAGTGAAGGCCGTCGTGAATAATTAACACGTGACCAAGCCTAGCCAATCACTGTTTGGTAAGGACTCGTCACTCGTCGTCACTCTTCGACCGCACATGGTTTTTATACATATTATAATTATATTATATGATTTATATATAATTTCATTCTGTTACAATTGCCATTTTTGGGTTATTGGTCGTATTTTCTTTGTGTTTTATTTCCCCGTTTGTTTTTCAACATCACATTGGAGATGGTCGGGTTCATGTATATAATATAAAACATGTAAATGATTATATACATACGGTAGTTCAAAACGGGCCTACAGTTAACGTTCAGGTTTGGGTTAACAGTTGAAGGTTGGTTAAATTAATGGATGTGTAATATTAGCAATATATATGAATACGAATACGGTGAGAGGGGGATCTGGTATTAACTTAAAGATTGCGTGACGTTATCGTCTGACAGGTAATATATTCATTATTACTTTGTTAAGGAATGCAATTATTTAAGCTGTAGCGTTTTGATATAGCCTATTAAGACCTTGAAAGCGATAACAACAAGGAAATACATTTATTTTATATTTATTTCCCAAAAGTATGAGCGTCATTAAGTGCTCATGTTTCCCTCATGGCTCTAAAATAATAAGGGAATTAGGTTCTCCAGAGATGTTGGTTATTTGCAATATCATCCCACTGCAGACGCAAATGGTCGTTCTCGTGTGGTGGGGGTTCCCGTTTACGCAGACTGGAACGCCCCCTTCTTATTCTTCGTCGCCTTTCTCGCTGAACTGTATTAAAATGTCAAAGTGTACTACTCCGAAACCATGTAAATAGTGTTGTAAATAAACTTCCAAAGCTTTTCGAATCTTATTTGGAAAATAACTTCACATGGTGTGCCTTTTTACAATTTATTCGTTACCAGCATTCGTAGTGTTGATCAGCAGTAAAATAGTCCACTGTAAAACGTTGACGTCGCTTAGCAACCGAAGACGCTGGGGTTGACAAGATACCGTAGCCTACTATGCAAGTGAACGGAGCGTTCCACGGCATTGAGAAGACCCGTGCAATAAAGGCCTATAAAATGTCTGTTTATGGCATAGATTTCTCCTAAAATTAGGCCTATAAAGCAATGATAACAAAAACAAAAAAAACACAAACGATCAATCAAAACCCTCATTGAATGAATGAATTGGCAAAAAAAATGACCACTGCTGTCGTTTTTATCAAATGAAACATGAGGGGTGACACTGTCATTTTTCTATGGTCGTCATGAAAAAAACCATAAGGGGTAACACTGTTGTTTTTTATTGGTCGTCTTGAAGAAAACATAAGGGGTAACACTGTTGTCATGTGTCAAATAAAATATAAGGGGTAACACTGTCGTTTTTTATCAGTCGTCATGAAAAAAACATAAGGGGTAACACTGTCGTTTTTTATTGGTCGTCATGAAAAAAGCATAAGGGAAATAATAGAAATACACACATACATTTTAATGTCATGTATATCCTCTTTATTGATGTGATTTATTGATTTATTGTGTACTCTGCCTAACCCACTGCCGACCGCGGCTCAATTTCTGTGGAAAACACAATATCTTTAATTTGAAACGTAATGCTATCATGTCTATTGCATATCTATAGTCATATATAACCACAGACAAGTTGAAAAAATAAATCTCAGATGGAAGTGGAGAAAGCTGTGAGCTAACCCCCTGGAGACCGGGGTTAAAGTCTGCTTGATGTCCTCTGTTGGAAGACTCTCATCTCTATTTCATGCAAATTATAAAGTCAAGTATAACCATTGTGTTGAGTTTATTCGGTGTCTTGATGGTGCATTGATAAGTTCGGAGGTTAATACTCTAAACAGCTCAGGTTCGGATTCACGCAAAAACGTAGACAGGGGTACCACTGTCGTTTTTTATTGGTCAACATGGAAAAAACATGAGGGGTAACGGTCGTTTTTTATCGGCCGTCATGAAATAAACATAAGGGGTAACACTGTCGATATTCATCAAATAAAACATAGGGGGTAACACTGTTGTTTTTCTTTGGTCGTCATGAAGAAAAACAAAAGGGGTAACACTGTAGTTTTTTATTGGTCGTCAAGAAAAAAAAACATAAGGGGTAACACTGCCGTCTTTTATTGGTCGTCATGAAAAAAAACGTAAGTGGTAACACTGTCGTTTTTATCAAATGAAACGTAAAGGGGCAACACTGTCGTCTTTTATTGGTCGTCATGAAAAAAAACATAAGGGGTAACACTGTTGTTTTTTATTGGTCGTCATGAAAAAAAACATAAGGGGCAACAATGTTGTTTTTTATTGCTCAACATGAAAAAAAACATATTTTAAATAAAAAAAAAATGTGTCCTGGTCAAATTAAATATAAGGGGCAACACTGTCGTTTTTTATCTGTCGTCATGAAAAACCCATAAGGGGTAATAACACTGTCAAAATGTATCGAATAAAACATAGGGGGTAACACTGTTGTTTTTTATCAAATGAAACTTGAGGGTTGACAGTGTTGTTTTTTATTGGTCGTCAAGAAAAAAAACGTAAGGGGTAACTGTAGTTTTTTATCGGCCGTCATAAAATAAACATAAGGGGTAAAACTGTTGTTTTTTATTAGTCGTCATGAAAAAAAACACAAGGGTGACACTGTTGTTTTTTATTGGTCGTCATGAAAAAAAACCTAAGGGGTAACACTGTTGTTTTTTATTGGTCGTCATGAAAAACACATAAGGGACAACACTGTTGTTTTTTATTGGTCGTCATGAAAAAAAAAGATATAAAAAAAAAAAAAGAATTGTCCTTGTCAAATAAAATATAAGGGGTAACACTGTAGTTTTTTATTGGTCGTCATGAAAAAAAAAACAGGGGGTAACACTGTTGTTGTTTTTTTGGTCAACATGAAAAAAACTATGGGGTAACACTGTTGTTTTTCATCAGTCATCATGGGAAAATAAGATAAGGGGTAACACTGTCGTTTTTTATTGGTCGTCATGGAAAAAAACATAAGGGGTGACACTGTTGTTTTTCTTTTGTCGTCATGAAAAAAAACATAAGGGGTAACACTGTCGTTTTTTATTGGTCTTCATGAAAAATAACATAAGCACATAATACACTGTTGTTTTGTATTGGTGGTCAAGAAAAAAACATAAGGGGTAACACTGTTGTTTTTCATCAGTCATCATGGGAAAATAACATGAGGGGTAACACTGTCGTTTTTTATTGATCGTCATGAAAAAAAACATAAGGGGTGACACTGTCGTTTTTCTTTGGTCGTCATGAAAAAAAACATAAGGCGTAACACAGTCGTTTTTTATTGGTCGTCATGAAAAAAAACATAAGGGGTAGCACTGTCGTTTTTTTATTGGTCGTCATGAAAAATAACATAAGGGGTAACACTGTTGTTTTGTATTGGTCGTCATGAAAAAAAACACAAGGGGTAACACTGTTGTTTTTTATTGGTCGTCATGAAAAAAACATAAGGGGTAACACTGTCGTTTTTTATTGGTCGTCATGATAAACACATAAGGGGTAACACTGTAGTTTTTTTATTGGTCTTCATGAAAAAAACCATAAGGGGTAACACTGTAGTTTTTTATTGGTCGTCATGAAAAAAAACACAGGGGGTAACACTGTTGGTTTTTTTTTGGTCAGCATGAAAAAAACATAAGGGGAAACACTGTTGTTTTTCATCAGTCATCATGGGAAAATAACATAAGGGGTAACACTGTCGTTTTTTATTGGTCGTCATAAAAAAAAACATAAGGGGTGACACTGTCGTTTTTCTTTGGTCGTCTTGAAAAAAAACATAAGGGGTAGCACTGTCGTTTATTTATTGGTCGTCATGAAAAATAACATAAGGCGTAACACTGTCGTTTTTTATTGGTCGCCATGAAAAAAAACATAAGGGGCCACAATGTCGTTTTTTATAGCTTGACATGAAAAAAAACATATTTGAAAAAATAAATAAATGTGTACTTGTCAAATGAAATATAAGGGGGAACACTGTTGTTTTTCATCAGTCATCATGGGAAAATAAAATAAGTGGTAACACTGTCGTTTTTATCAAATGAAACGTAAAGGGGTAACAATGTCGTCTTTTATTGGTCGTCATGAAAAAAAACATAAGGGGTAACACTGTTGTTTTTTATTGGTCGTCATGAAAAAAAACATAAGGGGTAACACTGTTGTTTTTTATTGGTCTTCATGAAAAAAATCATAAGGGGTAGCACTGTCGTTTTTAATTGGTCGCCATGAAAAAAAACATATTTGAAAAAATAAATAAATGTGTCCTTGTCAAATGAAATATAAGGGGGAACACTGTTGTTTTTCTTCAGTCATTATGGGAAAATAAAATAAGTGGTAACACTGTCGTTTTTATAAAATGAAACGTAAAGGGTTAACACTGTCGTCTTTTATTGGTCGTCATGAAAAAAAACATAGGGGGTAACACTGTTGTTTTTTATTGGTCTTCATGAAAAAAATCATAAGGGGTAACAACGTCGTTTTTATCAAATGAAACGTAAAGGGTAACACTGTCGTTTTTTATCTGTCGTCATGAAAAACCCATAAGGGGCAACACTGTCGAAATGTATCGAATAAAACATAGGGGGTGACACTGTTGTTTTTTATCAAATGAAACTTGAGGGTTGACACTGTTGTTTTTTATTGGTCGTCAAGAAAAAAAACGTAAGGGGTAACTGTAGTTTTTTATCGGCCGTCATAAAATAAACATAAGGGGTAACACTGTTGTTTTTTATTAGTCGTCATGAAAAAAAACACAAGGGGTGACACTGTTGTTTTTTATTGGTCGTCATGAAAAAAAACATAAGGGGTAGCACTGTCGTTTTTTATTGGTCGTCATAAAAAAAAACATAAGGGGTGACACTGTTGTTTTTCTTTGGTCGTCTTGAAAAAAAAGCATAAGGCGTAACACTGTCGTTTTTTATTGGTCGCCATGAAAAAAAACATAAGGGTCCACAATGTCGTTTTTTATTGCTTGACATGAAAAAAAACATATTTGAAAAAATAAATAAATGTGTACTTGTCAAATGAAATATAAGGGGGAACACTGTTGTTTTTCATCAGTCATCATGGGAAAATAAAATAAGTGGTAACACTGTCGTTTTTATCAAATGAAACGTAAAGGGGTAACACTGTCGTTTTTTATCTGTCGTCATGAAAAAAAACATAAGGGGTAACACTGTTGTTTTTTATTGGTCGTCATGAAAAATAACATAAGGGGTAACACTGTTGTTTTGTATTGGTCGTCATGAAAAAAAACACAAGGGGTAACACTGTCGTTTTTTATTGGTCGTCATGATAAACATATAAGGGGTAACACTGTCGTTTTTTTATTGGTCTTCATGAAAAAAACCATAAGGGGTAACACTGTAGTTTTTTATTGGTCGTCATGAAAAAAAACACAGGGGGTAACACTGTTGGTTTTTTTTTGGTCAGCATGAAAAAAACATAAGGGGAAACACTGTTGTTTTTCATCAGTCATCATGGGAAAATAACATAAGGGGTAACACTGTCGTTTTTTATTGGTCGTCATGAAAAAAAACATAAGGGGTAGCACTGTCGTTTTTTATTGGTCGTCATAAAAAAAAAACATAATGGGTGACACTGTCGTTTTTCTTTGGTCGTCTTGAAAAAAAACATAAGGGGTAGCACTGTCGTTTATTTATTGGTCGTCATGAAAAATAACATAAGGCGTAACACTGTTGTTTTTTATTGGTCGTCATGAAAAAAAACATAAGGGGTAACACTGTTGTTTTTTATTGGTCTTCATGAAAAAAATCATAAGGGGAAACACTGTCGTTTTTAATTGGTCGCCATGAAAAAAAACATATTTGAAAAAATAAATAAATGTGTCCTTGTCAAATGAAATATAAGGGGGAACACTGTTGTTTTTCATCAGTCATCATGGGAAAATAAAATAAGTGGTAACACTGTCGTTTTTATCAAATGAAACGTAAAGGGGTAACACTGTCGTCTTTTATTGGTCGTCATGATAAAAAACATAGGGGGTAACACTGTTGTTTTTTATTGGTCTTCATGAAAAAAATCATAAGGGGTAACACCGTCGTTTTTATCAAATGAAACGTAAAGGGTAACACTGTCGTTTTTTATCTGTCGTCATGAAAAACCCATAAGGGGCAACACTGTCGAAATGTATCGAATAAAACATAGGGGGTGACACTGTTGTTTTTTATCAAATGAAACTTGAGGGTTGACACTGTTGTTTTTTATTGGTCGTCAAGAAAAAAAACGTAAGGGGTAACTGTAGTTTTTTATCGGCCGTCATAAAATAAACATAAGGGGTAACACTGTTGTTTTTTATTAGTCGTCATGAAAAAAAACACAAGGGGTGACACTGTTGTTTTTTATTGGTCGTCATGAAAAAAAACATAAGGGGTAACACTGTCGTTTTTTATTGGTCGTCATGAAAAAAAACATAAGGGGTAGCACTGTCGTTTTTTATTGGTCGTCATAAAAAAAAACATACGGGGTGACACTGTCGTTTTTCTTTGGTCGTCTTGAAAAAAAACAAAAGGGGTAACACTGTCGTTTTTTATTGGTCGTCATAAGGGGTAAAACATAAAAGATAAGGGGTAACACTGTTGTTTTTTATTGGTCGTCATGAAAAATAACATAAGGGGTAACACTGTATTTTTTTATTGGTCGTCATGAAAAAAAACAAAGGGGGCAACACTGTTGGTTTTTTTTTGGTCAACATGAAAAAAACATAAGGGGTAACACTGTTGTTTTTCATCAGTCATCATGGGAAAATAACATAAGGGGCCACACTGTCGTTTTTTATTGGTCGTCATGAAAAAAAACATAAGGGGTAACACTGTCGTTTTTTTATTGATCGTCATGAAAAAAAACATAAGGGGTGACACTGTCGTTTTTCTTTGGTCGTCATGAAAAAAAACATAAGGGGTAACACTGTCGTTTTTTATTGGTCGTCATGAAAAAAACAGAAGGGGTAACACTGTTGTTTTTTATTGGTCGTCAAGAAAAAAAACACAGGGGGTAACACGCTTGGTTATTTTTTGGTCGACATGAAAAAAACATAAGGGGTAACACTGTTGTTTTTCATCAGTCATCATGGGAAAATAACATAAGGGGTAACACTGTCGTTTTTTAATTGGTTGTCATGAAAGAAAACATAAGGGGTAGCACTGTCGTTTTTTATTGGTCGTCATGAAAAAAAACATAAGGGGTAACACTGTCGTTTTTTATTGGTCGTCATGAAAAAAACATAAGGGGTAACACTGTCGTTTTTTATTGGTCGTCATGATAAACACATAAGGGGTAACACTGTTGTTTTTCATTGTTCGTGATGAAAAAAAACATAAAGGGTAACACTGTTGTCTTTGTCAAATAAAATATAAGGGGCAACAGTGTCGTATTTTATTGGTCGTCATGAAAAAAAACATGAGGGAAATAATAGAAACACACACATACATTTTAATGTCATGTATATCCTCTTTATTGATGATTGATTATTATGTATTGTCATCGCCTCAGTGGTGCAGTGGAGTGCACTCTGCCTAACCCACAGGAGACCGGGGTTCAAGTCCGGTTGATGTCCTTTGTTGGATGACACATATTTCTATTTCATGCGAATTATAAAGTCAAGTATATCCATTGTGATTACTTAATTCGGTGACTTGATGGTGCATTGATAAGTTCGGAGGTTAATACTCTAAACAGCTCAGGTTCGGATCCCCGCAAAAACGTTGACAGGGGTACCACTGTTGTTTTTTATTGGTCGTCATGAAAAAAAAAGATATAAAAAAAAATAAAATTTGTCCTTGTCAAATAAAATATAAGGGGTTACACTGTTGTTTTTCATCAGTCATCATGTCAAAAAAACATAAGGGGTAACACTGTCGTTTTTATCAAATGAAACGTAAAGGGTAACACTGACGTTTTTTATCTGTCGTCATGAAAAACCCATAAGGGGTAACACTGTCGAAATGTATCGAATAAAACATAGGGGGTAACACTGTCGTTTTCACCAAATGAAACATGACGGGTGACACTGTCGTTTTTCTTTGGTCGTCATGAAAAAAAACCATAGGGGGTAACACTGTCGTTTTTTATTGGTCGTCATGAAAAAAACATAAGGGGTAACACTGTCGTTTTTTTATTGGTCGTCATGAAAAAAACCATAAGGGGTAACACTGTTGTTTTTTATTGGCCGTCATGAAAAAAAACACAGGGGGTAACACTGTTGGTTTTTTTTTGGTCGACATGAAAAAAACATAAGGGGTAACACTGTTGTTTTTCATCAGTCATCATGGGAAAATAACATAAGGGGTAACACTGTCGTTTTTTAATTGGTCGTCATGGAAAAAAACATAAGGGGTGACACTGTTGTTTTTCTTTTGTCGTCATGAAAAAAAACATAAAGGATAACACTGTTGTCTTTGTCAAATAAAATATAGGGGGCAACAGTGTCGTATTTTATTGGTCGTCATGAAAAAAAACATGAGGGAAATAATAGAAACACACACATACATTTTAATGTCATGTATATCCTCTTTATTGATGATTGATTATTGTGTATTGTCATCGCCTCAGTGGTGCAGTGGAGTGCCCTCTGCCTAACCCACAGGAGACCGGGGTTCAGGTCCGGTTGATGTCCTCTGTTGGATGACACATATTTCTATTTCATGCGAATTATAAAGTCAAGTATAACCATTGTGATTACTTAATTCGGGGAGTTGATGGTGCATTGATAAGTTCGGAGGTTAATACTCTAAACAGCTCAGGTTCGGATCCCCGCAAAAACGTTGACAGGGGTACCACTGTTGAAAAAAAAAGATATAAAAAAAAAAAAAAAATTGTCCTTGTAAAATAAAATATAAGGGGTTTCACTGTTGTTTTTCATCAGTCATCATGTCAAAAAAACATAAGGGGTAACACTGTCGTTTTTATCAAATGAAACGTAAAGGGTAACACTGTCGTTTTTTATCTGTCGTCATGAAAAACCCATAAGGGGTAACACTGTCGAAATGTATCGAATAAAACATAGGGGGTAACACTGTCGTTTTCACCAAATGAAACATGACGGGTGACACTGTCGTTTTTCTTTGGTCGTCATGAAAAAAAAACATAAGGGGTAACACTGTCGTTTTTTATTGGTCGTCATGAAAAAAACATAAGGGGTAACACTGTCGTTTTTTTATTGGTCGTCATGAAAAAAACCATAAGGGGTAACACTGCTGTTTTTTATTGGCCGTCATGAAAAAAAACAAAAGGGGTAACACTGTCGTTTTTTATAGGTCGTCATGAAAAAAATATAAGGGGTAAAACTGTAGTTTTTTTATTGGTCGTCATGAAAAAAACCATAAGGGGGTAACACTGTTGGTTTTTTTTTGGTCAACATGAAAAAAACATAAGGGGTGACACTGTCGTTTTTGTTTGGTCGTCCTGAAAAAAAACCATAAGGGTAACACTGTTGTTTTTTATTGGACGTCATGAAAAATATATAAGGGGTAACACCGTATTTTTTTTATTGGTCGTCATGATAAAAACCATAAGGGGTAACACTGTTGTTTTTTATTTGCCGTCATGAAAAAAAACACAGGGGGTTACACTGTTGGTTTTTTTTTGGTCGACATGAAAAAAACATAAGGGGTAACACTGTTGTTTTTCATCAGTCATCATGGGAAAATAACATAAGGGTTAACACTGTCGTTTTTTAATTGGCCGTCATGAAAGAAAACATAAGGGGTAGCAATGTCGTTTTTTATTGGTCGTCATGAAAAAAAACATAAGGGGTAACACTGTCGTTTTTTATTGGTCGTCATGAAAAAAAACACAGGGGGCAACACGCTTGGTTTTTTTTTGGTCGACATGAAAAAAACATAAGGGGTAACACTGTTGTTTTTCATCAGTCATCATGGGAAAATAACATAAGGGGTAACACTGTCGTTTTTTATTGGTCGTCATGAAAGAAAACATAAAGGGTAACACTGTTGTTTTTTATTGGCCGTCATGAAAAAAAACAAAAGGGGTAACACTGTCGTTTTTTATAGGTCGTCATGAAAAAATGATAAGGGGTAAAACTGTAGTTTTTTTATTGGTCGTCATGAAAAAAAACATAAGGGGTAACACTGTTGTTTTTTATTGGCCGTCATGAAAAAAAACACAGGGGGTAACACTGTTGGGTTTTTTTTGGTCAACATGAAAAAAACATAAGGGGTGACACTGTCGTTTTTCTTTGGTCGTCATGAAAAAAAACCATAAGGGTAACACTGATGTTTTTTATTGGTCGTCATGAAAAAAAACATGAGGGGTAACACTGTTGTTTTTTATTGGTCGTCATGAAAAAAATATAAGGGGTAACACCGTAGTTTTTTTATTGGTCGTCATGATGAAAACCATAAGGGGTAACACTGTTGTTTTTTATTGGCCGTCATAAAAAAAAAACACAGGGGGTAACACTGTCGTTTTTTAATTGGTCGTCATGAAAGAAAACATAAGGGGTAGCACTGTCGTTTTTTATTGGTCGTCATGAAAAAAAACATAGGGGGTAACACTGTCGTTTTTTATTGGTCGTCATGAAAAAAAACATAAGGGGTAACACGCTTGGTTTTTTTTTGGTCGACATGAAAAAAACATAGGGGGTAACACTGTTGTTTTTCATCAGTCATCATGGGAAAATAACATAAGGGGTAACACTGTAATTTTTTATTGGTCGTCATGTTAAACACATAAGGGGTAACACTGTTGTTTTTTATTGGTCGTCATGAAAAAAAACAAAAGGGGTAACAGTGTCGTATTTTATTGGTCGTCATGAAAAAAAACATGAGGGAAATAATAGAAACACACACATACATTTTAATGTCATGTATATCCTCTTTATTGATGATTGATTATTATGTATTGTCATCGCCTCAGTGGTGCAGTGGAGTGCACTCTGCCTAACCCACAGGAGACCGGGGTTCAAGTCCGGTTGATGTCCTTTGTTGGATGACACATATTTCTATTTCATGCGAATTATAAAGTCAAGTATATCCATTGTGATTACTTAATTCGGTGACTTGATGGTGCATTGATAAGTTCGGAGGTTAATACTCTAAACAGCTCAGGTTCGGATCCCCGCAAAAACGTTGACAGGGGTACCACTGTTGTTTTTTATTGGTCGTCATGAAAAAAAAAGATATAAAAAAAAAAAAAAATTGTCCTTGTCAAATAAAATATAAGGGGTTACACTGTTGTTTTTCATCAGTCATCATGTCAAAAAAACATAAGGGGTAACACTGTCGTTTTTATCAAATGAAACGTAAAGGGTAACACTGACGTTTTTTATCTGTCGTCATGAAAAAAACATAAGGGGTAACACTGTCGTTTTTTTATTGGTCGTCATGAAAAAAAACACAGGGGGTAACACGCTTGGTTATTTTTTGGTCGACATGAAAAAAACATAAGGGGTAACACTGTTGTTTTTCATCAGTCATCATGGGAAAATAACATAAGGGGTAACACAGTCGTTTTTTATTGGTCGTCATGAAAGAAAACATAAGGGGTAGCACTGTCATTTTTTAATGATCGTCATGAACAAAAACATAAGGGGTGACACTGTCGTTTTTCTTTGGTCGTCATGAAAAAAAACATAAGGGGTAAAACTGTAGTTTTTTTATTGGTCGTCATGAAAAAAACCATAAGGGGTAACACTGTATTTTTTTATTGGTCGTCATGAAAAAAAACAAAGGGGGTAACACTGTTGTTGTTTTTTTGGTCAACATGAAAAAAACATAAAATGACTGTTGTTTTTCATCAGTCATCTTTGGAAAATAACATAAGGGGTAACACTGTCGTTTTTTATTGGTCGTCATGAAAAAAAACACAGGGGGTAACACTGTTGTTTTTTTTTTGGTCGACATGAAAAAAACATAAGGGGTAACACTGTTGTTTTTCATCAGTCATCATGGGAAAATAACATAAGGGGTAACACTGTCGTTTTTTAATTGGTCGTCATGAAAGAAAACCTAAGGGGTAGCACTGTCGTTTTTAATTGGTCGTCATGAAAGAAAAGCTAAGGGGTGGCACTGTCGTTTTTTATTGGTCGTCATGAAAAAAAACATAAGGGGTGACACTGTCGTTTTTCTTCAGTCATCATGGGAAAATAACATAAGGGGTAACACTGTCGTTTTTTATTGGTCGTCATGAAAAAAAACATAAGGGGTGACACTGTCGTTTTTCTTTGGTCGTCATGAAAAAAAACCATAAGGGTAATACTGATGTTTTTTATTGGTCGTCATGATAAACACATAAGGGGTAACACTGTTGTTTTTTATTGTTCGTGATGAAAAAAAACATAAAGGGTGACACTGTTGTCTTTGTCAAATAAAATATAGGGGGTAACAGTGTCGTATTTTATTGGTCGTCATGAAAAAAAACATGAGGGAAATAATAGAAACACACACATACATTTTAATGTCATGTATATCCTCTTTATTGATGATTGATTATTGTGTATTGTCATCGCCTCAGTGGTGCAGTGGAGTGCACTCTGCCTAACCCACAGGAGACCGTGGTTCAAATCCGGTTGATGTCCACTTTTGGATGACACTTATTTCTATTTCATGCGAATTATAAAGTCAAGTATAACCATTGTGATTACTTAATTCGGTGACTTGATGGTGCATTGATAAGTTCGGAGGTTAATACTCTAAACAGCTCAGGTTCGGATCCCCGCAAAAACGTTGACAGGGGTACCACTGTAGTTTTTTATTGGTCGTCATGAAAAAAAAAGATATAAAAAAAAAAAAAATTGTCCTTGTCAAATAAAATATAAGGGGTTACACTGTTGTTTTTCATCAGTCATCATGTCAAAAAAACATAGGGGGTAACACTGTCGTTTTTATCAAATGAAACGTAAAGGGTAACACTGTCGTTTTTTATCTGTCGTCATGAAAAACCCATAAGGGGTAACACTGTCGAAATGTATCGAATAAGACATAGGGGGTAACACTGTCGTTTTCACCAAATGAAACATGAGGGGTGACACTGTCGTTTTTCTTTGGTCGTCATGAAAAAAAACCATAGGGGGTAACACTGTCGTTTTTTATTGGTCGTCATGAAAAAAACATAAGGGGTAACACTGTCGTTTTTTTATTGGTCGTCATGAAAAAAACCATAAGGGGTAACACTGTTGTTTTTTATTGGCCGTCATGAAAAAAAACACAGGGGGTAACACTGTTGGTTTTTTTTTGGTCGACATGAAAAAAACATAAGGGGTAACACTGTTGTTTTTCATCAGTCATCATGGGAAAATAACATAAGGGGTAACACTGTCGTTTTTTAATTGGTCGTCATGAAAAAAAACATAAGGGGTAACACTGTAGTTTTTATATTGGTTGTCATGAAAAAAACCTTAAGGGGTAACACTGTTGTTTTTTATTGGTCGTCATGAAAAAAAACATAAAGGATAACACTGTTGTCTTTGTCAAATAAAATATAGGGGGTAACAGTGTCGTATTTTATTGGTCGTCATGAAAAAAAACATGAGGGAAATAATAGAAACACACACATACATTTTAATGTCATGTATATCCTCTTTATTGATGATTGATTATTGTGTATTGTTATCGCCTCAGTGGTGCAGTGGAGTGCCGTCTGCCTAACCCACAGGAGACCGGGGTTCAAGTCCGGTTGATGTCCTCTGTTGGATGACACATATTTCTATTTCATGCGAATTATAAAGTCAAGTATAACCATTGTGATTACTTAATTCGGTGACTTGATGGTGCATTGATAAGTTCGGAGGTTAATACTCTAAACTGCTCAGGTTCGGATCCCCGCAAAAACGTTGACAGGGGTACCACTGTTGTTTTTTATTGGTCGTCATGAAAAAAAAAGATGTAAAAAAAAAAAAAAAATTGTCCTTGTCAAATAAAATATAAGGGGTTACACTGTTGTTTTTCATCAGTCATCATGTCAAAAAAACATAAGGGGTAACACTGTCGTTTTTATCAAATGAAACGTAAAGGGTAACACTGTCGTTTTTTATCTGTCGTCATGAAAAACCCATAAGGGGTAACACTGTCGAAATGTATCGAATAAAACATAGGGGGTAACACTGTCGTTTTCACCAAATGAAACATGACGGGTGACACTGTCGTTTTTCTTTGGTCGTCATGAAAAAAAAACATAAGGGGTAACACTGTTGTTTTTTATTGGTCGTCATGAAAAAAAAACATAAGGGGTAACACTGTTGTTTTTTATTGGTCGTCATGAAAAAAAACACAAGGGGTAACACTGTTGTCTTTGTCAAATAGAATATAAGGGGTAACACTGTAGTATTTTATTGGTCGTCATGAAAAAAACATATTTGAAAAAAAAGAAAAATTGTCCTTGTCAAATAAAATATCAGGGGTAACACTGTTGTTTTTCATCAGTCATCATGGGAAAAAAACATAAGGGGTGACACTGTCGTTTTTATCAAAAGATACGTAAAGGGTAACACTGTCGTTCTTTATCTGTCGTCATGAAAAACCCATAAGGGGTAACACTGTCGAAATGTATCGAATAAAACATAGGGGGTAACACTGTCGTTTTTACCAAATGAAACATGAGGGGTGACTCTGTTGTTTTTCTTTGGTCGTCATGAAAAAAAACATAAGGGGTAACACTGTAGTTTTTTATTGGTCGTCATGAAAAAAAACCTAAGGGGTAACACTGTTGTTTTTTTATTGGTCGTCATGAAAAAAAACACAAGGGGTAACACTGTTGCTTTTTATTGGTCGTCATGAAAAAAACATAAGGGGTAACACTGTCGTTTTTTATTGGTCGTCATGAAAAACACATAAGGGGCAACACTGTTGTTTTTTATTGGTCGTCATGAAAAAAAACACAAGGGGTAACACTGTTGCTTTTTATTGGTCGTCATGAATAAAAACATAAGGGGTAACACTGTTGTTTTTTATTGGTCGTCATGAAAAAAAACACAAGGGGTAACACTTTGTCTTTGTCAAATAGATTATAAGGGGTAACACTGTAGTATTTTATTGGTCGTCATGAAAAAAACATATTTGAAAGAAAAGAAAAATTGTCCTTCTCAAATAAAATAAAAGGGGTAACACTGTTGTTTTTCATCAGTCATCATGGGAAAAAAACATAAGGGGTGACACTGTCGTTGTCATCAAAAGACACGTAAAGGGCAACACTGTCGTTCTTTATCTGTCGTCATGAAAAACCCACACTGTCGAAATGTATCGAATAAAACATAGTTTTTTTTATCAACTGAAACATGAGGGGTGACACTGTTGATTTGTATTGATCTAAATGAAAAAAAACATAAGGGGTAACAGTGTCGTTTTTTATTGGTCGTCATGAAAAAAAACATAAGGGGTAACACTGTTGTTTTTTATTGGTCGTCATGAAAAAAAACATAAGGGGTAACACTGTTGTTTTTTATTGGTGGTCATGAAAAAAAAACATAAGGGGTAACACTGTTGTTTTTTATTGGTCGTCATGAAAAAAAACACAAGGGGTAACACTGTAGTATTTTATTGGTCGTCATGAAAAAAACATATTTGAAAAAAAAGAAAAATTGTCCTTGTCAAATAAAATATAAGGGGTAACACTGTTGTTTTTCATCAGTCATTATGGGAAAAAAACATAAGGGGTGACACTGTCGTTTTTATCAAAAGATACGTAAAGGGTAACACTGTCGTTCTTTATCTGTCGTCATGAAAAACCCATAAGGGGTAACACTGTCGAAATGTATCGAATAAAACATAGTTGTTTTTATCAAATGAAACATGAGGGGTGACACTGTTGATTTGTATTGGTCTAAATGAAAAAAAACATAAGGGGTAACAGTGTCGTTTTTTATTGGTCGTCATGAAAAAAAACATAAGGGGTAACACTGTTGTTTTTTATTGGTCGTCATGAAAAAAAACACACGGGGTAACACTGTTGTTTTTTATTGGTCGTCATGAAAAAAAACCATAAGGGGTAACACTGTTGTTTTCTATTGGTAGTCATGAAAAAAAACATAAAAAAGTAAAATAAAAAGTGTCCTTGTCAAATAAAATATAAGGGGTAACACTGTTGTTTTTTATCAGTCATCATGGGAAAAAAACATAAGGGCTAACACTGTCGTTTTTATCAAATGAAACCTAAAGGGTAACACTGTATAGAATAGAATAGAATAGAATAGAAACACACACGCGCACACGCACACGCACACACACACACACACACACACACACACACACACACACACACACACACACACACACACACACACACACACACTCAGATGGATCCGATCGGGATTTCCGTTGCGATGGGTTTCCTCCATCAGCGACTTATACAATAAACAAATTATATAAAACAAAACCCCTCTTTCATTTAAAAATAATAGTATGCAAATATGTTGAATAGGCCTCCATCTTTGTTATACTTTTAAAACGTTCCTATATAGCCTATTTTATAGCTTACACACTGATATTTTAAAACAGGAATGCAAAATGCAAAATGCAAAATGCAAAATGCATCCTGGGATATTTAACGGTCTGAAGTCCACACCATGGACATATTGGGCTAGCCCCACCATTAAGTAAAATAATCTCTGTCCACTTCAACAGAGCAACACTCTGAGCATGCGCATTTCAATGTTTCAAGTCCAATACACATTGGGCTGGTGGGGCTAGAGCCCCTCTTGCCCCTCCAGACGAACTCAGCCGGAAGAAGCAAGCCAGGGTCGACTAAAAATTAAATAAAAGCGCCGAACTTATTATTTTATAGTACTTTCTGGGGAGATAATTAAAAAAAAAAATATATATATATAAAAAATATATATATATTCTATTTTTTTATATATTTCCTTTTTTTCATTTTCATTTTCTTTTCTTTTTTTCTTGTGAGAGTAGCGACTTGCCCCTATTGACCACACCAGTGGTCCACACCCTATTGACCACACCAGTGGCAACTGCCACTGGTCATTCTGACCTGGGACATTTAGAATCGTCGGTCCTCCTCATTTTTTTCCGGTCATTGACCGGTAATAACCGAAAACGGAAACTCTGCTATAAACCAGCCTAACTTTCACTGTCAACACCGAACCCCTTCTTCTTCGCACGTCTGTCAACATCCGAAACATAGCCTACGCTAGTTAGATTTTCTCAAACAGCAGTTTCAAGTATGGGTAGCATAGAACTAACGTTAGCCAAATGGGTGCTCCATGATTGCTAAATCTAATGAGAGGTAAAATTGCCATTAAGGAAGGAAAGCATAGTATGCCTTGCGACTGTGCTTCGCAGTATGCCTTGCGAAACCCAGTATGCCTTTCGAAACACCTCGTGATTGGTCGATGAAACGCTACCAGGAACGCCTAAAGGGCGTTCTTGTGCCATGACGGAAACACCCAAGCCTGCAGCTGGACCCTTCTCGTTATTTGACATAACTGAAGGGTGATGTGACTCCCTCTACAGGACAGGACTGGACATTACATTAAATCACATTAAAAATAATTGTTCACTAAACTGAACAATAACCGAGAGAAACAATTGTGATGAAAGGTTACTTTCACTCACTTAATTTGATGAAAAGATCACATCAATGTGAATTTATTTTGTAATTTTAAGTATTACGATTGTTATCCTCCATATAGCCTAAGGATAATGCATTGAGTTATTAAGCCTCCAGAAATAAGGCCACATAGATAAAGATTTTTTTTTTAAATTGTTTGTTTCAGAATCTTTACATCATCAAACTCGACATGCACACACATTTAAAATGTTCTCCAGCACAATTTTGTCGGCTGTGTAAAGTTATAACACAAAGTCAGTAGCCGAGCCAATATCACAGATATGAAATGTATTCTTTATTATCTTCAGTCTTCAAAAAGCGCTTACAAATTACAGACATATCAACATAAATTTTAACATAAATTTAAAATCGTATTAGACAAAAATAACACGATTGGTCTTCGCGAGGGTCTGAGAAGAAACGCAACCCTGTCCCCTAGTGGTCAGAATGAGCCTCCACAGCCTCCTAGTGGTCAGAACGAGGCACAACAGCCTCCTAATGGTCGAACGGGCCTCCATGGCATCAGAGTCAGAAGGTCAAAGTTTGGAAAAACGTAGAACACCGTTCAAGGGATGCTCTCAAAGTGCACCCGATACTGCAAACAGTCGGATTTTTGTAGGCCTGTATTTTCCTCTCCTTCTTTGTTTCACCTACTGGTTTACTTACAGTTGTATTTACCTGTGTGTCATTGTCAAGACTAATGTACTTTCATTATCTGAAAACATATTTTTTGATTATATCCAGAGAGCATCTTCTTGTGTGAAAATTAAAGGCGTGAAGGCACTTTAAGTTGGTTGATACTTGTGAGTAAATGATGCAGATTTGTTCTTCAACAGTCAATGCATAGAACAGTTCGCTCAGTAAGATAGTGATGCTGCCGAGTGTTACCACCAATGTATGTTTTATTGTGTCGTGAAAATACGTGATTTCCTCTACAAAGTAGAGCTATTAACAAAACCCTATTTGTGTCTGTGATCATTAGGTTGAGATTCACCAGTCGTTGATTCGTTTGCTCTCTGATCTCTGTCTATGGAGGATTCTCCTCTTCCTTTCATCTCTCCATCGCT
>NC_082401.1:12579096-12582411 GCF_031168955.1 Gadus macrocephalus | reverse complement strand
CGTGTGTGTCGATGCGTGACTGGTTTCTGTCCGTGTTTAATATCCACGTGATGATGGAGATCTGACCAGCGGTGTGTGTGTGTGTGTGTGTGTGTGTGTATGTGTATGTGTGTGTGTGTGTGTGTGTGTGTGTGTGTGTGTGTGTGTGTGTGTGTGTGTGTGTGTGTGTGTGTGTGTGTATGTGTGTGTGCATGGGTGTGGCTGTCCGTTGGTGAGGGTGGTGCATGTGTGTGTTTGCGTTTTTGAGTGTGTGGTTGTGTATGTGTGTGGGTGTCGGATGGTGTGTGTGTGTGTGTGTGTGTGTGCCCGTGCGCGCGTGTGTGTGCTTGCGTGTGTGTGTGTGTGTGTGTGCGTTGCCCTTCATACATCCCTGAAAACAAACAGTGAATGAAAGGCCTGCGTTGTTCATCGTGTCGTATAAAGGGGCGAGCAGCCGACACACAACTCTCAGCCCCGCGACTCCGACCACATCTCCCAGAGAACCCCGGACTGAGGCCCTCCGCTAGCAGGCGGCGGCGGCAGCGTGTACGGGGAGAGTGAGGGTGGGAGTGGGGGCGTGGGTCAGGCGGCGGCGGGGTTGTTACGGGGAGAGTGAGGGTCAGGGGCAGCCACTCACTCTCAGGGCTTTTTACATTCTGGATGTTTTATTACATCCTGGTCCTCCTGGTCATTGTGTGAGTGACTCGTGTGGACGTTGGGAAACACATAATAGGCCATCCATCAGTAGAACCACCAGCAGTGAGAGGGGAGAGGGGGGAGGGTGGGGGAGAGACAGACAGCCAGGCAGGCAGACAGGCATGCAGATAATCAGGCAGACAGATTGGCAGACATATATCAGGGTGTCACCCTCATCTAACATCTACCTCCACGCCTGCAGTCACTCCAACACACACACACACACACACACACACACACACACACACACACACACACACACACACACACACACACACACACACACACACCACACACACACACACACACACACACACACACACATCCTCCTCTCCATTGTGTGCCTCCTCTGGCGTTGTGCTGAGAGGACGCTGCCCTTCCTCTTCCTCGCCCCACCCCCACCCTCACCCCCACCCCCAACCTCACCCCCACCCTCACCCCCACCCTCACCCACCCCCACTCTCACCCCCACTCTCACCCCCCACCCCTCACCCCCACCCTCAACCCCCCCCATCCCCACCCTCACCCCCCTCCCTCACCCCCTCCCTCACCCCCCTCCCTCGAAGCCTCCCCCCTCACCCCCCTCCCTCACCCCCACCCTCACCCCACTCACCCCACTCTCACCGCTCCTCTCCTACCTGACCCCTCCTCTCGTTTTCTCTCAGGACTCTCTCTCTCCTCTCTCTCCTCTCTCTCTCTCTCTCTCTCTCTCTCTCTCTCTCCTCTCTCTCTCTCTCTCTCTCTCTCTCTCTCTCTCTCTCTCTCTCATTCTCTCTCTCTCTGTCCAGGTCCATGTCAGCCAGTGTGTGTGCGGGTGCGTGTGTGCGTGTAGCGTCCGTGAGGGGATCGTTAGCAGGTGAGCTGGCTTCCCGGGCCGGCCGGCCGCGGTCCTGTGAACCTGCGGAGGGAAGCGGTCTCCAGGCCTCCCACCGGTGACTCACATCCCCCCTGCCCCTCCAGAGAGGACTTGTCACTCAGCGGCCCTCTGGCACCACAACCCCAACCGTCCTACGAGTCACCCTCCGCCCGAATATGGGCGTCGAACCGGGCGTGCCGTGGCAACCGACTGACGGACGTGGAAAGGTTGTTCGGTGTTCACGGCTACAGCGGAGTCCAGCCTCAACTGAGATTACAGCCGCAGGCCGCTGCTTCGTTAGAGAGAGAGTGTGGAAACATTAGTCCGCTGAATACCATCTGATCTGTTCATAAAATAAGAGCTTTAAAAAAAATTACTTGAAATGCTTTTAGTGTAAAATGTTTCATTTATGTACTTTATTTTTACGATAACATTTTTGGATAATTTTTCGTGATTTTCCAAGATCCCAAAAAGTTATCCAAAACCGAAAATGTATACTTTTAAACTAAAAAACATGTTAGTTTTTGAGTATTGAGTTCAGATTTCAATAGTACAGTGGCAAAATAAATGTATGACTTTTTGAGATTTATTTGTAAATGTCTTTAAATGACTGTATATATAAAAAGTAATCCTAAAAAAGCAATCTCAAAAAGTAAAAAATAAAAGTAGTTCTTCTAAAAAATAAATCTGTTACCTTTCAGACAAAAAATGATGTGTCTAGTTTTAAACCTACATTAGTATTTATGTTACACATGAGATTCAGTGGATTTTTTTTGTTGTCCTAAAGACGGAGGGAAACTACCTTGGCAGTGTGAGCGCTCAGCACTTCGTTAGGTTAATGGGAGATCAAAACTATAGGGGCGTTCATGGTCCTGGTAATAACGAAGTGCCTCGTCGGTGATGACGCTCACGCTCAGGCGTGTTCCCGACAGCGACCGGTTCAAGTGCACTGCGTTCGGAATCTAAAAGTTCTTCACAGCAGGGGTTTCTTTATTGGATAAAAAACAGTCAGAACTAAACAGAACTTAGTAGGATCAGTTTCAAGTTTGCATGCCTTTATTTCCTTGTAGCCTATCACCTACCATACTTTTGCTTTCATTTATGAGAAGCACATTGTGTTGCCACTGTATGGTGGCTACACTTGCCCTTATCTAGAGCTGGTTTGCCAGTACACACAACGTTTAAAACTAAGCAAAGTTGATGCCAACAGACGGTTACAACGTCAATCAATTTTAAAGTATGGTATTTGATGGTTGATTATTTTATATTGAGTAAAATATATATTATTTCATGTTCCGCCATGTTCATGCATCACTAGTAAACCATCCGTCACCAAATGGGCAACTCTATTATCAAAATATGGACCCAGTTGCCGAACGGAAGTCGAATCATAAGAGCGTCATGAGGTGTCGTTCACAAGAACTTTGCGACGTCGCGAAATGTTTTTCCCCATAATTCCCAGCGATGTGAACGCGCCATAACACGAGGAAACACACACACAGTGTTCCCTACAGTGAAGGTTTTTGGGAAAACTTAAAAAATCTCTCTTCAACATCAAAAAGGTCTTCTAAATAACTACAGGTTCAAAATACACACATTTGATACTCATCCTCCTTGGACACATCAGATTGAAAAAAAAAGATGGAGTTTAGATTGGAGAAAAAAAGTTAGGCCGAAATTGAAATATGGTAATCAGCAAACATTACTCTATGAATCAGAATTCCGCTCAGAAGGGGTCAGGATTTTAAACTTGTCTTTCTCATTCAGGACATCTCCCATATGTA
>NC_082401.1:12561596-12574096 GCF_031168955.1 Gadus macrocephalus | reverse complement strand
GTTAGTGACCCCTCCCTTGGTAAAAGTAATGCTCTTTAAATTAGGTTAAAATGTTACATTAAAATGGGAAATATTTCCATTTAGTGTGAGGTCTCAGATGTGTGAGGTAGCTGAATCGCTGAATGTTTAATTTATTTAAAGTGTTTTCCGTAAACGCGGATCTCTCTGTTGTGTCTTGAAAACATGGAACAATTCTGGGAGTTGGCTGTTGCAAAGGAAATTAATTGTATATGTGTTTATAATCGGTTGCAAATAAACATGACCTGCTGTTTGTCATGTAATTGTTGAGTCTGTTTGTTAAATATCTTTATTCCAGTGTTTCCTCCGGAGAAAAGCTTTGCAACAGTTTAGATAAATAGCCAAACATAAGCCTTCCCAAGTCTGTGGGTGGTTCATCCAAGTCTTGGAGAAACTCCACGCTTGTACATACAATGATGCTGGGTTTTATAGTGCCAGCACTCATGCCAATCCTGGGTGCCCACACCCTGTGGTTTTACTTTCAACATAGCATACATCGACGTAAACAGAGGAATTAGCACGCCTTTAAGCTACAGCCGCGTCAACGGAAAGTTTGAAAACACCCAAACACTCGCTCCCTAATGGGCTTGGATGTACTTTGAAGAGCCTGATGTCATTCCTCATTTACACCTTTTAGGCAAATAGTGATACAGTGATTGGCATGCTTACAGTATAACCCTGAAACATCACTAAATATGGGGCATGTGTGTGGGCAGCTCTACACCCCATAGCCACTCCCCCTTCTGACTGTCTGTCTTACACAAACACTAGACACACACAGACACAAGCACACACATGAATACACATCACACACTGGCACACACATGAATACATACACAGGCTACCACACACACACACACACACACACACACACACACACACACACACACACACAACACACACACCCAACACACACACACACACACACACACACACACACACAGCAACACACACACACACACACACACACACGCGCACACACACACACACACAACACACACACATAGCAGGCAGGCTTGCTCGCATATGCTTGCTAGCACGCACACCTACACACACACACGCACACACACATACACACATACACACACACCCACACACACACACCACACACACACACACACACACACACACACACACACACACACACACACACACACACACACACCAATGGCTGGCACACGTTTATTATACCAGGTTCAACTTTTGTATCAACAACATTCATCAGTTTCCTACCAGGTTATTTCAAATTCCCCAACCTGGACAGACACTTGTTGAAACAGAAGCCATTTCTGGCAAATGCTTCGTGCCACAAAATGATTGTTCATTGTGCGGGCCATTCTGATCGAGGGTCGTGTGCTCGGCCGTCTCTGTGTGCTTTCACTCGGCCTGAGATTCTTTACATTCCGACTGCGGTGCCACACAGACGATCAGACACCGACATGGGGCCGTCCCCATCCAGGGCCCTCCCGCTCCACAGACAAACTACAGGAAGCCTTCTGGTTCTCTGCCCTCATGGCGCTAAGGGCCGGACGGTCAAACCAAACCACCTCAAACATCTGTTACCAATATCGTTAGTTGAAATTGCTTCCTTGTGCCGATTCTACTGAAGAGCGTTGAGCGTTCAGCGCGCACCGTGTGTGTAAACGAGGGCGCTCCAGCGCTCCACGGCCGGGTGATACTGTTGGCACCAGAAGTCTTTCCAAACGATGTTGGTAACGGGTGAGAGAGAAGCCAGGAGAGACAGAGACAGACCATGCATCCAGTCAGTCACCACAGCAGACCAGACCTATTTACACATACTCATCCACACAATCAGAATCATTCAACCATTCAGACACACACATTCATCCATTCAGACACACTCATCCACACAATCAGAAACATTCAACCATTCAGACACACACATTCATCCATTCAGACACACTCATCCACACAATCAGAAACATTCACCCATTCACACAGACACACAAACAGAAACATCCACCCATTCACACACACAATCGGAAACATTCACCCATTCAGACACGCACTCATCCACATAATCAGAATCATTCACCCATTCATCAAGGACTACTCTGAGGAAGGGTGAGCTGCCTCATGTGTTATTAGAGAGGTAGTCCTGGAAGGGAGTTATTCTCCTGAGCCCAGACCGCTTCTCACTGGTTCACAGGTGCTGTAGGTACCAGTCGAGAGTTGTGAAGACAGAGGGCAGGAAGAGCAAGACTCCCTCTCTGCTCCCTCCCTCTCTATGCTTCTCCACCAATGAGGGGCATTGGAATTCAGGCACCTTTGATTGACCGGCAAAGTGGATTCCGAGAACCAATCACGGAAAATATGTCCTTATGGGTCAGAAATACAGAGGAAGCAGGCGTCAGATTGAAACACATATTCTCACAGTTCAATCATAAACAGCTGATGAATGTCCAATCCATTTCTAACAAATAACTGTCAATTTGTTCAGACAAATAAACTTAATTTCCAGTTACATTTTTCTGCTCCATACTTTTTGTTCACCTTACAGCCTTTAGGGTTGACCTAGTATTCAGAGTCCAGGATCCTTTAATGAAGAGTGAGTGACCAGGTCACAATAAAGGAGTTAGATAGTGAATAGGACCAACGGGTCCAATAACCTTTATATTATTAGTGCTGCAAGCAGCGCTCTGTTATTGTTCTTCTTAGGCTTTATTCTTTCTTTCTTATTCCCTACAAATTTTCAACCAGAAACTCAATTCCACTTTTAAAATGTTCATAGTAGCTTGGAATCGCACATTACCCTTTAAAATTGTTAAACATTTTGAACATTTTGAATTATTATTTTGTGATGGAAGTCAGTGGTCCAGTCGTCATTTTCTGACTCTTCAACTAATTCAGACTTCATAACTTGGTACATTTTTAACTCTAAACCTTTGTTCAAACGTTTAGCAAATAAACACACTTTGTTCAACAGATTTTCCACATAATTAAGACTTTTTTCAGAATCGACAGTTTAATTTCATACCGGCTTCATATATTTTCAGTTGGTCTGATTGACCGTGAGGCTAGAGCGTGAGGACATTCTCGATGACGCTCTTGCCCAAGGTGGCTATTTAGCGATAACCCGAGGCGGCTATCACAAAAACTAACTAGTGTTCCATAGCCTAACAACGTCAACATTCAACCTAGAAACACATTGTTAAGCTTAAACGGTTACGGTATTTCTTGTTTCACTGGCGCTGAAATTATTAATCGATTGAAAATATGATGTTCATATATCAGGCGTTTGTTTGCGGGGACCCCGTTCATATGGCCAGAGGTTAGGGGCTTTCTCCATATCCGGTGTACTCCCGGTAGAAGCTAAATGCTAACAACAATTCTTAAAACGATATTTTTCATGTCATGCTATCGACAAAAACGATGTGTCATAAGAAAGTGTGATAAGCCTCATCATTTTGTGTCAATAACCCACTTTTCTTACTTAAATTACTACCACACAAACAAACAAACACACACACACACACACACACACACACACACACACACACACACACACACACACACACACACACACACACACACACACACACACACACACACACACACACACACACACACACACACTTCAACCATTTCAAACTTTATCAGAAGAGCTCAGCTATTCTATATTTTATCTCAAATGTATTCAAAATGTATGTAGGTATTTGTTCAACTCCTACAATTAAATTGTTTCCAACCAGTTTTCATGGTGTGCTTATGTATATGTGATGTGTGTGTAAATGTGTGTATATGTGTGTGTGTGTGTATGTATGTATGTTTGTGTATCTATGTATGCATGTATGTGTGTGTGTGCGTGTGTGTGTGTGTGTGTGGGTGTACGTTTGTGCACGTGTAGCATTGCTCTGTGTGTATCTCATCATACAGTACACTCGTACATGTGTACTGTTTGATTGATGTGGGTGTGCGTGCCTGTATACGTCTGTGTGTGCATTAGTGTGTGTGCACTAAGTTGTTATAGCGAGCAGCGTGGTTGCACTCTGTGAGTGTGTGTGTGTTTGTGCCGTGTGTGTGTGTGTGTGTGCGCGCGTGCTGTGTGTGCGTGCTGTATGTATGTGTGTGTGTGTGCGCGCGTGCTGTGTGTGCGTGCTGTAGTGCTGTATGCATGTGTGTGTGTGTGTGTGTGTGTGTGTGTGTACTCGGTGCCCTGGCTGCGCGGCGGCGGCGGCGTCCATGTTGGTATGAGGGCCCGGGGGTCTGCTCCCACACGCCCCCCCCCCCTCCCCCCCCCCCCCCCCCCCCCCCCCCCCCCCCCCCCGGCGGTCCTTTGTCCGCGCGTCACTCCGGCGCCCCAGAGAAAGGCCGTCTGGCACCAAGCTTAAATATTGCAGCAAACTAAAAAGCCGCCATCAGAGCCGGTTCATCTGCTCAGTGGGGCGGCAGGGACAGGGCTTTAGGTGGGAGAGAGGGCAGCGCAGAGTTCACTTCCCCCCCGACGGCCACACACTAACGGGACACCACTCAACCTCGCCGGAGCCGCAGCTGTGGCAAGTGGCCGACCGTCCCCGAGTTCGCAGTAACCTCCGCTCAGACCAGGGACTTTATCAGTTTTTCTCCTAAGCTTGTTTGTGTGGAGGCGGGCGGGGGGTCCGCGGCCGGGCGGGGGAGACGGTGTTTTAGGAGGGGCGCCTCCACTTTGGGACGCGCTTCGGTTAAAGTTCACTTTATTCACACACTCTGAGGTTTGGTCACTTTGGGGACGCGCTTCGGTTTAAGTTTCACTTTATTCACACACTCTGAGGTTTGGTCACTTTGGGGACGCGCTTCGGTTAAAGTTTCACTTTATTCACACACTCTGAGGTTTGGTCATTTTGGGGACGCGCTTCGGTTAAAGTTTCACTTTATTCACACTCAGAGGTTTGGTCATTTTGGGGACGCGCTTCGGTTAAAGTTTCACGTTATTCACACACTCTTAGGTTTGTTCACTTTGGGGACGCGCTTTGGTTAAATTTCACTTTATTCACACACTCAGTTTGGTAAAAGGCAGTAAATCGGCTTTAGGTGTGGGAGGAGATGGTTTGCGGGGGTTGGTTGTTGTTTGGCTGTTTGCTTGTCAGTTGAGTGTTGTTAGGGTTAGGCGTTTTTACGGCCATTTTGCTTTTGTAACAAGTGTCCCGACCGAATCGACGCGGTCGCATCAGAAACAGGTTGAGGGCGGATTCTGCTGAGTTTAACTTTACCCCCCACCTCCCCCCACCCAGTTTACGATTCTCACCCCTTTTCTCTTTTCCCCTCCCCCTTACCTCCCCCACCCTATATCCCTCCTCCGCCCTACCCTCCCTTTACTCTGCAGTGCTACGGAGCGACCATGGGCGACTGGAGCTTTCTGGGGAACATTTTAGAGGAAGTGAACGAGCACTCGACGGTGATCGGCCGGGTGTGGCTCACGGTGCTCTTCATCTTCCGCATCCTGATCCTGGGGACGGCGGCCGAGTTTGTGTGGGGCGACGAGCAGTCCGACTACGTGTGCAACACCAACCAGCCCGGTTGCGAGAACGTGTGCTACGACGAGGCCTTCCCCATCTCCCACATCCGCCTGTGGGTGCTGCAGATCATCTTTGTGTCCACGCCGTCGCTGGTCTACGTGGGCCACGCCGTGCACCATGTCCACATGGAGGAGAAGCGCAAGGAGCGCGAGGAGGCGGAGCTCAGCCGCCAGCAGGAGCTGAGCGAGGAGCGGCTGCCGCTGGCGCCCGACCAGGGCAGCGTGCGCACCACCAAGGAGACCAGCACCAAGGGCAGCAAGAAGTTCAGGCTGGAGGGCACCCTGCTGCGGACGTACATCTGCCACATCATCTTCAAGACGCTGTTCGAGGTGGGCTTCGTGGTGGGCCAGTACTTCCTGTACGGCTTCCACATCCTGCCGCTGTACAAGTGCAGCCGCTGGCCCTGCCCCAACATCGTGGACTGCTTCGTGTCGCGCCCCACCGAGAAGACCGTCTTCATCATCTTCATGCTGGCCGTGGCGTGCGTCTCGCTCTTCCTCAACTTCGTGGAGATCAGCCACCTGGGCCTGAAGAAGATCCGCTTCGTGTTCCGCAAGCCGGCACCGGCCCCGGCGCCCGGGGAGGCCTCGGCGCCGCCCGCGCTGCTCCAGGGGAAGCTGCCCCTGGCTCTGCCGGGCCTGCAGAGGGCCAAGGGCTACAAGCCCCTGGAGGAGGAGAAGGCCGCCCACGTCAGCCAGCTGTACCCGCTGGCCGAGGTGGGCATGGAGGCCGGCCGCCTGGCCCCGCCCTTCCACGGCCTCGAGGAGAGGGAGGAGAAGATGCTGCACCTCTCCAAGGCGTACGAGACGCTGCCCAGCTACGCCCAGACCACCGAGAAGGGCAGCGTGACGCTCATCCCCGAGTCCGAGCCGGAGCAGGAGGTGGCGGCGGAGGTGGTGCTGGAGGCGCCGGCGCCGGAGGTGGTGGTGGAGGAGGAGGCGCCGGCGCCGGAGGTGGTGGTGGAGGAGGTGGTGTCCGGGGAGGGTGGAGATCCTCTGATGGACGCTGGGCTGGAGGCGGCGGATACGATAGAAGACACGAGACCGCTGAGCCGGCTGAGCAAAGCCAGCAGCAGGGCGAGGTCAGATGATCTGACTGTATGAACACACACACACACACACACACACACACACACACACACACACACACACACACACACACACACACACGGGCCGTACACACACACACTACACACACACACACACACGGGCCATACACACACACACCCACACACACCCGACTCAAGACGAAACGCCAAAAGCATAGACAGGTCGATATCCGAGGGAAACACCACAAGAAGCGTGAATTAAACGTGATTAAAATGGTTTCTTAATGCAAAAGAGAGAGGGCCGATAATTCAACCAGGCGATGAAACATCGACACGTGTTTGTGACAAAAGTGAACATAAAGTTGTAGCTGAAGGAGAAGGTAGGATTTATTTTTAAAACTGTGTTCTTATATTTCAAAATGTGGTAAGGACACATGCAAATGGAGAATGTTTTTACTTGATGAAAATCCATGTTCCATTTTTAGGAAACAACCTTTTTCATTTGCAGGAGTTTAAACGATATAAAAAGCTTTGAACTCATAGGTGGAAGACAATTAATCATTTTGTCGTGTGTCTGCAAACCAGTAATCTCGCTGTAGGCGTTAGACTTTGATTCCTATTCAGAACGCAGCACGCCACAAAGTGAGACGAGTGGCTGCAAATGTCATTGGCTCTCGCACAGACATACCAAAGCCAAGAATTACCAAAATAGGGCATGTACCAGAGCACACCTTTTGCACACCCAGAGGATCAGACACCTAACCACTCACCCACTCCTCATCCCCGCACCGATCACACAGCGTTCTTTGTGAGGGGAGTGACTGTGGTGTCACAGCAGCGCAGGGCTCCTGCATTCTCCGGTTTATATTCCGGGCGCTGAACCCACAGAGTAGTGAGAAACAAAACAAAAAAACACACCAAACAAATCGACAAAAAAAGACCACATTGTTGAATGTCACTTTTTCAATGTCACTCTTATTCTCTTTATTTTAGATTGCTTGTGTTGTGTAGCGCTTTCAACCGCAGAAGCGTACTTGTGATAGCAGTTGTTATTTGGAGCGCAAACAGAGGCCGTTCTGCCCCAATCAGAGCGTGAGCCCTCAGACGCGGCGCGCGCACCGCTGTGCACACAGCCGGATGATAAAGATTGCGCCCCATCAGCACAAAGTATTGTTGAGGCCGAGACAACAAATGAATCTGCTCCCATCAATGAAAACAAGCATCCTTGACATAGCTGTGGGGTGGTGGTCCTCCGGGGCGCTCATCGGACCGCCGCGGTGGTCCGAACCCAAAACCATTCAAAAATACGTTTACAAATTCAGAGTGAAGCAAACTAATCACGGGCAGAGCGTGTTGTACATAAAGCCCAGTCTGATGTCCCATCATGTACATAATGCGCAGACCAGCTGTGTGTAGGGAAAACCTAATAGATATTATAACTCTTAGAACCCTTTATTTATATATATATATATATATATAGGCTATATATATATATATATATACATACATACATATATATATAAATATATATATATTTATAGCAAATCAAATCCACTATATATTGCCCTAAGATAAGTACAACCTTAGAGTATTGTTTCCTTTCAATTCTTTCTACATGTACTTTCATACCAAATGTGAATATTTATTAATTCAATAAAACAAATAGCAAATTAAAAATAATACAGCATCATTTGTCGATCATGCATTCTAATTCTTACCATTTAATTTAATAAATAATAATTTCTTGATGCACAAACATGTAACCAGCTTCAGGTTCAGCAGTAGATTTTAATTTTGTTGATTTTAAATAGCTGCCATTGTACAATTTCCTGTGCCTTATCTGTACATGTTGATTCTCAAATGTTGTAAGATGTAAGTGCTTATTGCTCTGGGAATATGTCAACTTTTTGTTTTATTTACTTTTGTTTTTTTAAGAATCCTGATAATTTGTGTATACAATCCCAACACACAAACCAAACAACCACGCACACACACACACACACACACACACACACACACACACACACACACACACACACACACACACACACACACACACACACACACACACACACACACACACACACACACACACACACACATCAAACTAAGATGCTATGCAAGAAGATTTTGATCAGATACATATCGCTTTGTATTTAATCATTAATTTGATGACGTTAAGGAATTATGTCAAAAACGCATACAGAAACGCCAAACATGCACAGAAACACAAACACACACACACACACAGGCGCAAAACATGAACGAACATACACACACACACACACACACACAGCTTTGGTTTTGGGGTATGAACAAATGTTAATGGGCAGACACATGCCTACAAATTGTGACCCGCATCAAAATACAGCATCATAGTCTCCAACGTGTTGAATCTATTCCTCATGGGCTGAACTGATATGGACGGTATGTATTTTTTTTTAAGATGGATACAGTGCCTATTTATAAGAAACTTTTGATTAATCTTTGGAAAAAGAAAAAAAAAATCTTTTCACTAACTTGTAGTCCTCTTTGCTCCTAGACGTGTGGCAGAACCTTTGACATGTGAACCAATAAACGGTCAGACGTGGTCAACAAGTGTTACTGCTGCCTGGTTGTTTTTTAACCCTCCACACACACACACACACACACACACACACACACACACACACACACACACACACACACACACACACACACACACACACACACACACACACACACACACACACACACACACACACACACACACACACACACACACACACACACACAACAATGTATTTAAAACCACATTTGTCCAGCATTCAGTGGCGTTTGATGTTTCAGCCTTGGTGAAGTAAAACTTTATCACCACTGTTTTCACAGCAATGGAAGATTATGTACATTTATGATTTTAGATTACACCACATATGTTGATGAACATAAGAAGATTAGTGGAAGTAGTTTTGCTGGGCTGGGATCCTGCTTTCTGATGTCCTTGATACCTTTGACACATTTATTCCCCAAATTGTCCTATGGATTCCAACTATTTGAACTATATCTCCTTTCTCAATGATGACCCGCACTGTCCCATCCTGCTGTCTGGGTGCTGCTATGGTATCACACTGGGAGGAATGGGACTGGGAGGAATGGGATCGGGAGGAATGGGATCGGGAGGAATGGGACTGGGAGGAATGGGACCGGGGGTGACCCTACTGGGCTGATCCTCAACAGGCTACACAAGTTCAGATTAGTTAGAGAAGCTCTGACTAGTGAGAGAAGACTAGTGAGAGAAAACTAGTGAGAGAAGACTAGTAAGAGAAGCTCTGACTAGAGAAGACTAGTGAAAGAAGACTAGTAAGAGAAGCTCTGACTAGTGAGAGAAGACTAGTGAGAAACGACTAGTGAGAGAAGCTCAGACAGGCGACTAGTGGGAGATGACTAGTGAGAGATGACTAGTGAGAGAAGCTCAGACAGGCGACTAGTGGGAGATGACTAGTGAGAGACGACTAGTGAGAGAAGCTCAGACAGGCGACTAGCGGGAGATGACTAGTGAGAGATGACTAGTGAGAGAAGCTCTGACTAGTGGGAGAGGGGACCTAGGTTTCCATGCAGTAACAGTTATGAGCTCCTCTCCTGGGCTGGCGGACTCCGTGGTGAACCCCTGGACCAAAGCCTCTGCTCCTGAATCTGAACCTGGAACGACCGGAACGTCAACACAACTGAGGACCTAGAGGTTCAGGAAAACCAGCAGAACGAGGATCACTGCTGTGACAGGAGAGGACAGGTGAGGAGAGGAGAGACAGGCGAGGAAAGATGAGACAGGTGAGGAGAGGAGAGACAGGCGAGGAAAGATGAGACAGGTGGGGAGAGGAGAGACAGGTGAAGAAAGGTGAGACCGGGAAGGAGAGGGGAGAGAGGTGAGGAGAGGGGCGGGACCTGAATAGGAGGTGATCCTCATGCCATCCCGCTCTAAAAACAAAGACTTCCTTGGCGGGGGTGTCTGGTTCAGATATTTTAATGGAGTCCATGGCTGCAGTCAGTGGCAGATGGCATGGTGCTGGTTGATTACCTTTTGAATGACGGCTCGTGTTGCGTAGTACCGGCAGTGGTCGATCGACTGTGCGAGCAGCGCCCCCTGCTGGTCAGCCGGGACCATCGCTCCTGAGAACCCGGAGAACTGAGAGCAGGTCACAACAGAAACAACACCAAAAACACTTGTGTAGCAGAACTGTACAAAAACACACAAGCACACACACACACACACACACACACACACACACACACACACACACACACACACACACACACACACACACACACACACACACACACACACACACACACACACAAGGACATCAATGGATTCTTCACACAACACTGTCTATATGACTGCATTGGATCTGAGACCAACTGTACTGCTTCTGTGATTCCTTGATCACATGCCTACGGAAGACAGAAAGTGTTCCTGGATGTTTACCTCTACCAGCCAGCAGGGGGCGCCAGAGCTGCTGCTCCTGCTGTGGGTCTGCTGCTGTAAACATTGCCTCAGACAATACCAAAGTAAGGCAATACTAAGATATGAGATATCAGATGGTGATCAAACCTTTACTGGGGAAACAGGTTGGATACAGTCGTGGTATAGACGACCGGATGTAGTGCAGCTGACTACATAGACATGCATCTAGGATGAGACTTATTGCAATTGTTTCCATGATAGATAAAGATCTTCCGTAGCTTGTCTAGACCTGAAGAGGACTCAGGCTGTGTATTGTCTGCTGCCAGATACGAGCTTGTCTTGAGTCTGCTGTAAGCAGATGGATCATCTTTCTTTTGCTAAAGTGATGAGCAGAAGAAGGTGAACTGCACTCGTCTGATCGTCATGACAAGTCAACAGAACTGAAACTGTGTGTGGGGGGGATGTGGTGATAGGAGGACACTGTCTATGTACATGCACATCATTAACACTAGGCGTCTGTATGTACATGCACATCATTAACACTAGGCGTCTGTCTATGTACATGCACATCATTAACACTAGACGTCCGTCTATGCACATGCACATCATTAACACTAGACGTCCGTCGATGCACATGCACATCATAAATACTAGGCGTCTATCTATGTACAAATACTAGGTGTCTGTCTATGAACATGCACATCATTCATACTAGGTGTCTGTCTATGAACATGCACATCATTAATACTAGGTGTCTGTCGATGTACATGCACTTCTACAATAGGACGTTTCTCTGTCTATGCACATGTACTTCTACAATAGAAGATTATATCTATGCTTATGCATTTCTCTGATAGGGGGTTTCTCTGTCCATTTATATACACTTCTGCATAAAAGATAATAATTCTTGGAACAAGCACTTCTATAACAGGAGGTATCTGTCTATGTAAATGTGCTTGAGCACTGTCACAAACCACAAAAGACCGGAAACTGCAGTGACACCAATTTTATGATAATCTCTCCCTCCCTCCCTCTCTCTCTCTCTCTCTCTCTCTCTCTCTCTCTCTCTCTCTCTCTCTCGCTCTTGGCTGTCTCTGTCGATGGAGGCAACCTGATAAGGACAGCATGCAGGCTCATCCCTGAGAAGAGACACGGAGCTGAGAACGCTGGTCTGGTGGCTGGCCGTCCTGAGTACTGCTGGACCCCCTGACCCCCACGGCTTGACCCCCTGGACCCCACCCCTGGACCCCCACCCCTGGACCCCCACCCCTGGACCCCCACCTCTGGACCCCCACCTCTGGACCCCAAGGACAGCCCTCTGACACCATGGGGAACTGTCTTTCAGAGATGTGAGTGATTCAGTGATTCACTCTGTGCAAACTACACTGTCTTTTTACTTGGTAACCTCTACATTATAAACTAAAGATAGTGTGTGTTGGTTTGTCTGTGCGTGTCTGTGTGGGGGGGTGTATGTGTG